>NC_090440.1:1504043547-1504356714 GCF_031143425.1 Pleurodeles waltl
ACATTCTGACACTTTCCCATTTTACCTATTCTTTGCCATCTTAGTTAGTAGATTGTTGTCCTAGATCATCTTTTTTCAAATTCTTTATCCATTATTTGTTCTGCCCCATATATGCTCTTCCCTCATTTGTCTGATTGTAGGGTTTCCCCTGCCCAGCTAAGGGTGCACCTCTGGTGATTTTAAATTGACTTGATGCTTGCCAAACCTGACCACCATTTAATTTCTGTATCTCAGATAGTCTTGCTAATGTGTTAAACTCTCTTTATTGAATGCTTAATTTTATTAATGTTAGTTCACCTGAGCGTATTACATTGCCTTTTTGCAACCTTTGGTGATCCTATACCTTTATAACATTGTTTTGTCAGTTGTCTACATGACTTTGTGCATTGGTTTGTGATAAAACCCCTTAACATTGTTCTTAACTGGTGTTTTCGTTGTATGGCCACATTGGTCATACTGTGTAAATCAGTGGTTCCCAACCTGTGGTCCGGGGACTCCTGGGGGTCCGCAAAGCCTTCTCAGGGGGTCCGCGACTGCTTAGAACATTAAAAATTATTAGCAAATATTGACAAATTAGGTCCCCAGCTTCCAGTAAAGACTCAGACGGGGGTCCCCGGATTACAATGATGATTTAGTGGGGGTCCCTGGGTTCCATTAATCTTAAAGTGGGGGTCCACAGAAATCAAAAGGTTGGGAACCACTGGTGTAAATTAATCAGGTTTGCTTTGAAATAGTGTTAATGGTTCTACCACATCCTATGCAGGGTCAAAAGATCTGTTGAACCTCAATAAGCATTGATTACAGCCAGCAAAGGCTGAAAATGCTCCAGCAGACCTGGTAGCAGAGGAATGGTTAGCCCCAAAAGGAGGGAGAACCATTCAAGTGTAGTTTTAGGGATTTAGGAACCAATCCCCATGGGATTGACCAGCCAAAAAATTGCCCATCCCTTCTTTCCCTTGGACCGCTTAGAAGATTGATGAAGTTTTAGCGTTGTGCCTACAACTGACGGTACTTGTCATGAGATGTCACTGACAGTGCCAATAGTTTTCCTTGAGTGAGTGTGAGTTATTGGTTGGTATTACGTGAATTCTGAGTGCACATGGAGGATCTGTAACAATCGGAGTGAAAATTGCTGGTCAAGTTTCACTTGTTCTGTAATTGTGAAAGCTACAGTCGGAAAGTGCATCTCCCTACACCTTTGAAGTGTTTGAGTTCCTACCCTGTAGAGTGCAGACAGGCTGCTTGTTTTTGCTCACAATAATTTGCATTAGGAGTGTGTGAACAATTGTGTGAGAGAGAGTTGTATGAGAGGCAATTGCCAAGCGACTGCAGCTGCTAAAAGAAGTGAGTGTGACATCATTTTGTGTTGTGCTGGTATGGGTTGATTGGTGTGAAGCATGCCAGTATTAGTGGACAGTGCTGTGTTGCTATTGGTTAGGGACATTGAGAGAAAAGGATTGTGGGATTGAAGTTACTACCTAATTCAATCAAAAGTTATTGTGATTAATTGAAATTGACCAAAAATTAAATTCTTTAAATCATTAAAGAGTGCTTTAAGAGAAGTTGTCAGTTATAGAAGGTATAGAGTCTCTGCCTGAAGGAACTCCAGGCTATTATGTGTCATGTGTCAAAGGATTTCATACATGTGTGTGGCTTGCACAATGGTGTAAGATTAGTTAAAAAAAAATATTTTTACATTATGTGGCCCAATGAGGCTGAAACTGCTGTGCCAAATGTACTACTTTGTAACAGTTTGTGCTACATTATGCCTGTGCCAAGCATAATGTATGCAAAGGGGGTGTTCCCCCTCACTCTAGTCAGGGCAAAAAAGAATCACCCTCAGCTAACCCTTGCTTACTCCATTTGTAGCTTGGCAGAGCAATAGGCTTAACATCAGAGCGCTAGGTGTAAGTATTTGTACCAACACACTTAATGAAAACACTACAAAATGACACAGTACCAGTTTAGAAAAATAGAGACTATGGCGGTCATTCCAACTGCGGCGGGCGGCGGTAGCCGCCCGCCATGCGGTTACCGCTGAATGACCGCCCGCGGTCAAAAGACTGCGGCGGCCATTCTGGCTTTCCCGCTGGGCCAGCGGGCGACTGCCAAAAGGCCGCCCGCCGGCCCAGCGGGAAAGCCCCAGCAACGATGGAGCCGGCGGAGTTGCTGGTGTGCGACGGGTGCAGTGGCACCCGTCGCGATTTTCAGTGTCTGCTTTGCAGACACTGAAAATCATTATGGGGCCCTGTTAGGGGGCCCCTGCACTGCCCATGCCAATGCCCATGCCCATGCCCCTGCACTGCCCATGCCAATGGCATGGGCAGTGCAGGGGCCCCCAGGTGCCCCACGACACCCGTTCCCGCCATCCTGTTCCTGGCAGTATTTACCGCTAGGACCAGGATGGCGGGAAGGGGGTCGGAATCCCCATGGCGGTGCTGCAAGCAGCGCCGCCATGGCGGATTCCTTGGGCCAAGGGTAAACCGGCGGGAAACCGCCGGTTGCCCTTTTCTGACCGCGGCTTTACCGCCGCGGTCAGAATGGCCCTGGAAGCACCGCCAGCCTGTTGGCGGTGCTTCCGCGGTCCCCGGCCCTGGCGGCCATGGACCGCCAGGGTCGGAATGACCCCCTATTTCCCTAAATAAAACAAGACCAAAATGACAAAAATCCACAATACAAAAGTCAAGTTATTCATAAAAATGCAAAAAAAAGTCTTTAAGTAGTTTTAAACACACACTAACACTGTTAGCGTGAAAAAGTACCTTGGGTGCATCAAAAATAACCCCGCATGGGCGAGGGCTTGCATTGCGTCAATTCCACTCACGCGTGGGACCTTGCGTAGTTTTTCCTTTCATCGGGTCGGGCGCGTCATTTCTTCCCTTCGCAGGATTGCGATGCGTCGATCCGCTCAGCACTTTCGGGTCCAGGCTGGCCTTGCATTGTTTTTACACACCCAGCTGTACCTGCGTCAGAAATCCAGCCGCATGATGATGAAAAAACCACGCAGCGTGGGTTGCAATCTCCCAGCCTCCGTCAGCGATGCTGCGCGTCGTTTCTTCTGCTCCGTGTTGATTCCTGGGTTACGTTTCCTGTGAGCGTCGATTTTCAGCTGCAGAGCGGAATGGCATCAATCTTTTCTTCGCACGGCACTCAGTGCGTGGATTTCCTTTTCTTTAGGCTGCCAGCTTCTCCTTTCAGTGTCCCAGGAACTTGATGGGCATCACAGGGCAGAGTAGGACTTTCTCCAGAGACTCCAGGTGCTGGCAGAGAGAAGTCTTTGCTGTCCCTGGGACTTCAAACAACAGGAGGCAAGCGCTAAATCAAGCCCTTGGAGAGTTCTTCTCAAGATGGAAGGCACACAAAGTCCAGTCTTTTCCCTTTTACTCTGGCAGAAGCAGCAACTGCAGGATAGCTCCACAAAGCACAGTCACAGGCAAGGCAGCTCTTCTTCCTCAGCTCTTCTCCAGGCAGAGGTTCCACTTGTTTCCAGATGTGTTTCTAAAGTCTGTGGTTTTGGGTGCCCTTCTTATACCCATTTTCTCCTTTGAAGTAGGCCTACTTCAAAGTAAGGTCTTGTTTGAATGTGAAATCCTGCCTTGCCCAGGCCAGGCCCCAGACCCTCACCAGGGGATTAGAGACTGCATTGTGTGAGGGCAGGCACAGCCCTTTCAGGTGTGAGTGACCACTCCTCCCCTCCCTCCTAGCACAGATGGCTCATCAGGATATGTAGGCTATACCCCAGCTCCCTTTGTGTCACTGTCTAGTATGAGGTGCAACCAGCCCAACTGTCAAACTGATCCAGACAGGGAATTCACAAAAAGGCAGAGGCACAGAAATGTTATAAGCAAGAAAATGCTCACTTTCTAAAAACGAACTTAGCAACATTTCACTGTTAGGACATATAAAACACATCACTATGGGGGTCATTACAACCCTGGCGGACGGTGTTAAAGGTGCGGTAATACCGCAACCAGGCCGGTAGAGAAAAAAAGGGACTCATGACCCTGGCAGAAACCGCCAACAAAGACAGCCACTTTAACACACCGCCCGCCACGGCGGTACAGACAAGCAGCGCAGCGGTCACTGCCAACAGACAGGCGGAAGACAATGTATCACAACCCCCCGATCCGCCACCTTTTCCGGGGCGGATTCACTGTGGATAAAAACACGGCGGAAACAGTTTCTGCAATGGGGAAACGCTCACCTGAACACATCCCATGAAGAAGGAGGACACCATGGAGCCGGAATTACAAATCCACCGGCCCTTGTGTTCCTACTCATCTACGAAGACGAACGCCGGCGCCGGCGAAGACAACGTGAGTACTGCACCTACGACATAGGGGAGGGGGGAGGCAAAAGTCAGGGACACACACACGCAACACCCCCACCCCCACCCTCGCATATTACAACACACACACCAATGCATTTAGAAACATCACAGTAACAACCCACAACCCCCCCGGAAGAATGCAAAGACAAAACTAAATTAGTTCAAACATTGTAATGTATCAATATACATGTCTCAAATATATACAGATATATTATAAAATCATTCAAAAGTATATACATTACGAGAAGTAGTGCAGATATGCACATATCAATGTCCGTGCACCACTAGTCCAAAAATGCATGGGCGAGACCCACACAAGATACCTGTCCACAAACGGAGAGAACACTGCCGGGGCATCAGATCGAAATACAACAGGCATCTCAGGGGGAATGGAAGGGGGGGCACCTCAGCCGGATGAGTGCAAAGCCAGATCCACGACGGGGCTCCATGCCCATTGATGTATCCTGGGGAGTGCAAAGCCACAGTCTCTCAAGTCTCTACAGTGGGTGGTTTGCCCAAGGGACCATCCTGGGGAGTGCAAAGCCACAGTCTCTCAAGTCTCTACAGTGGGTGGTTTGCCCACTGGACCATCCTGGGGAGAGCAAAGCCACAGTCTCCCAAGTCTCTACAGTGGGTGGTTTGCCCACTGGACCATCCTGGGGAGTGCGAAGCCACAGTCTCTCAAGTCTCTACAGTGGGTGGGTTGCCCACTGGACCATCCTGGGGAGTGAAAAGCCACAGTCTCTTAAGTAGATAACAGCCTCCACTGGTTCTGGAGAGGGACTGGTGCCCAGAGTGCTTCATCCTGTGAACGACAGAGAGAGTGGATGGATCTCTCCACTGGTTCTGGAGGGGGACTGGTGCCCATACTGGATTAGTCTCCCTGTGTCAGTTCCTGTCCCATCACTGTCCCAGCTGCACATGGGATAACGATGCTTGATGTGGCGGTCTTTTCCTGTTCAGCGGTGCTTGCCCTGTTCAGCGGTGCATGCCCTGTTCAGTGGTGCTTTGCCATGGCGGTTCTGGACTGTTCAGCGGTGCTTTGCCATGGCGGTTCTGGACTGTTCAGCGGTGCTTTGCCATGACGGTCTCTGGACTGTTCAGCGGTGCTTTGACATGGCGGTCTCTGGACTGTTCAGCGGTGCTTTGCCATGGCGGTTCTGGACTGTTCAGCGGTGCTTTGCCATGGCGGTTCTGGACTGTTCAGCGGTGCTTTGCCATGGCAGTTCTGGACTGTTCAGCGGTGCTTTGCCATGGCGGTCTCTGGACTGTTCAGCGGTGCTTTGACATGGCGGTCTCTGGACTGTTCAGCGGTGCTTTGCCATGGCAGTTCTGGACTGTTCAGCAGTGCTTTGCTATGGCGGTTCTGGACTGGTCAGCGGTGCTTTGCAATGGCGGTTCTGGACTGTTCAGCGGTGCTTTGCCATGGCGGTTCTGGACTGTTCAGCGGTGCTTTGCCATGGCGGTCTCTGGACTGTTCAGCAGTGCTTTGACAATGTGGTCTCTGGACTGTTCAGCGGTGCTTTGCCATGGCGGTTCTGGACTGTTCAGCGGTGCTTTGCCATGGCGGTTCTGGACTGTTCAGCGGTGCTTTGCCATGCCGGTTCTGGACTGTTCAGCGTTGCTTTGCCATGGCGGTTCTGGACTGTTCAGCGGTGCTTTGCCATGGCGGTCTCTGGACTGTTCAGCGGTGCTTTGCCTTGGCGGTCTCTGGACTGGGCATTGGTGTGTGGCATGACGTTCTCTGGACTGGGCATTGGTGTGTGGCATGACGGTCCCTCATTGCCCAGCGGGGCTGGGACTGCCTGGGCCCTCCTGGGCAATGACTCTGGCGGTGGTCTCGTGACCAGTGACGATACTTGGGCCCTCCTGGGGACTGACTCGGCGGTGGCGGTGGTCTCCTGACCAGTGATGATACTTGGGCCCTCCTGGGCACTGACTCTGTCGGTGGCGGTTGTCTCCTGACCAGTGACGATACTTGGACCCTCCTGGGCACTGACCCCGGCGTTGGCGGTGCTCTCCTGACCAGTGACGACGGTGCTGGCGGTGGCGTCCTGGCCGCCGGGAGGGATGCCACCCTTCTCCGCCGTGATGCTCACACCAGGCTGTGCAGACCTCTTCTGGCCCTTCCCCACCTTTGGAGGAGTCACAGCTGACTCTGCAATCCCCCTGGGACCCCTGTGAGTTGTTTTGCCTCCAGGAGTCTTCACACGGTCCCGTCGGCCACTTTCCAACTTAAGAGCCTTTACAGGGGGTGGACTGGCAGTCCCTTGGCTCCGTGTCACACTGCCTCCCCTGGTGGCCAGTGCACTCCACACACCTTGAACACGCACCACTGATACTGGGGCTTTTTGGCGCTACAACGGGACTGACGAATTGGAGGGGTGGGGGCAAAAAGGTCAACTTTGCAGAGGAACAGTTTCTGACGAACACTGGGATGGGTAGCTGGAGGGGGTCTGGGAGTGGAGGAAGAGGAGGTGGTTGTAGGAGGTGTCACTTTAGGTGTTTTGGGTGCAGGTGCAGGTACTGGAGGCTGTCGTGAGGTGGATGGATGTTGGGTGTGTGGGTGCCCGCGTTTGTGTACTTTGGGAGGGGGCGTCACAGACACACTGGGAGAGGACACAGGGGAGGTGTAAATGGGAGTGGAGGTGGTGAGTGCAGGTGAATGGGGTGTGGTCCTGGGTGTTCTGGTGCGAGTCCTGGTGCCTCTAGATGTAGTGCATGCAGGTGAGAGTGTGAACGACACAGGGAGGGAGGAGGGAGGAGGGAGACAATGAGGAGGGGGACACAGTGGAAGCAGTGGATGTTGCTGTGTCTGTATGTGTGTGATGCTTGTGTGAGTGCCTGTGGGATGTGTGGTGTCTATGTTTGCCTGAGCTACTTTTGTGTGTTGAGGTGTGTGCATGCTGGTCTGATGGTGTGCTTGGGATGGGCTTGGGTACAGGGGATTGGGTCTGAGTGGAGGAGGTTGGAGGGGGGAAGCTAGACACAGGGACAATGGCTGCCATCAGTGCTGAGGCCAGAGATTGCAGGGTTCACTGAAGGACAGCCTGACCAGAATGAATGCCCTCCAGGAATGCATTACCATGTTGCAACTCCATTTCTACACCCTGGATGGCATTCACAATGGTAGACTGCCCAACAGTGAGTGACCTGAGGAGGTCAATGGCCTCCTCACTGAGGGCAGCAGGAGAGACTGGGGCAGGGCCTGAGGTGCCTGGGGCGAAGGTGATGCCCACCCTCCTGGGTGAGCGGGCACAGGGCGAACGCTGAGGGGCTGCTGGGAGGGCGGTGCTGGTAGGGGAGGTGGCGGCTGTACCTGTAGAAGTGGGGCACACAGATGGTGCCGCCACCACAAGGGAGCTCCCATCGGCGGACGAGTCTGTGTCGCTGGTTGGTGATCCGGTGGCCGACGTGAAGCTCCCCTCACCCTCCATCCCACTGGTGCATTCTGAGTCCGTGGTGTGGCCCTTCATGGCCATGTGGGATGCAGCTCCCTCGTGCTCCGGTGCCACTGTACCTCCGCCTGATGATGCTGATGCACAAAAGAACAGGGAGAGCACAAAAAGGGGGGGGGAGACAGAAGAAAGACAGGTTGAGTGCATGGCATACCGCTACAGTTGGCGGACAATACAGACACAGCAGCCCCCTGCACTACGCCGTGCTCCTGGCCTCTACAGATGCAATTTCTGGGATCTGGTCTACATGGCTATGGTGGACATCTGCACACATGGATGCCACAGGGGCATATATACCTGTACTTGGCACTCTACTGTGGTGGGGTAGAGTGCCACATGGCCTGCATTACGGAGGGGCCTAGCCTACGTATTTCTGCCTGGCCTAGGTACACCCACAGCCCTCCTCCCTCAACCAGCCCCTCCACTGCGCGCCAAGTACCCAGAATGAGGTTGTACTCACCCCCTTGTGTCTGCTGTGATGCCCTCAAGCGCCCATCCAACTCCGGGTAGGCCACCGCCAGGATCCAGAACATCAGGGGGGTCATGGTGCGACAGGCACCCCTCCCACGTTGGGAGGCCATCCCCAGCTGAGCCTCCGCCATCTTCTTGCTCCAGCGGCGAATGTCCTCCCATCTTTTCCGGCAGTGGGTGCCCCGTCTCTGGTGGACCCCCAGGGTCCGGACGTCCTTAGCGATGGCACGCCAAATGTCCTTCTTCTGGTGGGCGCTGACCTACATGAAATGCACAAGGGAAGAAGAGAAGTCATTACCAACTGCACCGTCGATGTGAGTGTCCCCCCTCCCTACCCTAGCCATGTGGCACATTCATTCACATGCATTAATGTTCCCTGAACTCTGCCCCCTTCCCTCTTACAACCAGCCCTCTCCACCTAGGCCTACCCCATACAACGTGCTACCTGTGTACGAACCTGTTGGTCTGGAGGACCGTAGAGTAGCGTGTACTGGGGGAGGACCCCGTCTACTAGTTTCTCCAACTCCTGAGCAGTGAAGGCAGGGGCCCTTTCCCCAGACGTAGCAGCCATCGTCGCTTCCAGACCGAGGTCACAGCAGCACTTGCAGTGTAGGTCCTCTCCTGTCGAAGATCAGGTATCTAGTGATTGAACAGATAGAAAATGGCGGTGACGACCGCGGCGGCGCACTTGTTCATTGGCTCCTGGGACCCATAGGGTCCGATGTGAACCAATGCAGCATTGCGCCGCGGTCTACGACTGCCTACCACGACGGTGTGCAACGGCAACGCAGTTACCCCCCATTCTCATTGTGCCAGTTTAGAGGTCAGGCAGCCGCCATTTCAGGGGCCCACATGGCTTCATTTACTTCTGCATCACACATAGCTAGGCCTACACTCAACACACATACAGGAATGGTTTTGTGTTTGGTGTCGTGTTCTGTGTAACTGTGGGTATATATCTGGAAAAAAGTTGACTCTGTGGTCGCTGTTGTCCTTCTTAGGCACCGTCATTTGGGACAATTGAGAAGATGGCGGAATCCTCCGGTGTACCGACCGCTGGTGGACCTGTTGACAATGGAGGAGCGACATTTATTCGTCACCTACAGGTTTGACCGTGCCACTATCCAGGAACTATGTACCCAGTTGGAGCCAGACCTGATGTCACCATCCCACTGGAATCCCCCCTGACGTGCAAGTGCTGTCAATGCTCCATTTCCTTGCAAGTGGCTCCTTTCAGACAACAGTGGCCATGGCATCAGGGATGTCCCAGCCTATGTTTTCCAACGTGCTGTCCAGAGTGTTGTCTGCCCTGCTGAAACACGTAGGGAGATACATCATTTTCCCTGAGGTGGAAGATTTGGCTACAGTGAAAGGTGACTTCTATGCCCTTGGACATATCCCCAACATCATAGGTGCTATTTATGGGACCCATGTAGCTCCGGTCCCCCCCCACAGGAGTGAACAGGTGTACAGGAACCGGAAGAATTATCATTCCAAGAATGTACAGATGTTATGTTTGGCAGACCAGTACATCTCTCAGATAAATGCTATGTTTCCCGGCTCAGTGCATGACGCCTACATCCTGCAGAATAGCAGCATTCCTGATATGATGGGTCAACTCCAGAGGCACCGTGTGTGGCTATTAGGAGGCTCTGGTTACCCCAACCTGTCCTGGCTATTGACCCCAGTGAGGAATCCCAGGACCAGGGCAGAGGAACGATACAATGAGGCCCATGGGCGGACTAGGAGGGTGATCGAACGCACCTTCAGCCTCCTGAAGGCCAGGTTCAGGTGCCTCCATATCACAGGTGGTTCCCTATTCTACTCACCGAAGAAGGTGTGCCAGATCATCATCGCCTGCTCTATGCTTCACAATCTTGCATTGCGACGCCAGGTGCCTTTTCTGCAGGAGGATGGTCCAGATGACGGTGTTGTGGCAGCTGTGGAGCCTGTGGAGCCTGTGGACAGTGATGAGGAGGAAGCTGAGGAAGAAGACAACAGGGAGTCAGTCATACAGCAATATTTCCAGTGACACACAGGTGAGACATTTTAATTTTTACCATTACATTCACTGTCACACGTCTTCCTTTATCCTGTGTGTAATTTCATAGGATTATTAGGTAACTGAGTTGTTCCATTCCATTACAGTTTCACAGGTGTGCTTACCAATGTGTGTCATCTGCATGCATCCTTCAAGGACTTGTGATGTGTGACATAGGTATGTTGCCTTTACAACTAGAAACACATTTTGACACTGTCATTGTTAATACATTTTACCAAATCATAGACTGACTCAACATTGTTTTGTGGGTCAAGGGTGTTTATTTAAGTGCTCAAAAATGGAGGGGGGTTGTAAAATGGTGAGGGGTGATGGTGGAGGAAGTCCGTGGCAGAGTCCAGTCTATTAGTCTCACAGGTGCACTGCCCATATGGGCATAGGAAGTGGAGCTGGAGCAGTTGAAGTATGGACAGGGTAACAAAGTGGGACAGTGGGAGGACAATCAGGGTGGTCTCATTTCCTGGCGGGGGTCTTGCCATCTTGCTCTGTCCTGTTCCTGGATCTCAGGGACCGCTTGCGTGGTGGTTGTCCGTCTGCAGGTGGTGGGGTGCTGGTGTGGTGGTCCTGTGACGGGGCGTCCTGTCGACTAGCGCTGGCGGAGGTGGTGGGCAGTTCATCATCCATGCTAGTGTCAGGGGCCCCTTGGAGTGCCACAGTGTTCCTCAAGGGCTGCTGAATGTCCTTCAGCACCCCTACGATGGTGCCCAAGGCGGAGCTGATGGTCCTGAGCTCCTCCCTGAACCCCAAATACTGGTCCTCCTGCAGGCGCTGGGTCTCCTGAAACTTGACCAGGACTGTCGCCATTGTCTCCTGGGAGTGGTGGTATGCTCCCATGATGGAGGAGAGGGACTCGTGGAGAGTGGGTTCCCTTGGCATGTCCGCCCCCTGTCGCACAGCAGCCCTCACAGTTCCCCTGTGTTCCTGTGCCTCCGTCCCCTGGACCGTGTGCCCACTACCACTGCCCCCAGGTCCCTGTTGTTGTTGGGGTGGTGGGTTATCCTGGGTTCCCTGTTGTGGTGGACACACAGCTGATTGACCTGTCCTGGGTACGGAGGTTTGGACCCGCTGGGTGGGTGCTGTGCTGGTGTTACCAGAGGGTGGAAGGTCAGTGTTGGGCTGTGCCTGTGCAAGGGGAACCGACTGTCCCGAGGCCCACGATGGTCCGGGCTGGTCATCAGGATCCAGTAGGGCAGAGCTGCTATCGTCACTGTGGGCCTCTTCTGTGGGTGGAGTGGAGTTGTCTGGACCCTCCGGTGTGGTGGCTGTCCTTCGTGATCCTGCAGGGGCATAAGAGAATGATTATTGCATGTGTGTGTGTCATGGTGTGTAATGGGTGGGTGTGCGTGTACCCTAGTGCAAGCATTCCTGTGTGGGGGCTTGTGTGATGATGGTTAGGGGTTGTTATGGATATGTGCAGTGAGCATGCTTTAGTGATGGGTGTCCATGCTTAGTTGTGTCATGCAGGGCTTGGTATTGGGATGTGTGGTTTGTGTTCTTAGTACATTAGTGAGGAGTTTGGGTGATAGGGGAGGGGGTGAGGGTGGGGGGGGTGATAGCATGCAGGTAGGGTGGGGATCTGATAGTTAAGATTTGACTTACCAGTGTCCATTCCTCCACCGACTCATCCGAGGCCCTCTGGATGCATGATGGTCAAGACTTGCTCCTCCCATGTTGTTAGTTGTGGGGGAGGAGGTGGGGGTCCGCCGCCAGTCCGCTGAACTGCGATGTTGTGCCTGGAGACCGCTGAACGCACCTTCCCCCGTAGGTCGTTCCATCTCTTCCTGATGTCCTCCCGATTTCTTGGATGCTGTCCCACAGCGTTGACCCTGTCCACGATTCTGCGCCATAGCTCCATCTTCCTGGCTATGGATGTGTGCTGCACCTGTGAGCCAAATAGCTGTGGCTCTACCTGTAGTACTTCCTCCACCATGACCCGGAGCTCCTCCTTGGAAAAGCGGGGGTATCTTTGGCGTGACATGGGGTGGTGTGTGTGATGTGTGGGGCGGTGTCAGTGTTGATGTGTGTGGTGATGTGTAGTGGTGTGTGGTGTTTTGTGCGTGGATGTTGTGTGGGTGATGGTGTTGTGTGCCTCTGTGTGGGGGGATTGTCTATTCTGTGCTGTCTCTCTGGCCTTCGTGACTCATTTTTGGTCGTAGGTGTTTGTGGGTGATGTGGGTGTGTGTTTTATATTGTGTTGGGTGTGTGGGAGTGGTGTTTGTATGTGTATCAGGTGTGTGTATTTGGAATTGTCCAATGTGGCGGTGTTTTGGAGATGTGTGTGTATACCGCCAATGGAATACCGCAGTTGAAAGACCGCCGCGTGGATTCGTGGGTCCTAATAGCATGGGCGTGTTTCTGTTGGCGTGGAGGTGGAGGTTTTGTTTTTGCCAGTTTAACACTGACCTTTGGTGTGGCGGAGTTGTGTGGGTGTCTGGATTTCGGCGGATTCCGAGATGTGTGCCATAATAGCTGTGGCGGAATTCCGCGGCGGTGTATTGGCGGTCTTCTGCACGGCGGTAAGCGGCTTTTACCGCCAATATTCTAATGACCCCCTATATGTCCTACCTTAACCATACACTGCACCCTGCCCTTGGGACTACCTAGGGCCTACCTTAGGGATGTCTGACATGTATGGAAAGGTAAAGTTTAGGCCTGGCAAGTGGGTACACTTACCAAGTCGAATTTACAGTTAAACTGCACACACAGACACTGCAGCGGCAGGTCTAAGATATGATTACAGAGATACTTATGTGGGTGGCACAACCAGTGCTGCATACCCTCTAGTAGTATTGGTTTACAGGCCCTAAGCACCTCTAGTGCACTTTACTAGGGACTTACTAGTAAATCAAATATGTCAATCATGGATAAACCAATCAACAATACAATTTACAGAGAGCAGATGCACTTTAGTACTGGTTGGCAGTGGTAAAGCGCTCAGAGTTCAAAAGCCAACAGCAACAGGTCAGACAAATTAGGAGGCAGGAGGCAAAAAGATTGGGGATGACCCTGCATAAGCAAAAAAGTCCAACATTTCCCTAGGTGCCAGCTGAGCTAGAGGCCAAAATCCACAAATATGATGTGTCCACATTGTGTTTTGGGGCATTTCCTGTCGCAGGCTCTAGGCCTACCCACACAAGTGAGGTACGATTTTTATCGGGAGACTTGGGGGAATGCTGGGTGGAAGGAAATGTGTGGCTCCTCTCAGATTCCAGAACTTTTTGTCACCGAAATGAGAGGAAAAAGTTTTTTTTTGGCCAAACTTTGAGGTTTGCAAAAGATTCTGGGTAACAAAACCTGGTGAGAGCCCCACAAGTCACCCCATCTTGGATTCCCCTAGCTGTCTAGTTTTCAAAAATGTGCAGGTTTGCTAGGTTTCCCTAGGTGCCGGCTGAGCAAGAGGCCAAAATCCACAGCTTGCCACTTGGGAAAAAACAGCTCAGTTTTCTTTGGGAGAATGTGATGTGTCCATGTTGTGTTTTGGGGCATTTCCTGTCACAGGAGCTAGGCCTACCCACACAAGTGAGGTACGTTTTTTATCGGCAGACATGGGGGAACACTGGGTGGAAAGAAATGTGTGGCTCCTATAGGATTCCAGAACTTTCTGTCACCAAAATGAGAGGAAAAGTGTTTTTTTTGCCAAATTTTGAGGTTTGCAAAGGATTCTGGGTAACAGAACCTGAAGGGAGCCCCACAAGTCACCCCATCTTGGATTCCCCTTTGTGTCTAGTTTTAAAAGATCCGCAGGTATGGTAGCTTTCCCTAGGTGTCGGTTGAGTTAGAGGCTAAAATCCCCATCTAGGCACTTCGCAAAAAACAGCTCTGTTTTGTTTGGGAAAATGTGATGTGTCCACGATGTGTTTTGTGGCATTTCCTGTCACGGGCCTAGGCCTACCCACACAAGTGAAGCAACATTTTTATCGGGAGACTTGGGGGAATGCTGGGTGGATAAAAATTTGTGGCTCATCTCAGATCCCAGAACGTTCTGTCACCAAAATGAGAGGAAAAAGTGTTTTTTGCCAAATTTGGAGGTTTGCAAAGGATTCTGGGTAACAGAACCTGGTGAGAGCCCCCCAAGTCACCCCATATTGGATTCTCCTAAGTATCTAGTTTTCAAAAATGTGTAGGTTTGCTAGGTTTTCTTTGGGAAAATGCGATGTGTCCACGTTGTGTTTTGTGGTATTTCCTGTGCGGGCGCTAGGCCCAGCCAAAGTGAGGTACCATTTTTATTGGGAGACTTGGGGGAATGCTGGGTGGATGGAAATGTGTGGCTCCTCTCAGATTCCAGAACGTTCTGTCACCGAAATGAGAAGAAAAAGTGTTTTTTTGGCCAAATTTTGAGGTTTGCAAAGGATTCTGTGTAACAAAACCTGGTCAGAGCCCCACAAGTCACCCCATCCTGGATTCCCCGCTGTGTCTATGTTTGGTAGGTTTCCCAAGGTGCCGGCTGAGCTAGAGGCCAACATCTACAGTTAGGCACTTTGCAAAAAACATGTCAGATTTCAATGTACAGTATATATTGAGATGTGTCCATGTTGTGTTTCCTGTCGTGAGCATTAGGCCTACCCATGCAAGTGAGGTACCCTTTTTATCGGGAGGCTTGGACGAACACAGAAGCGCAAATCAAATGTTATTGCCCCTTGTCTTGCTCTACTTTTTTTCCTTCCAAATGTAAGACAGTTTATAAAAAAGACGTCTATTTGAGAAATGTCCTGTAATTCACATCCTAGAATGGGCACACCAGAATTCATAGATATGCAAATAACCACTGCTTCTCAACACCTTGTCTTGTGCCCATTTTAGAAATACAAAGGTTTTCTTGATACCTTTCCACTCTTTATATTTCAGCAAATGAATTGCTGTATACCCAGTATAGAATGAAAACCCACTGCAAGGTGCACTCATTTATTGGCTCTGGGTACCTAGGGTTCTTGATGAACCTACAAGCCCTATATATCCCTGCAACCAGAAGAGTCCAGCAGACATAACGGTATATTGCTTTAAAAAATCTGACGTTGCAGAAAAAAGTTACAGAGCAAAATGTCGAGATAAATGGCAGATTTTTCACTCCAATTTCAATATTTCTTTTTATTTCAGTTCTTAATTTCTGTAGGAAACCCTCATAGGATCTACACAACTTACCCATTTCTGAATTCAGAATTTTGTCTACTTTTTAGAAATGTTTAGCTTTCTGGGATCCAGCATTGGTTTCACACCCATTTCTGTCACTAACTGGAAGGAGGCTGAAAGTACAAAAAATCATAAAAATGGGGTATGCCCCAGTAAAAGGCTAAAATTGTGATGAAAAATTGGGTTTTATGATTCAAGTCTGCCTGTTGCTGAAAGCTGGGAAGATGATGATTTTAGCACTGCAAACCCTTTGTTGATGCTATTTTCAGGGAAAAAAACACAAGCCTTCTGCAGGCTTTTTTTCATTTTTTTAAAAAAGAATAACATTTTCGCTGCATTTTGGCCAATTTCTTAGTCTCCTTCAGGGGAACCCACAAAGTCTGGCTACCTCTGGAATCCCTAGGATGTTGGAAAAAAAGGATTCAAATATGGCGTGGGTAGCTTATGTAGACAAAAGATTATGAGGGCCTAAGCGTGAACTGCCCCAAATTGCCAAAAAAAGGCCAAGCACCTGAGGGGGAAAAGGCCTGGAAGCGAAGCGGTTAAAGGAGTTGAGTCTATAAAAATAACAGTGAAGCCAAATGCAGTGTTTCCAAAGACACCCCCGTATAACATTTCACCCGAGACAATTGCTGGAATTACTCCCCTGATCAATAGTTTGATTGAACAAGGTATCCTGAAAGAGATAATGGGAAGTCCATGTAACTCTCTTATTCTAGGGCTGCAGAAGACCAATGGAAAGTATTGCATAGTTCAAGATCTAAGAAAAGTGAATAGGATTGTTGTTTCATGTTCTCCCATGGTACCGAATCATGCAGTAATTTTATGCCAAATGAAGCATAATGGTCTACAGTGACTGAACTTTGCCGGGTATTCTTTTCTATACCATTGCATGAGCAAAGTCAATTCCTCTTCACGTTCAAACACGGCAGTTGTGTTTTGGCAAGGTGGCTAACTCCTCAAGAGTATATCCAGTCACCATCTATTTTCAACTAGATCTAGAAGAAGAATCTGGATTCCCCTAAAATGCCTTATCTTTCAGTCTTAGTGCAGTACATGGATGATTTGTTAGTCTCATCAAACACCTAAGCAGCATGCAGGAGAGACAATTGTTCTCTTGAATCATTTAGGAGAGGATTGACATAAAGTTTCCCAGGCAAACTTGCAGTATTGCAAGAAAGAAGTCCTGTTCTAAGGTCACCACATTGAGAAAGGTGTGCAGAGAGTGTCACAAGAATGAATCTCAGCAATAATGAAAATGAATCCCCCTATTACACAGAAGGAAGCATGCATGTGTTTGGGAATGATTGGCTACTGATGTCATTGGATTCCAAACTTTTCCCTTTTGGCCAAGCCTTTAAAGAGGCTGACCCACAAGGATGGGTCTGATCCGGTATCACTGGATGACAACTGCATGCGTGCCTTCACAGAGTTGAGAGAAAGCTTATGCCAAGCCCCAGCTCTGGAAATGCTTGACTATAACAAATGTTTTTCTCTTTTTTGAGTGAATGGGATGGATGTGCTTTCTCAATTTTGAAACTGTTGTATGGAAATGCAAACCAGCCTGTGGCTTATTTTTCTGCCACTCTTGATCCTGTGGCTTCAGCACTGCCTGGTTGTTTGAAGGTGGTCACCACTTTGAGCATCAGCATATAAGAGTTTAATGCCATTGTCATGGGTCATACCGTGAACGTTTTTATTCCCCACTCAGTAGAAACATTGTTAACCTGAACAAAGACCGAATGCCTTACAAGTGCACATTTGACCCTTTATGAACAAGTTATATTTGCATCATTCAATATTAATATTAAGTGCTGTACTGTTTTAAACCCTGCTACGTTATTGCCAAATCCTGTTGGAAATGTAAATGACTGGAGGGATGAGGTTGAGCATGACTGTCTCGATGTGATAGAATTGTGCACCAAACAAAGACCTGACATTCAAGATCTCCCCTTAAATAAAAATGACTATGTAATGTTTGTTGATGGCTCCTGTTTAGGAGACAAAGGTGGTACCGTATGAGCTGGTTATGCAGTTTGCCTGGTCTTACGTGTAATAGAAGCCTCCTGGTTTCAAGGAGTCTTATCTGCCCAAGTAGCTAAATTGGTCACTCTTACCAGAGCCTGCTGTATTTCTGAACAGCTTAATATGACAATATTTACTGACAGTCAATATGGATTGATGTCTTTCATGATTTCAGACAGTTGTGGTCTCAGAGAGGGTTTATGACCTCCTCTGGATCCCCTATCCACAATGGTGTGACGATTTACAATCTGTTATATGCATTACAGCTGCCTACAGAAATTGCTGTAGTTAAGTGTACAGCCCACAAATAGTCTACTGATTATGTAACCGTCTTCAATACATACATGTTGGACCTGGCTCTTTTTGCAGGGCCATCCCCTAACTTTTTGCTTCCTTCCTCCTATTTTTTCTGATCTCTTGTTGCTGGCTCTAGGACTCTGAGCACTTCATCACTGCTGATCAGTGCTAAATTGCAGATGCTCTCCTTTCTAAAGTTGGTATGATTGGCTTATACCTAATTGACACATTTAATTTACCTATAAGTTGCTTGTATAGTGGTATCCTATACCCAGGGCCTGTAAATTAAATGCTATTGTGGGCCTGCAGCGCTGCTTGTGCCACCCACAGAAGTAGCCTTTCAAACCTGTCTCAGGTCTGCTAGCGCTGAGCCTGTGTGCGCAGCTTACTGCCACAGGGACCTGGCATCTACATTTACTTGCTAGGCCTGGCACTCCCCTTTTACGCCATGTAAGTCATCCCTAAGGTAGGTCCCAGCTAGCCTTATGGGCAGGGTACTATGTATGTAGAAGGCAGGACATGTGCCTGGTTGTGTGGCCTGTCCTGGTAGTGACAAACAGCCTATTTGGTTTCTCAATGATGTGAGTGTTGCCTTGCTCATAGAATTGCATTGGAAATGCCCTGCCTTATGTCTAGGGGTATTATTTGATTTATGAGGGGTAGCTGGGAGATGTTTGGGATGGTTGTAATGGTAGTGAAAAATGCTGCTTATTGGTGTAGGTTGATTTATTATTATAGAAATACCACTTCTAGAAAGTGAGCATTTCTCTGTGCTTAAAACTCTGGTGTTTTGCAGCTTGACTCCAAACCACGTCTGAGGCAGAGTTACAGCTGGGCTCTGTGCATACTTTTCAGACAGCATGTACACAGGTAGGGTGGGTGTGTCACAGAGGTACATCTGCATATTGAATGGTCTTCCTGGGCTGAGAGAAGGGGAGGCGGTGCACACCTGCATTTGTAAAGACTGTGCCCTGGCCTCACACAAAGGGCTCGTTTACCCCCAACTACTGTCTGGAGCCTGTGCTGGAGGAGAGCGGGCACACTCCTAGAACCAGTTGCAACTAGTTAGAACCACTTCTCCCCCTTTTTGAAAGTGTTTTGCAAAACTGAGTATAAGTACAAGGGAGTTTTCTACATGTTTCGAGACAATTAGACAGATAGAAACATCCTTGAACAACTGAACTGGACACAGATTGATGCTGGAGGGACTCACCTAGAACCACCTTGGGCTGTTGTGCTGACCTGTGACCTGCTGGGTCACTAGGTTGATCTGCCATTGACTGCAATCCCCTGTGCTGGCCTGCTTCTGGGGGCCCTACCGCCCTGTGCTCCATTTGCTGTCTCCTGGGGCTGGGTGCTGAGGCCCCTGGCCCCCTGCCTCGCAGCGCTAGAAGAGCGCTTTACTTTTGGCTTCCCCGGCTTGAGGGAAGTGTTGTGTGTACATTCCCCAATTGATTGTGCGCGCAGGCCAGGCACCTTTACTGCTGTATCATGAGCACTAAGAGAGTGCTTTATTGTTATGCCTGTCGAGGTGTGAAGAGCGCTTCAGGCTGCAGTATTTGGGAGCACAGGATGAGCGCTCCACTGTGACCTCCTGTTTCCCTTGTCACAGGAAACTCCATGGAGAAACACCACAGTAGCCTGCCCAGATCAAAGTAAGCCAGGGTGAACGAAGCACGTTTTGGATTGGTGCCCCTGGGGCACCAGAGCATGTGGATAGTGCCCCTGGGGCATAAGCAGGAACTGCTCGGCGAAAGGGATCACCACCGCGACCCAGGGAGAAAGTAAATTTGCCTTCCAGTCGGGAAGGACAACTGGGGAGTGCCATTGAAGCTAAGCGGAGAACCTTTGAGGTTGTCCAGCTGAAGAGGGAGATCTGTGTGTCTCGGCTGGGGTGGTAGATAGCATCCATGGCGTGTGTATGCGGACGGCTGCAGGGCAATTTCTTTCTCTCCCTTGGCATGGAGAGACAGGGTTAGCAAGAGCCACCACCCCATCCTTCACAGTTTTGGCACCACAGTTCTGATGGTAGCAACTCCCTGTAAGAAAGACGGGGTCATGACCTTTAAAGCCACAAAAGGCCCGCATTGGATGTATGAGGAGTGCGTGAGGTCCTCGTTGTTTGGGGTGCTCCTGGGTGTATCGCTTTGCTGGGCAGCTTGCAGGATGGGAGGAGTACCCTCACTGATGGCCCCATCCCTGCCGAGCCCCTTCTGCTCGCATTGGATGTACTAGGGGCATGTGAGCTCCTGTTCGATCGGAGTAGTCGTCAAAGTACCGTATTTCCCCACATACGAGCTCCTGCGCTCCAGGAGGGAGGCTGGAACTTACCACACCATGTGCAAAATAAATGCAGGTGCCTATTCAACTGTGTTTTTTGGCACCTCTGGAAATATGGCTTTGGGGTGTTGTGTCTTCAGCACTAAGACGTGCGTATTAGGAATGTTTTTCTGACGTGAACAACTATATTGGTGAGCCTAATAATTTGGCATATTTTTCAGTGTTTCACTCTATGTGCATTCATGATGGGGATTTAGTAGTTATGATTATATGTTCATGATGACGTGCATTCCTGTTAACAATGTAGTCCCGACTACTGCTTATGTTGCAGAATAACCAGTAACCTATATGTTTTTTGTGACTGTTGGTGGTTTTTGCAGTGTAATAGTACTATATAATGTTCTGACAACTGCTTGAGTAGTGGGGTATTACTGACATGTTGTGTTTGGTCTAATGATGTTGTGTACAATTCAGTTAATTTTTATATAACTTGGTGTTGTGTTGCCTTAGTGGTGGGGATAGTGCATCACACTTCACACATTGCCTCTGGGATAGGCCTGACTGCTCATGCCAAGCTACCAAGGGGGTGAGCAGGGGTCATCTTGGGTGTGCAACTCCCTTGGCCTGACTAGAATGGGTGAGTTCTGCCTGGTTTAGGTGCATAACCTAGCCAACCAGAAACCCCATGTCTAACAATATGCTGATGAGGTGGCATGGTACTGTGCCCTCAGTGGAAAGTGGATCAGCAAAAAAAGTGATGAGACAAGTAAAAATGTCCAGTTAACTGTTGTTGACACATGGGAGGACATTTAGAGAATGCAGAAAGAAGTGACAGAAGAAGAGACCAAAGTTTTGTGAGAACGGGCTATATTAAAAGAAATTAAGATGGAATTTGAGCTTCAAATGATAGAAAAGCAGTGCTGCCAAATAGCTTGTTTTCACCCATGGCTCGGCATTATCATGGACAGCCACATATAGGTATGGATGCCATGATTGAAACTTTCAGATAGACATGGTTGAACCCCAGATTCACAGTGTTCGCAGAAGCCATGAATGTGTTTGTGAACATTACAGATGACTTGGTGCTGAATTATTGCGAAGGACTGGCTGATGTGTTTCGTTCTTTGTCTCATCAGGCTGGAGAAGCTACAGCACCATCGCAGCAGGAGCTTTGTCATGACCTATGTCCAGTTGTCTAGGTCATGATTATGAAGCACATAAGGAAAACCTGCTTGATTACAAAGCACGTAAGGAAAACCTGCTCGCAACCATGTTGGAAAGGCCCTCAACAGGTGTTTTTTAAATATGCCTTTAAATATCTTTTAAGTGCCTTTTCCTATTGGGAGCACATAAAGTTGTGGAGTTTGGGGTCTCTGAACTCACAATTTAGTTAAAAAATACATCTTTTGGTAACGTTGGCCTTTAGATTGTCAGTTGAAAAATGCCACTTTTAGAAAGTGGGCAATGTCTTGCTGAACCATTCTGTGGCTGTAAGTGTATTCCACGTCTGGGTCAGACTGGCTGTTGTGAGTTCCCTGTAGACAGTGACACAAAAGGAAGAAGCTGGGGTGTAGCATGCATATCCTGATGAGTCTCTGGGCTAGATTGGAGAGGGAGGAGCTGACAATGCTCTGCATGTCCTCACACAGTGCAGTCTCCAATGCCCTGGTGTATGTCTGGAGCCAGGCCTTGACAAGGCAGGATCTTGTGAACAACAGAGACTTTCCTTTGAAGTTTGCCTACTTCAAAGGCAGAACTGGGTATAAGTAGTTGACCCAGATCCCCATACTGGTAGAACATTTCTGGATCAAGAGGAACCTCTGTCAAGGAGAAGAGCTTGTCGAGGAGTACTGCCCCTTTGCTGTGTGTGCTTTGCTGAGTTGACCTGCAGTTGTTGCTTCTACGCTAAAGAGGGCAAAGTCTGAACTTTACTGTGTATCCTGCTTGTGAAGTTTCTCCAAGGGTTTGGAGTAGAGCTTGACTCCTGTTAGAAGTCTCAGGGTTATCAAAGACTAGAGCTTCATCTGCTTACAACACTGGGAACCACCACTGTGAAGCCATCAACAACACTGCAACTGCACTGTGACCTGACAACGCCACATGGAGCCATGCCCCATGTCGCACCGCAACCCTGGTCTCAGCGAAGCTGTCACCTTACACTGTTACCAAGCCGCTGCTTGCACCTTGACTTGTGGGCCCCACACTCCGTATTGCCTTGCTCACACCCAAGTCTTGGCATCCCTGATGACAACACTCTGACACCAACGCCACTGCCTGCACCACGGCCTGAGGACACCGCTTGTGAGGTACACAACGCACAATCCTGTGACGCACAGCAGCCCTGGTCTACCGACACCAGTGCCATCGACTCCAGCATCGTCAACAGAGGCCCCTGTCTGCACTGCGATCTGTGGATGCCTCACAGGCCCTGCCCGTGCTGCACCACAGCCTTGGGCTTACCCACGACAGTGCTTCAGCAGCGATGACGCCGCTGCCTGCTCCGTGACCTGGACACACCGCACATCTCACTGCTCTACTTCACACCACAACCCTGGTCTCACCGACATGGCAGGGTACCGTCACTAAGCCGCTGCCTGCACCATGACCCATGGGCACCACCCGTCACACTGTTCTGCTTCACTTCGCAGCCTCAACACCATCAATGCCAGCGCTCCTGACTTCATCACCAGCCAAGAGTTCGAACTACACATGTGTGACTTCAAGGGCCCGAAGACCCCCTCACCGACTTCTGCGACGTCAGCAATGTTGCACTCCAGATCTCAACGTGAGGATCATAACTCCCTGCATTTACAAGGTATTGTTTGCAGGTCTTCCCGACACCATAGCTGGACTGCAACGCCGCAGATCACCTGAACTGTTGGATTTGTTGTTCACAATGCCAAGATAGCCCAAGATGGAGCTATTGACTTCAAGGAACTGTATTTTTAAGTTATCCTCTCACCCCTGCAGACCCAGATTCTGAAGATAAAGAGCAAGAGCAACCACATCGCCATCATGGGGATAGGAGCATCGCAAATCAAGGCAGACTGAGACAGGAACACATTGCAACCCAATACTTTGGAAGGTACTTGCCAACTTCTACCATACTCACCAATTGAACAAACACTCCATTTGTTAAGTGGAACAAAAAAATTATTTAATATGTGCAAAAAACAAACTCTATACAATGAAAAACTGTTCAGGGACTTCAAAAAGTCCACCTGGCATGGAGCACATTGCCATCATGTGCCCCAACATCAGGGACAGTGGTTAGTTCACAGCCTATGGCGGCCTCTGCCAGTCTGGCTGGTACCAGGTTGCTCAGCAGTGCTTTGCCTCGTACTCCCACTCCGTAGCACCCTTGTGTCACCAGCAGAGACACTGCTGACAGTGGATCCCTCCTCACTGTCTTGTGGGGTGTCCCCTGTAGCCCTGGACACCTGCCGTGCCTCCATGAGGTCTATCACATGGGTGATCTGGCCCAGGCCCCTTGCCACATCACCCGCAAAGTGGCCCATTTCAACCTGGAGGCCGACTGTTCTCCTTGACAGCCCAGTAGTGTTCACTGCCAGTCTGCAAATAGAGGAGGCCATCCTGTCCAGCCTTTGGAGCAGCTCGCGGTCCCTGTGACGCGCACCCTCACTCTGTGTAAGCAGTCCAGCCACCAGTTCACGTATTGACAGGGCTAGGTCACCAGTGTTGTTGCCAATTACCTCCAGTTGTGCATGAACCTGCTGCATGCTGTTTGCATGGTTCCTTTCGAAACGCTGCAGAACCCCACTAATCCGCCCTAACATTTGATTCTGCAGGCGCTGACCCCGTAGCAGTTGTGCCTCTGTCGGTGTGGTGGATGGAAGCCCTGACTCTGCCTGCAGCCCTGATCTCCTCATCCTGCGTCGCCTGCGCAGAGGTGGAGGCCCTGTGATGTGTGATGTGGCACTCCTGGTTGTTGCTGGTGCAGGCTCCGAGACCACTGTTGCAGCGGGTGTTGCCATAGAGGGGATGGTGTTGGTGGTGCAGGTGGGAGTGGTGGCTGCTCCTGTTGTCTCCTCATGGGGCTGGGTGACCAGTGGCACCTGGCTGCTGTGGCTGGTGGTGGTGTCTTGTGGGAGACCAGTGGGACATGGGGAAAACACTGTCAGTGTCTACTATCTGTTGCACACTTCCTAATAAACATTTGCCTATTAACTGCCTACTTGACTACATTGCCCATAATGCATCATGCTGGTATCTGCTAGTCTGAAATGGAGCTATCTTGGTTGTGCATGCCCCTGTGTACATGGTGGGTGGGGGTATGGCATTGATGGGGGTACAGGCATATCACATGGTACTCACCAGTTTATGTTCTGGGCTCAGAGGTGTCCAGTTCTCCAAATCCAGTTACCGACTCCGGCTCCAGGGTCTCCTCTACCCTTTCCTCCAGGGGTGTGGGTGGTGGTATGGAAGATGGTCCCCCTCCTGTGCCTCTCAGCTCCCGGAGCCTTTCTGCCACCCTCTCCTTGGTCCGGGAGCGGAGGTCCTACCACCTCTTCTTTATTTCATCCACACTCCTGTGGCTGACCCCCAGGGAGTTTACCTTCTCCTGAATTTCCTGCCAAATTCCTTTTTTGGCAGAGTCTGGCACATTGAGGGCTGCCTTCCCAAAAAGCTCATCATGGTGCTGACTGCACTCCTCTGTGAGCACCTCCAGCTCCTTCTCTGCAAACTTCAGCTTTCTCTTTCTGGGAGTGTCAGCCATGGTTGCTGTTGCTCTGTTAGCTGTGCTGCCGTTAAAAAGGGTGTGGTCCTCCCTCCTCCCAGGTGTATTTGTAAACTTCCTGGCTGTGATGTCATCATCATGTGCCAGGAAGTGTTTTCCAGAGTGTTCTGGAGTGGTTTCTGGAGTGTTCTGCAGCACCTGCATTCAATTTTCAGCACAGTCGCAATTTGCGACACCCACTCGCAAATTGTGAGTCCGTTTTTTGCACGGTCGCAAAAAGCGACCTCGCAAACAGCGGACTCGCTATCTGCGGGGCGACTCCGGGTGCGAGTCGCAATTTGTCCCAGCAAATTCTACCTGCATTCCAGTCAGCGACACGCAAATTGCGAGTCGCACATGCTTGCAAATTGCGAGTCGCTAATTTTTTTGTACCTACATCTGGCCCTTAATGCTTTGCAGTGCTTAGAAAGAAATAGCTCGAGTCTGGTCATCTGGTCGCACCTCGACCTGGGCAAATTCAAAGTTTAAGGCCGACCGCAATAGAGCCCTGCTCAAATATAGCTCGCGTGAGGCCTCGGTCAAAAGTTTACCTTTGGACAAAGTTGTTTTCTTGAAAATTTTCTTCAGCGGGACCAAGTCACCAGTCCTATCCGACCTCCTTGAACTCTTCCTCGGATATGTGTCACAGGAGATATCAGTGTAGATTTTCACCTTCAGACTTAGTAATTTTTTCGAGGTGAAAATCCTTTGACCGGGGCAAACCTTTTGATCCCACGTCCCTAGAACCCTCTTCAGATACACTGCCTGTAAGGTCCTAGTTAACTTCCTACGTTCAGACTTAGGCCCTCATTATGAACATGGCAGGAAAAATCGCACTGCCGGCGGTGGCGGTAACTACTGCCAACAGGGTGGCAGTCTGGATCATCAAATAATGAAGGACATGAGAAACAGCCAGTGTGAAAACCACCACCGCCAGCAGAGGAGTGCCGACATCGATGGAAGAGGCCACCCACAGGTCGACGGAAAGTCCCCACCCGCACAAAAATAATGAAGCACAAGACCGCCGTCAGTTCCGGTGCGGGAACCACCGCCACGCAAAGCCTGGTGGAAAAAAACAATACAAAAGGAAACACTCACCGTAGGCACACAAAACACGCCGAAAAAGATATGGAGAGGGATTTGGAAATAATGCCAGTCTTGCTCCTTGCCATATACCTCCACGACCGTGACCACAGACGAAGACGATGATGGTAAGTACCGCAACCTACCAAACAAGGGAAGAAAGGGCACAGTTACACACCCAATCACCCCACCCACCCCGCAACGCACCCCCAACCCCTCACACCATCACAAGCCATACACACCTGAACAAGAGGTAAATACCCAACAAAGGGCAATACAACCTTTCCAAAGTACACACATGTGCACACCATACCCCCACAATGAAATGATGAACCACATCTCCAGATTGTGCCAACAGCAACACTGGGCACTCACACTTTAATAACATAGGTAATTCAATGTCCAAATAAGGCCATTGGCCAGTCCAACATTAAAAGGCTGAAGGGCCAAAATGGCCCGAACTTGACTCCCACATCTACACATGGTACTGCACAATAAAGGGACATCAATGGGACAGCCAGGAATCTTGGGGAACAGGGGCAGGGAGTCGTGGCTGTGGGGACTTATGTCTGGGAGAGGGGGCTTGAAATTACGTTTGGGAGGTAGAGGGGGTTTGGTTTAGCCTTGGAAGGTGGGGGAGCAGGCTTGGAATGGGGGTGGCAGATGTACAAGGGCCAGCACGGGGCTTCTTGCTCACTGGGGAAGGGGCACGGGAATGGGAAGGGCTGACTGGGACAGACTTGGACGTGGAAGGAGTGGATAGGGCGAGGAGGTGGGCACATTTAGGGATGAGATGGGGTGGGCCACTGGGTTCAAACAGGTCATCACAGGACAGGAAAAGTTTTTATAGAGGCAGTTGGGGTGGATTTGGAGGAAGGTGTGGGAGTGGAGATAGTGGGAGTGCTTGTACCAGGTGTAGGTGTGCTGGATGTGGATGCAGGTGCATGTACAGTATGCTGAGGTGTAGTGGATGTGTGTTTGGGAGGAGAAGGGTGGACACAGTGGGACAAGACAGGCTGCCATTGTACATGGATGTTTCTGGGCGTCTGCAAGTCTGGTGAGTGTGCTGCAAGTGTCAGTGAATGTCAATGTGGTGAGTGCAGGTGTGGTGTCTGGGGTGCATGACTGGATGTCTAATGTTGTGGTGACTGCAAGAATGGGGTCAGCAACAGTGTCTGAGGGTGCAGTTCTTGTGGGTGTGCATGTTGAGGTGACAAACAGGGAGGCGGGAGACATGGACACACTGGGGGAAGTGGATACTGTTGTGAGTGCCTTTGTATGTTGGCTGTGTGTATGCCTGTGTATGTTTTTTGTGTGTTGAGGTGTGTGCATGGCTGTCTGAACATGTGCTTGGGATGGGTGAAGGGAGTGGGGTGCTGGAAGGAGTAGAGGTGTTTGGAGGGGGGACGGAAATGCCTGGGACACTGGCTGCCATCAAAGAGGAGGCCAGAGCCTGAAAAGATCTCTGTATGCCAGACATGGCACCATGAATGCCAGGTATGCATTGCATTGCTGCATCTGGGATTCTAGCCCCTGGATGACATTCACAATGGCTGTCTGCCCTACAGAGATGGTCCTCAGGATGTCAATAGCCTCCTCCGTGAGGACAGCAGGGCTGACTGGGGCAGGGGATGAGGTCCCTGGGGCGAAGGAGATGCCCATCCTTCTGGGTGAGCCGGCATGGGCAACTGGGTGGGGAGCAACTGGAAGGGCGGTGATGGTATGGGTGGTGGCGGGATATGTCTGGAGGGTCTGCCACAACAAAGGAGCTCCCATAGGAGGAGGTATCAGAGTCACTACCGGCAGTGGTAGTTGCCTCCACCGTGGTTCTTCCCTCGCATTCCAACCCACTGGTCCCCTTGGTGTCAGTAGACTCTGCCTCCTTGGAACAGTGGGACGCTGCATCCCCACTCGCCGGTGCTACTGCTCCCTCATCAGATGATGCTGATGTACACAGACAACACAAGAGTACAGGGGTTGGGAGACAAAACAGGAGAGATATGTGTTAACAGCTGAATGGATGTACATATTTGGTTCACTCATACACCCACCCAGCATATACACCAACACGCAGCACCTACAGCTACAGTTATGCCTATGCCGCTGACCAGTGGCCACAACCCTAGCATACACCTCATATCCCACATGACACAAGAACCTGATGAACTGCAGACCTGCCCCTAATCATCTCAGTGCCCATGGGAGCCGGATTGCTATAAGACACCTGTCAGAGTACCTACCTGGCACTGGAGGGCATAGATCCTACAGCACCCACAGACATCCATCAAAGAGGCATGACATGGTGTTGGTAGTCACCCCCTTGTGGCTGCTGTGCAGTCTTCAAGCGCCCATCCAAGTCTGGATACGCAACCAACAGAATGTGGCGCATTAGGGGGGTCAGGGCCCGACGTGCACCCCTTTCTCATTGGGAGGACTTCCCTAGCTGTGTCTTTCATGTCTTCCTGGCCCAGTGCCGCAGGTCCTCCCACCACTTCCTGCAGTGGGTGCTCCGCCGGTTGTAGACACCCAGGGTCTGCTCCTCCCTGGTGATGGCCTGCCAGAGTGGCCTCATCTGATGGGCGCTGACCTGTAGGGGACATACAGAAAAGAAACACAGAGTTCAGGAAATGTCCATGTGACACCGCTGACTACACGTCCCCTATGGGACAGACCCTTCACATCATTCCACCTCCTCACTCACGGTACTTGCCAAACATTCTACGCCTGTGGAGGTACATACCAACCACACTTGTATACAGGTACCCACTACCATCACACACATCCATGCACGTCAACTGCCTACTCACCTGCACCTCTGGTCACCCATAGAACTTGGCATACAGGGGTAGGACCCCGTCCTCCAGCTTCTCCAGTTCCTCCGTGGTGAAGGCCGGGGCCCTTTCCCTGTGACTCGTGCCATTTGAGTAACCAGAGTCAGGACACAGCAGCACACTCAGTGGAGTACTTCCATGCACAGGATCCGGGAGTCAAGTGAACCTGGGTTGACGACATGGCGTACGCTCTGCGACGGTGTGCACCGTCACCACCGGCGGCGATTATGATAGGCCCAGATTCCCCATTGACAACCATGTTAGCCAGTGAATGGGTGTATGGCGGTGAACACCACCTTATGCCATAACAACAACCACCAGTGGAATAAGGTTACTTCCACTGCTACATATCTGGATGGCAGGGGGCTGCTATTTTGCTATTACTACTCAGATATTTCCTGGTCATGGGCCCCATGCAGGCCCTATTGACCCCAGCCCTTAGCTGCACGCCCACATGACTCTTTTCTGCCCACAATAGTCCAGGCGTATCACATCATACATGTCCCTACAGTCATACATCATACAATGCTTGTGTGTAACCTACATAATGTACAGCAGTTGTTTATACACAACATGTTGAGCATATGTATGTGTGTCCCTCACAAGTGTTCTCCACTCCTCCAAGGTACAGACCCAGGTGGCGAGGGAGGGCTCCATCTGTATACCGACCTCTTGTTGATTTGGAGATCACGGTGGAATGTCACATCATTATCAACTACAGACTCAATCGTGCTACTATCCATTAACTATGTGCATTACTGGATCCAGGACTGAGACCGGCTAATCAGAATCAGCATGCCATCCCTACTGAAGTGCAAGTGCTCTCTGTACTCCATTCTCTGGCCACTGGCTCATTTCAGGTGACAGTGGGCATGGGTGCAGGGTTTTCACAGCCAAAGTTTAGCCTCATCCTGTCCAGATTTCTGGATGCTTTTGTACTACACCTGCAGACATATGTGAAGTTTCCACAAAGGGCTGATCTCCCTGTCATCAAGTCTGACTTTTATTCCTTTGGTAACATTCTTTATGTGATTGGTGCCATAGATGGCACCCACATAGCTCTCATCCCCCCAAGAGTAAATGAACAGGTATACAGGAACAGGAAGAACTTCCACTCAATGAACATACAATTGGTTATTTCTGCAGACAGTACATTTCACATGTGAATGCCATGTTTCCAGGATCAGTCCACGATTCATTTGTCCTGAGGAACAGCAGTGTACTGACCATGATGGATCAACTACAAGGGGACAGAGCTTGGCTCATAGGTGAGTGTGTATGACACTGGTTCTGTACATAGCTGACAGCCAGGGTGTCTGCAAGTAACGGCAGTCTGTTACAGTCCTGTTTCAACCACTTTTGCAGGTGATTCTGGCTATCCCAACATGCATTGACTCCTGACACCTGTGAGAAATCCTAGGACAGATGCAGAGAGGAATGACAATGAGGCCCATGGACGTACTAGGAGGGTGATAGAGCACACTATGGGTCTCCTGAAGGCTAGATTCAGTTGAATCCATCTCTTAGGGGGATCCCTGTGCTATGGCCCTGAGAAGGTGTGTAGAATAGTTGTGGCCTGCTGCATGCTGTACAACGTGGCTGTGAGGAAAGCTATCCCCCTACTGGAGGAGGAGGGTGCTGTATATCCACACCTGCATCACTGAGAGGGGATGAGAGTGATGGTGAGGATGAAGAGGGGGAAGATGTTCACTCCAGGAAATAGCTGATCCAACTTTACTTCCAGTAATTATGAGGTACTGTTCTCTAATGATATTGTCTGCAATGCGTATTATCTGTCTGACATATTCGCTATTGAGATATGGGGTCTCTAGTCATTGACAATGTTACCAGAATATTCAGGTTGCATGTACCATTGAGACAAACATGGTGTACATTTCTGTTTACTCCACACAATGTTGTTCGTGGGGTGCCATTCCTGGAATAAAGGTCTGATTATGGTATTGACTGGATAATGCATGCACGTTTACAATGGATTCATCAATATGACAGGGGACATACAATTTGGTGTATATGTGTTTTATTTGGTGTCCTTAATGCATTGGTGCACAGTACAGAGATCGGGAGTGGGGTAATGGTGGATGTCTATTGTAGCTACATGCGCTGGGTGATTGGTGGCAGTGGGTATAGGTCCATCTATCCCTTGCAACTTGTTGTGTGGCTATTGGTGGGTGAGGATGGTGGCACAGTGGCACACTTGGGAGTCATTTCATGTCAAAGTTACTTCTTGGTGGGGGCCTTGGTCTTGGCAGGTGTTCCTGTGCCATATCTGGGTCTGAGGGACCATTTGATGGTCTGGTGCTGGGCTGCATGGGTAGGGGTGCTGGTCTCCTGTGTGTCCTTTGCCAGTGCCACCAGTCCAGTTGCTGTTGCTGATGTAGAGGGCAGGTCTGTGTCTTGGACAGTGGTAGGGGCTTCCTGGTTTGTGGGGGTCTCAGGCTGGCTTGAGTAGTGGTGCTTCAACACCCCTGCAATAGGGGCCATGGTGGCATTGAGTTGTTTCCACTGCTCTATGGTCTCTTGATGTTGGGCTATCTGCAGCCTTTGACTCTGTTCCAGGGTGGCCAGGATCTGGCCTATCCTGTCTTGTGTATGGTGGTATGCTCCCAGGACCTCAGAGATCACCTCCTGGGCTGCAGCATCCATCCTTTGGCCTCCCCCCTGGGCCACTAATACTCTCCCATTGGTACTGGTGTCCCCTGCACAGGTCTGGCAGTACCAATTGTACTGGGACCATCGTCATCCTGCCTTTAAGTAGGTGGAGACTCTGGCCTCTCTACTTGTGTACTACCAGTCTGTGGCCTGGATACACTGGGGTGGGGTGGTTTGGCCAGAGCTGATGTTGGTGACTGGGTGGTAGGTGTGTCAGTGGTGTCTGGGTGGGGCTGCTGGAGGGTGACAGTCCAGGACTGTGTGACGGGCCAGGGTAATCCTCACTGTCCACTTCCCTCTCCAGCATCCTTAGTGGGGCCTCTGTCTCCATGTGGGGCCCTGGCACTCGTTGGCCTTTCCGTCAGAGTGGCATGGGTGGTTGTGCCTGTGGGGGGGGAAATGGACATGTATGTTACATTTACTAACTTGGATGAGGATACACAGCTCTGGACTATTTTATGCAGTTTCTGCCTCTGTTGGCCATGCAGGGACCCCATTGCATTTTGCATGGGATGTGGAGGTACATTGTGGGTGGTGTGGTGCCATTGTGATTCCTTGAAGGGGTGGGTGGCTGTGTACAGGGGCAGGGATGTGGGCCTGTTGGTTGGTTTGTGGGCATGCAGGGTGACTGGATGTGGTGATTGTGGCCTGGGTGGGGTAGTGGTCCTGGTGGTAGTTGGAGGGGTGGGATGGTGCATGCACTACAGGTGTGGTGAATAAGGGGTAATTGTAGATGACTTACCTGAGTCCATTCCTCCAGTAAGTCCAGTGAAGCACGCAGGGTGCAAGATGGCCAGTACCTTTTCCTCCCAGTCAGGGTAGTTGGGGGGTGTAGGTGGGGGTCCTCCACCAGTCTTCTGGACCACAATGTTGTGCCTTGATGCCATGGACCTCACCTTCCTGCGCAGGTCGTTCCATCTCTTGCGGATGTCATCCCTCATGCGTGGATGGTTTCCCACTGCGGTAACCTTGTTGACAATCGTCGGCCATAACTCCATCTTCTTGGCGATGGGTGTGTGCCCCAAATATTTGTGGCTCGACCTTGAGTATTTCATCAATCATTGTTCTTAGCTCCCTATCTGTGAAGCATGGGTGCTCAGGGGGTGCCATGGTGTGTGTTGTGGGTGGAGTGTTGTGTGGATATTGGTGAGGTGCTGTTCTGTGGTTGGGTGTGTGAGTTGTGTGATGTTGCGTTCTGTGTCTGGTGTTGTGTTGTCAGTCTCAGTTGTCCTATTGGCGATGCAAAGGATTGTGGGCTGTTGTGGATGTGTGTCAGGTGTGTGAGTTACAAAACTGCCAATGTGTGCATTTCTTGCAGTTGGGTCCCATTTCTGGTTGTTCGACATCCACTGTCCACCGTGGTGATTTGTGCATCATTATTTGGAGGGCGGGGGTTTGGTCTGCTTGGCGCGGGGTGGGATGTGCAGCCTTTCCACCGACAAGGCACTGGCCGTGGCTGGTGGGAGCTTAGTTTGTGGCGGTTTCTGTATTTTGCATCATTATATGGCAGGTTTCTGTTTGCCGCCAATGGCTGTCTTCTGTTCACCGTCGCCATGGCGGTTGACGGTGTTTACCGCCATGTTCATAATGACCCCCTTAGTCACTTTTATCAAAGATTTTCTTCACCAGGACGAACCTACAAGTCAGACCGGGTCGTGGTTGAGGCAAGCCGGCTAGAGTTGCCGAGGCAGGTCAGTCCAAAAGTTCTCCAAACTTCTGGACTTCTTCCAGATGTTCTTTTACGGTTATTTTGAGGTCCACAGCTCACCGCAAGGTTCCAGAAGCTCTGAGATGCTCCTTGATGGTGTGGACTACAACTCCCAGAATACACCTGGCGCAGACTCCAAAACAGACTCTGGACCGTGGTCAGCAAGCCAGTTTCTTAAGGAGTTGGTGCAGAGGACTCTGGTTAGCAATTTTTCACCGGTAGCAAACAGGGAGTCCCTCCTTGAACCAGTTGAAGCCAGGCAAAGTTCTTCTTGTGGTGAAGCCCAAGTGTGCAGCTGGTGCAGTCCTCCAGAGTGCAGTGTCCAGGTGCAGGTCAGAGGTCCAGCAGGGCAGTTCCTCTTCTTCTGTAGTTCTTTCTTTTTGGAATCTGATAGGGATCTGAGTTGTGGGTGCAGGTGTGCCAGTTTTATCTTTGCTCCCCAGTAATAAACAGGGGGGTCCTGGTTTTCCAATCAGGTGCAGGGTCCTTCCCCCTGTGATGACCACTTCCTGGGAAGTGTGGCAAAAATCAATCCCAGGGAGGATCAAATCCATCATGGCTGAAATTGATTTTTGGAGGTTACATCTGGATGAGCCCACCCACTGGTGTGGCTAAAAATCTTAAACACACCTTTCTCCTGCCGTCTCCTAATCAAATCAGGGGGGGTTGTCTGGGTTTGCAGGATGAGAGGGAGGTGTGAGGTTGTTCCAAATGTCCTTCCCTTCCTTTGAAGACCCGTTTGACAGCACCTCCCCTTTCCTGCTTCTCCATCTGCTGAGGGAAGATCTCCTCCCACAGGCACATTCCTTTGTATTGTTCAGCCCAGGCTACTTCACACCTCATCAGGGCAGCCTGGCCAGGCTGGCAGAGGCTGGCCAATCAGAGCAAAGCACTACAGGGCTAAAGTTGGCAACTTTTTAGGTAAAGTTTAAAACTCTTTACCTGAACAAGTTATAGTAAATCCAACAATTGTAAGTTGTGGGATTTATGATAACAATCAATTTGATACCAAACCTGAGGTATCTGTCACTTACGGGGACTTTATAAATTAAAATAAAGTTTCCCCATTGTAGCTTATGGAGGCCATTCACTACAATGAGGGGAAAACAAATCTGACTTTATTTCTATCTCACCAGGGCTTATAAAACTATTTTTACAAGGTCCCTGCTTATAGTTATATGGCACCCATCCCTAGGGGCACAGAGGGCACACCTTAGGAGTGACTTATATGCACAAATAAGGTAGGTTAAGACTTTAGAAGTACTTTTAATTCCAAAGTCAAATTTGCATGTAAATTTAATTTTAATTTAAAAGCAGCCAGCAAGGCAGGTCTGCCTTGAAAATGTCACTGGGAACCTCAGCAGTGCACCTCTGGGTGCACTACCTATGCAAGGGTTCCTAAACCTACATGCCCTACCATATACTAGGGACTTATAGGTAGGTTGATTTAGCCAATTACAATTAGCCTAATTTACATACTGATTTTACACAGAGCACAGGCTGATTAGCAGTACCCAGGGCCCATCAGAGTCAGGAAAAAAACAGCAAAAAGTGAAAAATCGAGCCAAAAAGTTAGGGGGCCTATGCAATCAGCCCTGTTTTCTCACAGATAGGTAGGAAATCTACACCGTGAAGGAACTGAAGTCTGTTTGCAAAAGCCTCAAAGTCCAAGTTGGAGGCCTCCCCAGGAAATAGGAGCTACAGAACCTGCTGAGGGCCTATGTAGAAGCCAGAGATGCCAGTGGGCATTATGAGGATCCAATTGGGGAGACCGTGGAGCCAAATCCAAAGGAAAATGTGCTAGAGCTGCTGGGGGAGGTACCCTCTGGGGTAGGCAGCAGTGGTGATTCAAGGGGCCTGACTCCAGAGGAGCTGAAGACAGGAGAGAAGCCAGGAGACAGCTGATAGAGTTGGGGAGGATAGAAATGGAGGAGAAGAAGATGTGTTTAGATCATAAGCTCAGAGTAATGGAGCTGGATCAAAGGAGTAGATCCAGCACCAATTGTGGCATCAATACCTGAGTGCTCTCAGAGTAGTCCACATTTCCTAGAATGTGGGAATGGAGTGCAAGAAGGGAGATGATATCCAAAGGTGGTTTCAGAGACATGAGGCATCTATCCACATGAACGGGGTCCCTGAGAAGAATTGGGGAGCAGGATTGTGGAACTTCTCAGAGGAGGGGAGGGACAGTTTGTTAACTTTGGGTAAGGGGTACAACCTCACCTATCCTGACATGAGGGAGGCCCTTCTCACCAGGTATGGTCTCAATCCTGAGAAGTCAGGGATCAGTTTAGAGGTAGTAATAAAACTGATTCACAGACCTGGTTAGAATGTGTGGATTCTTTTTGCAGGGCACTGGATAGTTAGATAAAGGGCAGTATTGTCACAGATTTTCAGGGGCTATACAACTTAATTGTCTGGGAGCACATGTCTAGTCTGTGTTTTTCAGAACTGTGTCAGCACTAGACTGATAGTAAATTGACTTACCCCAGGAAGCTTGCTATGGAGGCAGCCTGCTGGGTGAGTACCATGGCCCACAAGAAGGTGTATGGGGGAGACTCCGCCAAAGGTGGACAGGTTTACCAGCAACAGAAGTGGGGGAACAAGGGTACACAAAAGGAGTTCTCCAAAGGGCCCAAATCTAGTACCCAGTTTAAGAATTCCCGCCCCCAGGAGATAAGAAACCATGGGCCTCTTTAGGAAAGCCTGCAGAGGCAGGACCCCATAAATGCCTTGCTTGTGACCAGGTGGGTCACGTGAAGGGGGGTCCCAAATGTCCCAAGTGGGCACAGTCACCCACTAGTGGGCAGATCAAGGGGTTGGCCAGTGTAACACTTGGGGACAAGTTGGTTTCGGGTGGGTGTGGGGAACCAACCAAGATGACACTTGTATCACTAGGGGATGGTGAGATGGCCCAGAGAAACCTAATGCCTGATAACACTAAACAATACATGCAGTGGGTGACCATCAATGGGCAGAGCGTAGAGGTTCATGGAGATACTGGTGCCAGTGTGACCATGGTCCAGTGTTACCTGGTGTCTGAAGAGCAGATCAGACCTGGTGTATTCCATCACGTAGTCGCAGTAGAAAACTCTGAGCATCAGTGTAAGGTGGCGCTGGTTCCTTTTAAGTGAGGGGCCGTCCCAGGTTCCTTGAGGGTAACTGTGAGTCCTACCATGATTGTTGACTGTCTGCTGGGCAACAACATAGAGACTTCCACCTGGAAGCAGTATGCACTTGAGTATTTAGGGGTCACCAGAGTGGGCGTGTGTGACCACTTGGTCAATGGTAACCAGTCTGGGTGATCAGAATCACCTGGATCCTGAAACGGTGGACCAGGTGCAGCCAAGAGAAAGGGCAAGGGGCACAGGAAAACCACCCCTAAAGTTCCCAGGGTCCTGGAGGAGGCTGACCTTCAGGGGAATAAGTGGCTGAACTGCAAGACCTACTTGAGCTGAGCCATTGGCAGCAAGAAGGAGGTAGAGTTCTGTGCAGAGCAGAAGGTGTGCCCTACTCTCATGGGTCTTAGGCAGCAGGACAAGGACCAGGTAGCTAGCGTTGAGCCCAAGAACTACCTGATCAATTGGGAGAATGGTCTCCTGTAGAGTGAGCCGGGTGCTGCTGGAATTCCAATCCAATGCTTCCGAGCCTTCCTGCTGGGTTTGACTCACGATGTGCCTCTGGCAGGACATTTGTGGCAGGGCAAAACCTTTGACAGGCTTGTCATCCAAGTCTAGTGGCCCCAAATGAAAAACATTATTTCTGTAGGATCTGCCAGACTTGCCAAGTGAGTAGAAAAAGTAGTGGGAAATACAATGCTCCCCTCCAATCCTTTCCTGACGTGAGCACCCCTTTCGAGCAGGTGGTCATTGACATAGTAGGGCCTCTGGACCCAAGACAGCCCTGCACAACAGGTTCATTCTGGTCTTGATGGACCATGGCACCCGGTACCCAGAAGCTATCCCTCTGAAGACAGTGATGGTGCCCGTTGTGGCATGTGTGCTGATGGGGGTTTTTACCGACTGGGTTTCCCCAAGGAGGTGGTATTCGACCGGGGTACCAACTTTATGTCCATGTACATAAAGGCCATGTGTAAGTAGTGTGGTGTCAACTACAAGTTCACCACTCCTTCACAGCCCCAAAGTAACAGGTTCATTAAGAGATTCAACTGAACCCTGGAAGACATAACTGGGGATCTGTCAGACTCCATAAGGCATAAGTGGGATGACCTCTTGCCATGCCTTCTCTTTGCCTACCGGGAAGTACTGCAGAATGGGGTTGGCTTTAGACCCTTTGAGCTGTTGTATAGGCACCCAGTCAGAGGATCACTAAGGCCCCCATTATGACATTGGTGGTAAATCACACTTAACGTCATGCTAACGGCCGCCAACTTACTGCCGCTGCGGCGGATATCTACCACGTATTATGACACACACACACAACAATTCGACAGTATTCAGCCACATATACAAATCCGCCAGACCAAAGGTCAGTGATAAACTGGCGGTATTAAAATCCACAATGTTACGCCAACAGAACAGCGCCCACCACAACATGACCAACAAATCACCACAGTGGACATTCAACATCGGTAAACCATTGGCGGTACATACCACTGCGCTCAAAATGGACACACACAAACAAAATAACACCACATTGGACAATTTAAACAACACACACCTGACACCCATACACACACCACACCCACACACCTACACCACTATAAAACACACACCCACAGTACCCACAACTCTCTACGATTACAAACCACTGCCAGCAGAGAGACACCAAGATCACTGACACAACTAGAGCCACACACTGTTCACACCTATACACCACTCACGCACTCCACATCACACACCCCAACACATTACCCAACACACCCTCACCAACACACCTCACACAACACCCATGGCACCACAAATACACCCCCTTTCAAGGAGGAGCTAAGGGTCATGGTGGAGGAAATTGTCAGGGTAGAGCCACAGCTGTTTGGAGCACAGGTGCAGCAGATATTTATAGCTAGGAAGATGGAGCTACGGCAGAGAATCGTGGACAGGGTCAACGCTGTGGGACAGCACCCCAGAACTAGGGATGACATTAGGAAGAGGTGGAATGACCTACTGTAGAAGGTACATTCCATTGCAGCAAGACACCAGCTCGCTAAACAGAGGACTGGCGGTGGACACCCACCTCCTCCCCCACAACTCACATCATGGGAGGAGCAAGTCTTGGCAATACTGCATCCTAAGGGCCTGCCCGGAGTCAGGGGAGGACTGTACTCTGGTAAGTCAACTCACTACTATTATCACCCCCCTACCTGCATGCCATCACATACCCTCACCTCACTTCCATCACTCCACTACATCCCACACACCCCACCATCACAACCCACTCATCCCAATGCCAAGCCCTGCATGCTGTACCAATGCACGGACACCCCTCACAGCCCTGCATGGACACACATCGCTAAAGCATGCACACCATAGAGAATTAACTATCCCAACATACACTAACAGACACAAGTGAAAGCTGGCAGGGCAATTCCAACCATAGAGGGGAAGCCACGGATGTACAATATGTCAGACACAGAAACTATAACACATCATTTACATCCCCACAGGTACCCCAGTCAATGTCAGTGGAGAGGAGGTGCCACCACTATCCAGTCCCCCAACTGAAGAGGCCTACAGTGATGACAGCAACTCTGGTCTTCAGGATCTGGATGACCTACCTGGCCCATCAGGGACCACTGGACAGCCGGTTACCCAGGCCCAGTCACACACCACCACAGAGCCTCCCCCCTCAGGAAACACCACCACAACATCCACCCAGCGCACCCATACCACTGTCCCCACGACACGTCAATCAGCAGATTGTGTTCCCCTCTACAGGGACCCAGGGGCACACCTTGCCCCCACTACAATCAGGGACCTGGGGTCAGTGGGCACACAGTTCAGGGGATAGAGGCACAGGCCACCAGGACACTGGGAGGACTGCTGTGCACCAGGGGGAGGACAGGCCGAGGGAACTGACTCTCCAGGAGGCACTTGCCAAGATCCTGGGAGCCTTTCAACATTCTCAGGACACGATGGGCCAGATCCTGGACAATGCACACGCGAACAGGCGGCTGCAGGAGGGACAGTAAAAGGGGATCAGGGAGGACTTGCAGGCCATCAACAGCACCCTGAGATGCATAGAAGGGGTGCTGACAGACATGGTCAACATTACGAGGGAGACAGTCTCTCACCAGTGGGCCCCTGCCACTAGCCAGACATCTGAACAGCCTTCCACCTTTGCTACTGCTAGTGGCCAGTAGGCACCGCCACAGGACTCACAGGTCACCAGCACTCCTCCCCCTGCAGAAGGTGAACCACCCTACAAGCGTTCACTGTGATCCAGACAGAAGCCAGAGACAATTGCCAAGACCCCACCAGGAAATGAGACTCTCCTGATTGTCACCCTTGTGTCCCACTTAGTCACCCTGTCCATCTTGAGCTGCCATTGCTCCCCTTCCTATGTCCCCTTGGAAAATGCACCTGTGCAACGAACAGACTGGAACAATACCCTGGACTTTCCTCAATCATCATCCCATCCGATTGCACTAGCCCCTCTATATATAAGCATTTCAATAAACACACTTTTAAAAAAAAGATCCATTTGGAGTATGTCATGTATATCAAATATGTATTCATTGATATAGGTGCAAACATTGCAAATCAACTGTACAGAGAATGAGCATTGACTAATGACCTGTAGCTGTTTGTAGTGATCACACCAGGAGTATTTGTCAAATCACTAACATCTGCAAAATGAATTGCCAGAGGGAATAGTAAGTGGGCATAGAAGTGTAAAATATCAGCATGCCATTGTAACACAAATTACAACCAAAGTCATTGAAATGTGAAGTAACACAGTCCTACCTGTGTGTCATTGGAAGTATTGCTGTATAACTGATGTTCTGTTGTCCTCATCCTCATCCTCTGCCTCCTCATCCTCACTGTCCATAGGGTCTACTGCTGCCACACGGGCATCTCCAGCCTCCTCCTCCTGCAGGAATGAGACATGGTGTTCGAGGGCCAAGTTATGCAACATGCAGCATGCCACCACTTTCAGGCAGACCTTCTTTGGTGAGTAGCAGAGGGAACCACCTATTAGATGGAGGAACCGGGACCTGGCCTTCAGGAGGCCAAAGGTTCTCTAAATAATCCTTCTGGTTCACCCATGTGCCTCATTATCATGTTTTTCTGCACTTGTCCTGGCATTCCTCACAGGGGTCAGCAGCCATGATAGGTTTGGGTAACCAGAGTCACCTGCAAATATTGAGGGATAACATTTAGCCACACACTATCCTATATGGCCCACACCATACCCATACACCAACATCTACTGGGTGGGAACCAGGGCTCACCTATTAGCCACACCCTGTGCCTCTGTAATTGGGCCATCAATTTGGGATGCTGCTATTCCTCAGGACAAAGGCATCATGCACCGACCAAGGATACTTAGCATTGATGTGGGAGATGTACTGGTCTGCCAAGCACACCATCTGAACATTCATGGAGTAGAAACTCTTACGATTCCTGAACACCTGTTCATTCTGCCTAGGGGAAACAAATCTAATATGTGTACCATCAATTGCCGCAATTATGTTGGGGATATGACCCATTGCATAAAATCTGGTCTTCACAGTGGCCCAATCCTAAACCTGGGGGAAAACAATGTAGCTGCACAAGTGTTTTATCAGGGCAGACAACACTCTTGTCAGCACATTAGAGAACATTGGCTGTGACATTCCTGCTGCCAAGCCCACTGTGACATGGAAAGAACCAGTTGCCAGGAAATGGAGTACTGATAGCACTTGCACAAGAGGGGGATCCCATGACGGATAACAGATATCAGGTCAGGTTCCAACTGGGCACACAGCTCTGTGATTATGGCCCTGTCAAGTCTATAGGTGAGGATAATGTGCCTGCCCTCCAGTGTTGCCAAGTCCACCAGGGGTCTGTACATGTGGGTGTGACTCCATCTCCTATTAATCCGCAGTGGTAGCAATCTAAGGGACAAAAGAGTGAGGAGCTGGTCACAAACTGAACAATGGAGCTACAACAGTCGTTTGCATCCTGTAAACATGTGATGGATCAGTGTGATTTGTCCAGTATGTGCTAATTTCTCTTGTGGTGTAGCATTATTCCAGGGCCTGCCCCCCCCCTGAAATGGTGTCCTCCTGTCCTGTATGGATGGACAGGTGGAAGTGAGGTAAATTTCACTGACGTTGTGCGCTGTTGCGAGTGGCGGTTGGGAACCCACATGCAACTCCTCATTGGTTAACATTTGGCCCTATGGGGTACAGTGGCCAGCGGGGATCTAACTCGTTAGTGACGGTGTACACCGCCATGGACGTGACTGCCATTTTCTATCATATTCCTCACTTGCCACCTCACCTTCCATAGGAGAGGACCTACACTGCATGTGCTGCTGTGACCTGCGTCTGAAACCTAGCATGGCCCATGTGATCGGGGAAAGGGCCCCAACCTTCACTTCAGAGCAGTTGGAGAGACCGGTGGATGGGGTCCTACCCCAGTACGGACTACTGCATGGGCCTCCAGACCAACAGGTGAGTACACTGTGAGCATGATGCATGTGGCGTGAATGCATGGAGTTGTGTGTGTCAAGGCCTCATGTAAGGGGGTGGGTGGATGTCCTCTTGGCGGCATACAGGTTGTGTGCTGGGCCATGTGTGTGGAAATGGTGATGGGAACAGGTATGGTGGGCCATATGTGTAACCGGCAGGACTGTTTGTCTAATGTTATTTTCCTGTGTGTACTGCCTTTGCAGGTCAGCGCCCATCAAAAGAATTGTACATGGTGTGCCATAGCCAAAGAGGTGCAGACCCTGGGGGTCTATGGTAGGTGGAGCACCCACTGTCGCAAATGGTGGGAAGACTTGAGACGCTGTGCACGGAAGTCAGCGGTGGCCCAGCTGGGAATGGCCTTCCAATGAGGAAGGGGTGCCCATCGAACCCTGACCCCCCTGATGGCCCGCATACTGTCGGTGGCCTATCCAGAGCTGGATGGGCGCTTGAGGGCATCACAGTAGAAATAAGGGGTGAATACAGTGCCCATCATTACAACTTACGCATGGTAGGGTGGTATCCGGGGGTGGGTGTGTGTCTGTGGGTGCCCCTGGACCAGGTCAGACATTGCAGCATAGGTCCCCTGGTGGCTGGGTTCTGAAAGGGATAATCCTGCTACCTAGCTCGTAGGCATCCACTACTGGTCATGGCTACGTGGGTCCCTGGTATGCTGCATTTGGCGGTCTGTACCCTTCCCCATGCCTTGGTGGCAGTCTATTTCTCTGGTAGTGCTATGCATAGTGTAAGACTGTTCACTGTGTGTGAGTGTGTTGTGTATGCCAACGTATTTTGTTCAGCCAATGACCCAGTGTATCCTTTATCTCTTCCCCCCTTTCTTGTTTCGTCATCCTGTCCTTATGTGCATTAACATTATCTGACTGTGGAGCAAAGGAACGGGCAATAGAGGGAGCTTCACCCCACAGGACCCAGGAGGCAGAGTCCACCGATGGAGAGGGCACCAGTGGGACAAGGGTGAGGGGAGCACCACGGCAGAGACTGGAGGGGACAGTTCAGAAACAGATACCTCCTCCAATGGAAGCTCCATGGTGGTGGCGGAAACGTCTGTGACCACCCCAGCTACAGGTACAACCACCACCCCGTACCAGCACCGCCCTCCCAGCAGCCCCCCATCGAGTTGCCCATGCTCGCTCACCCAGGAGGGTGGGCATCTCCTTCGCCCCAGGCACCTCAGGCCCTGCCCCAGTTAGCCCTGCTGCCCTGAGTGAGGAGGCTATTGACCTCCTGAGATCCATCTCTGCTGGGCAGTCAACCATTGTGGATGCCATCCAGGGGCTAGCCCAAAAGAGATCGATTCAGGCTCTTACTGATGGCAGCCATTGTCCCTGTTTCTACCGTTCCCCCCTCCAACTTCCACTGCCCAGTCCCATTCCACTCAATCCCAACCTATCCCATGTACACATACAGACAGGCATGCACAAAAGACAACATCCAAAAGTATCACAGGCAAACACAAGTACCAAACGTCATCCCACAGGCACTCACACAAACACCATCCAGTTGCAGAAACAACATCCCCTATTTCCACTGTCTCCACCTTATTCCCCTCCACCACCTCCTTCCCAGCCACGTCCACACTCACACCTGCATGCACTACATCAGCATCCACTAGCAGCATCATCATCACACCAAGCAGAACACACACCTCACTGGCAGACACCTCCACAACATCCATGCACACGTCCCCTGTGTCCTCTCCCGCTGTGTCTGTCCCCCCTCTGAAAGTACACAGATGCAAGCACTCAGACACCCAACAGCCATCCACCTCACAACAGCACATGCACCTGCACTCAAATACAGCAAACAGACACCTCAAACAAACGCTCCCTCATCCTCCCCTCCCATTCCATCTACCTTGTCCTGCCCCAATGTCCCTAAAAAACTGTTCCTATCCACCATTGACCTCTTCCCTACCCCTTCCCCAATCCTGCACGTCTGGCCAGGGTATCACGAACCCAGCCAAGCACCTCAGCCCCACAGTCCACAGGCTCAGTCCTAAAGGCACCCACTCGTGGCAGAAGGGGATCCAGGCCACATGTACTGAAGGGCAAGGAGTCTGCACCTGCCACCTGAAAGGCCAAGGAGCTTGCACCTGCCACCCTAAAGGCCAAGGAGCCTGCACCAGCAGGCAGGAAGGGCAAGGAGCCTGCACCAGCAGCTGTGACGGAGCCCCCACCACCCACCATGGTTGTGCATCCGGCCGAGGGTGCAGGGGATGTGCAGGAGCCTCCCCTCACCAGCAGCACCACCACTGTGCATCCGTCCGAGGGTGCAGGGGATGTTCAGAAGCCTCCCCCCACCAGCAGCACCACCACTGTGCATCCGTCCGAGGGAGCAGGGGATGTGCAGGAACCTCCCCCCACCAGCTTCACCACAACTGTGCATCCATACGAGGGTGTAGGGGATGTGCAGGAGCCTCCCCCCACCAGCAGCACCATCACTGTGCATCCCTCTGAGGGTGCAGGTGATGTGCAGGAACCTCCCCCTACTAGCAGCACCACCACTGTGTATCTGTCCGAGCATGCAGGGGATGTGCAGGAGCCTCCCCCACCAGAAGCATCACCGCCGGCAGATGCTAAGCAATCCTGCCTCCATGGGCTGCTGTATGGCCTTCCCCATCCAGAACCAGTGGCCAAGATACCCACTCGACAGACTGTGGCACATCACTTCCCAGGATCAAGCACAGGGCATTTTGCCCCATCCAGAACCAGTAGGCAAGACACCCACTCAACAGACTGTGGCCCATCACTCCACAGGATCAAGAACCGGGCATGTTGCCCCATCCAGAACCAGTGGGCAAGACACCCACTTGACAGACTGTGGTCCACCACTCCCAAGGATCAAGCACAGGGCATGTTGCCCCCTCCAGAACCAGTGGTCTTGTTTCATCTCCCGGCTGAGATACCCCCCGTCCCCCTGAGGTGCCTGCCTATTTACCAACTAATTCTCCTGCAGTGTTCTCTCCATGTTGATGCAGGTGACAAGTGAGGCCTTGGACTTTGGCCTGTAGCCATGTGGCCCGCATAAATTGAGGACTGGGCTGTGTCCTTGTCTCTGTAAATTTGTATATATCTGTTATAGCGCTGGGATGCCCCCGGGTAGCCATGCGCTCTACAAATCTATAAACTAAACTAAACTAAACTATATTGCCTAACTTATTATTTCTACTGTGTTGATCTTATTACAAACACTTTGGCAAAATTTACATTATTCAGCTGATTTACGGGGATAAATTGTTTTTGTAATGTAGATGGTTGTGTGTATGGTGTGTGTGTGTGGGGTGTGTGTTATGCGTGTGTGTGTCACACTCATTTCCTCCCCCCCTCCCTTGTGTGCTAGGCGGCTGTACTCACCATCGTCGTCTTCGCCGGCGTTGGTGTTCGTGGTGGAGCATAATGTAGAATATCATCGAAAAACATGCTGGGTCAGTAGAAGGTGTGGTCCTCTGCCCTTCTCTGACTCCAGAGCAGCAGAGTGACTGTCAACAGTTAATGGGACAATTTTCAACTTTGTTCTTACTCATTCCAGGTGTCACCCATCTATGCACACATGATGTGGACACTGGGGACAGTCTGTCTGTGAAACACAATGTTTACAGGTTAGCTGACAGAGTGAAGGCTCGCATCAAGGATCAGGTATCCAAGATGTTAGCTTTAGGTGTGACTGAGCACTCCAGCATTCTTGGTCCAGCCCGGTGGTGTTGGTGCCTAAGGCTGCTGCACCTGATGCCACACCAAAACTTTGGTTCTGTGTGGACTACTGTGAGCTCAATGCCGTCACCAAGACTGATGCCCATCCCATACTCAGAGCTGATGAGCTCATTGATCGTTTGGGGGATGGCAAGTTCCTCTGCACATTTGATTTAACATCTGGGTACTGACAGATTGCCTTAACTGATGGGGCCAAGGCATTCTTAATGCCAGAGGGGCACCTCCAGTTCCAGGTTCTGCCCTTTGGGTTGAAGAACTGCCCTGCCACCTTCTAGAGGTTGGTCAATCAGGTCCAGGCTGGGCTTGAAAACTTCAGCACTGCCTACCTTGACATCATTGCTGTTTTCAGCTCCAGTTGGGAAGACCACGTACACCACCTCTGGGAAGTGTTGAAGATGCTGCAAGCCGCTGGCCTCACTATCCAGGCCAGTAAGTGCCAGATAGGGCAAGGGTCAGTGGTGTACTTGGGACACCAGGTAGGAAGCGGCTGGGTGGCACCCCTACAACCCATGATTGATGCTATTTGGGCTTGAGCACCCCACAAGATCCAGGAGATTTGCCAAGGGGTATGGCATCATTGTTGTCCCCATGACAGAGCTGTCTTCCAAGAAGCAGCCTAGATAGGTAATCTGGACTGAGTTGTGCCAAACTGCTTTTTGACACCCTGAATGAGACCATTTGCACGGCTCCTGTGCTGCTGGCCCCTGATTCTCCAAGGAGTTTCTGGTACAGATAGATGCTTCAGAGCATGGTGTGGGAGCGGTACTTGCACAGCTGAATGAATAGGACTTAGACCAGCCAGTAGCATTTCTTAGCAGGAGACTACTCCCCAGGAAACAGAAGTGGAGTGCAATTGAAAGGAAAGCTTTTGCTATGGCCTGGGCACTGACGAAGCTAAGACCCTACTTGTTTTGGTCTCACTTCCGGGTTCAGTATGACTGCGGGCATGCACACAAGCTCTCATAGGTTAGCATGGAGACTGCCTTTAAATATCTTTTACATGCAGTTTCCCATTGGAAGCAGACAGAGGTGTGGAGTTTGGGATCGCTGAACTCACATTTTTTGGTAAAGTTTGTTTTTAGATTGTCAGTTTGAAAATGCCACTTTTAGAAAGTGGGCAATTTCTTGCTTCACCATTCTGTGACTCTGCCTGATGTGTATTCAACATATAGGTCAGACTGCCAGTTGGGCTGTTGTGAATTCCATCTAGACAGTGACACAAAGGTAGTTGGGATTAATCCTATATATACTGATGAGTCTACTGGGGGGAGGAGCTGACACTTACACCTGTAAGTGCTGTGCGTATACTCACACAATGCCTTTAAAGTTTGCCTACTTCAAAGGCAGAACTGGGTATAAGTGGAGGACCCAAAACCCAAGGCTGGTAGAACACTTTTGGATCAAGAGGATCATCTGCTAAGGAGAAGGGCTGAAGAGCTGATGGAGGAATACTGCCCCTTTGCTGCATGTACTTTGTTGGGTTAGCCTGCAGTTGCTGCTTCTGCCTTAAAGAGGGCAAAGGCTGGACTTTGCTGTGTATTCTGCTTGTGATGTTTCTCCAAGGGCTTGGAATAGAGCTCGTTTTCTGTTGGAAGTCTCAGGGATATCAAAGACTTCAGCTTCATCTGACTACAGCACAGGGTACTGTGTGTTTTGTTCTGCAACAAAAGAACAACCACTGCGACAATCTCAATGACGCCACTGACTGCACCATGACCTAACAACGTCACACGGAGCCATGCCCATGTTGCACCACAACACTGGTCTCACTGACGGCACCACCTGACACCGTCACTGAGCTGCTGCTTGTACTGTGACCTGTGGGCCCTGCACTCCTCATCGCCTTGCTCACTCCGCAGTGTTTGCATCCCCGATGCTCCATGCTGACACCGATACCGCTGCCTGCACTGTAGCCTGAGGACACCGCTCATGAGGTACACAATGCACCGTCCCGTACCACAGCCCTGGTCCATTGACGCCAGCGCCATTGACTCCAGCATCATCAACAATTGCCTTTGTCTGCACCGCAACCTGTGGATGCCGCACAGAGGCCACCCTGAGCCACACTGCTGTCTTGGGCCTATCGATGACAGCACTTCAGCAACAGTGATGCCGCTGCCTGCACCATGACCTGGAGACACCGCACGTCGCACCGCCCTGCTACACACCGCAGCTCTGTTCTCACCGATGCCACAGGACACCGTCATAGAGCCAATGCCTGCACTGTGACCTTTGGGCCCTGCACGTTACACCATCCCGCTTCAACCCGCAGCCGCAACGCCATCACCAGCACTTGTGATTCCATCATCAGCCTGGAGTTCGATCTGCACGTGTGTGACTACAAGGGCCCGGCATCCCCCATACCGAGGGGGATCACGATGCCCTGCATTTCCAAGGTACTGTTTGCAAGTCTTCCCAACACCGCATCTGGCCTGCGACACCGCTGCCATCCTAAACTGTTGGATTTGTTGTTCATGACGCTGTGATAGTCCCAGACGGAGCTATCGACTTCAAGGAACTGTATTTTTAAGTTAATTCTTGCAAAATTCATATCTTTATCACTGTATGTTGGATTTTTCTCATTTTGGTCTTGTTTTACACAGAAAAATATTAGCTATTTTTCGAAAACTGGTTTGGTGTCCTTTTCTATAGGTTTCCCTGTGTGTTATGTGCAAATGCTTTACACATTGCTTCCGAGATAAGCCTGAGTACTTGTGCCAAGCTACAAAGGGGGTGAGCAGGGGTTATCTGCGCTGTGTATCTCCCTTATCCTGACTAGCATGAGGGCTGGTACTTGCACAGGGTGCAAACCGACTGCAAACTAGAGACCCCATTCCTAACAGCACGTCACTTTGGGCAGGCATTACAAATTATGCCAAAAATGGTGCAGTGAAATCTTGTAGATTTCACTATTCCATTTTTGCGGGCCTCCTAACGCTGGAACACCCCTGTTGCATACATTATGCCTGACACAGGCATAATGTGGCACAAGGGGTAGCAAAGTGGCACAATGCATGCATTGTGATACTTTGTCAAAATGGCGCAGCAAAAACTGCCTCCTTCAGCCACATTGTTGTAAAAATAAATTGCTAATGTGGCACAAGGAGGCGCTAGGGCCTTGTCATTCTGGACTTAGGTGTTTATCTCACTTGTGGGAAAAATGCTTATTACAAGCAGTGGAAAGACTGGCATGGTACATTTTACCTGGGAGTAGTTTTTCCAAAAATATATCATGTGGACCATTTTAATGATCCAGCATGGAGTGAGAAATCAAACACCAGAGTCAAAAGAGGAGCTAGTGTAGGAGACATTTTTGGTGCCATCATTTTATCAATAGTTGATATCTTAAATGATCTCAAGATTAGAAAGTTGTCAACAATAGTAGATTATCTACAGGCTCTGCAGGTGCCATATTATTAATGGGCACAGAATTGGATGCTGTGGCATCAATTGTTTTACAAATGCCTTGTGTTAGACATTCATTCTTGCAAAGGAAGGAGGAGCTTACAAAATGTTACATGAGCAACAATACTGTACTTACAAACCTGACAATAGTAAAGAGATAAGGAAGTACATTTCAAACATGACCGACTTAAAACAGAACCTGAATGACCTAACAGCAACAGGTGCATGTATTGTATTGTAATCGTATTTATATAGCGCTTACTACTCCTGACGAGGCGTCAAAGCGCTTTTCGGTGAGTAGCACGCTACTCTGGAACCCAACAAGAAGTAGTGATGGATTAGTATCGGGAAATAATGAGTGCAGTTTTACTATTATTAAGAGTTAATTTGAGCCGCGGATATGAGAGTTTGTTAGTCAGATTGACTGGAGTAATGGAGGGGTGGAGGAGAAAAGAAATCCAGAAGTGTTAATTGGGATTATATACTTCATTTACTCAACCCAAAGGCTTGGAATGAGTAAAGGGGGATAGAGGAGGGAAGAGTATGTGTAAGGGTTAGGGAGAGCATAGTAGCAGGGTGAGATAAATGCGGGAGAATTTAGTAGGGTTCTGTGGGAGGTCACAGTAGTAGAGTGAGGTTTGGTGAGTTAGATGTGGAAGCGGAGGGAAGAGCTTAGGCAAAGTTATTTAGGAGATGAAAGCAGTAGAAAGGATCTGGGATGAGTCAGAGTGGCAATGGAGGATAATTTGATAGAGACATGACATATGATGATAGGTAGATAAGTGTGATAAGATGAGAGCAGGAATTTTTAGATACCTGGTATAACAACCCACCCAGGAGCCATGTAATGACCCACGAACATGCCAAGCACAGAAACAACATATACACATACATACATACATATATATACATACACACATACACACACACATGCAAACACACATGAATACACACACATATGCACATACAATACATAATTAGAACCATGGGTAAAATATGCTTAGTCAAACAGGTTCAAAGAGTGTCTGTGTATGTTATTGTTGTGACATAGTAGCTATACATATTTTCTAAAGAACTATACATAACTAGAAATATACACATAATCAGAAAAAATATTTATCAACATAGGCATATGCAATCTATAGTTGTTTGAATATGGTGGTTATGAAGGAAAGAGCCAACTCTTGAGTAGTTTTCTGAAGACAAGAAAGTTATCTGTGGCTCTCATAGTTGGGGGTAATGAATTCCATAGTTTGGCTGCTTGAACGGAGAAGGATGTACCACCTATAGTCTTTTTCTTGTATGGTGGTGTTCTAAGGCGGAGTGCCAATCTTGAGCGGAGGTTTCTTTGTTGGATGTATTTGGTCATTTTGTTTCTGATAAAAAACGGTCCTGTTCCACGTATAGCTGTGAAGCAATAGGTAGTGGTTTTCAGCTATCGGAAGGTGATTTGGAAACTTAGGGAGAGAAATTGTGGGAACCATTTTGAGACCTCCGTTGATCATGGTCTTATGCGCCATAGTTGCAGCTGTTTTTTACAGATTGGTCAAGAAGCTCAAGGAGAGGAGAGCAAAGAATAGACAGAGAAAGGAGGAAATTGAAATGGAGACTTGGCGAAGCATATACTATAATAACATCAAGCAGGTAGAGGTTTTCAGAAGACCTTACTTGAATAAGCCTCTGAAATGTTTAGCTGTCTCATTAAAAATAATAATTGAAGTATTTTGTGATGACTTGATTCGCCATAAAAAGAGGGAGTGATGTAGTCTGGAGTTTAGTGCTGTCCATCATGTCACAGAAGTCATCTACATGTGACAGTTTATGCATTATATTAATCAAAGTACTAATGGTTTGAATGTAGAAGATGCAATGATAAATCAAATTAAATGTGCATTTGTTTAGACTAATGGTGGAAACCCTGATGATATCAAGAATGAAGTAAATATTGAAGGATTAATCTGAAACTAAAGTTATGTTATAATTTAAGGTCTAGAATAATAGGATGTATTGAAATTATATAGAATTTCTAATGATCATTGATTTAAATATGTGTGCCAAAATAGAGAAATGCAGCTCTGAGGTATATTGATGTCAATGTATTAACAGAGATTTTCCTTTAAAGTTACTGTAACATGAATGTTATTGAAGAATTATTAATGAAGCATTAATAGTCTGTGAATTAAAACATTATTTTTTTGTGTATTAATGTGCTGTATTAATTCATTTGCCTTGGCCTAAGTGAGGCCTGTTAGGGCCTGTCTTTCGTGACTGTGCTGAGAATGCTGATTCATTTTTTCAACATGAACTTTCTTTCAGACTTAATTCTTTTGAGAAGACTTTGTTAATAGACTCCTAATGTTTTACACATCGAGAGAAGTGAAACAATACCCTTGAATGTAGAAAATCCTTGACTGAGTACTAATATTACATACGATTGAGTCAAACTCATGTGGAGCTACACGGATTGATGATGTTCCCATGAAAGACATGTGAAGAAATATCTGTCAATGAGGTCGCTGTCTCTTACCTGACGAGAAGCGAGAGATGATATGGAACCAATTCCACTTTGTGATCTAATCTACAGTAGATTGTAATGCAAGCTAGTGGCCTGATCATAAAAGGGCAGAGGGCCCTTGTGGTTTGGTGCATGGAATACCTGCCGAGTTGTTGACCTGCGTGAAGCACAAGAAAGAATGTGTGGGACTTGTTTAATTCTCTTCTAAGGTAACTGTGTCCCTTCAGCCCATCCCTTTCCCCTTATCCATGCGCAATGCCTGCAAGGCTATTGGTGTATGTATGTACTATAGTGAGATGAGGTGAGGTGGAGTCCAGAAGGTGAGGCACTAGGAGATGAGTGGAATTCAGATGAGTCTCAGAACGACTGTACAAGTGACACAAGGGTTAGGTTATCTAGAAGGTAATAAACAAGAAATATAATGAAACACATAATATAACACTCTGTGACACATTATACTTTCATACAATGTTGATCTCTGCTGTAAAGATACCTAGCACTTTTACAGTTGTTCTTTGGAAGTGAAGAATGATATCCTCTTTTCTCACAGGGCATGCACTGTCTTTGTGGCACCTATGTTTAGTTCCTAGATTGCGCCCAGTCAGTGTTAATGTGCTATACCATGTCAATGCAATGTGCCTGAGAAGTGCCAAGCCAATGAAATGTGCCAGGCCAACAAAATACTTTACAAGTGCTGATAAAGTCTTGCTCTGTAATTCATTTAACCAAGTCATTTAACCAAGGTATTTATGAGAAAGAAAGCATTAATCACAGGTTAGTAGCTTCTGTAGGTAACATACCTTTTTAGTTCTAATTGTCTTCTGTTATCTCATACAGGTACCTGCGAGGAGGGATGAGGGTAGCTGAGGAGGAGCAGATGGCGATGAATGATGAGTATCTCCAAAGCTGCCTCTAGTTGTCTCTGAAGTGCAAGTCTAATCCACTTGCCAGTCGTGGGGAATTAAGTTCACTGCTGCAGGGTTAACTGACTTCTGACGGGAGAGGAAACTGGAGGCAGATTGATTCATGTGGTTTGGGTGCAGCTTAAATATGAAAGCTGAGCCACACTCAGGAGCTTTAGGTGTTGTTTAGCCACATGTCCTTGCAAGCGGACTCATTGCTGCTCCACAGGCTTGCCGGCGAGTGGTTGCTAATCAGGAACAGGCTCTTACTGAATGCAAATAACAATATGGGCAAAAGTAAACACATACAGCCAAACATAGGAATATGTGTATCACACAAAGAGCTACATGACTAAACAGCGATACTCAAGAGCAAACACAACAGTGAATCACAAACATACTAACTACAAACAGCATAGTGAGCTCCTGGGGAGCAATGAGTGTAAATTATTAATTTTGGTGTGTTCAACAGTACTCCATAGGGTACGTCAGGGTGATGTGAGGGACACTACCCTATAGGAGATCAGGAGCGAGTGTAGCTGGATCCTGACAATATTGGTGTTTCAACTTGGAGTTGTGTGGTTAATTTCTATTGGATGATGCCTCTCAGTGTAATGTGTCCTGTCTCATGAAGCAAATAAGATTGCTGTATGGACTTTAATATGTCATTGACCTGTTAGACTTTGACCAGTTCTACAAATTTTCCAGAACCCTTGCAGATGAAGAACCCCACAGGCTGAGCCCCTTGAAGAGGTATCTTCCTTTCTGCCTCGCCCCTTTTGGGATGCCCTGCTGAAACTTAGAGATTATTTCCTTTACTCCTAAAGAACACTCTTGATCGAGCTGCTGACATGCTGATGCTTTCTCTTTTTAACTATCTTTTGCCCATCTTAGTTAGTAGCTTGTTGTCCGAGAATACCTTTTTCCAAATTCTTTTTGCCTTTTTTGTTCTTTTGTTCTTTTCGTCTTTTGCCTGCATGTATTTCACCCCACACATGCTCTTCCCTCAATTGGCTGATTGTAGGCTTTCTTTGTGCTCAGCTAAGTTATAACCTTGCTGAATTTAATTTGACTTGATGCTTGACAAAAGTGAGCAATGTTTGATTTCTGTATCTCAAATAATCTTGCTAATGTTTTGTGCTCTTTTAATTCAATGCTTGGTTTTATTAATGTTAGTTCACCTGAACTTATTTTGTCAACTTGGGCAACCTTTGGTGATCCTATATATCTTTATAGCTGTGTCTTGCAAGTTGTCTACATGACTTTGAGCTTAAGTTTGCAATAAAACGGTTTAACTTGATCCCTGACTGGAGTTTTCTGTATATGGGCACTTTGATCATACTATGTAACTTAATTGGGTTTGGATTGAAATTGTGTTACTGTTTCTACCATTTCCTATGCAGGGGCCAACGATCCCGTGACCTCAATGAGCATTGATTCATGCGAAGGGGGAAAGTGCCCCAGCATGACTATTATAAAACTGTTGTTATGAAACAGAATTTCTCCTGGTTGATGAAAAATCAAATCTAATGCAACAATGAGAGGTAGTAAGAATGTATTAATGAGGGGGAACATGGCCTCAGATTGAAAGTAGAAAGTTCTGTAACCAAACAATCAACCTGATCCAAAGAGCATTTGCAACTGAGGTCTCTAGTTTAATCACCTGGCTGAAGTAGCCTGGGGTCCAACACAGACAAAATAGGAGACACATGAATTGGTGGGTTAACCATTGCCCTTTATGCAGCAAATATGTTTTGCAGCTTTTCTGTATATGAAGTGTAGGATAGCAATCATGGAGATCTCGACGGACCACCCAAACTCCTGGTGATAGGGAAGCCTTTAGTTGTAAGACTGCCTCCATCTTACAATGATGGCAGACCAAAAAAATAGTTGATTCATCTTAGTTTCGTTTTTTGTTTTCGTTTACCAGACACACATTGCTAAGAAAGCTCCTAGGTGAATGGGAGCTTATTCCATAGTCCAGTTTGGCGTAATAAATCTACTTCTTATAAAACTACACTAGGGTGATCCTGCGAGAAATGTATCCTTATTTGTATGAAGTGCTAGTAAGGATTAAATACAGTTCGGTAATGTAACCTTGGATAGCGTTCTATAGTCAAGGGCCCATCAAATTCATTTTCAGTTTGAAAGAAATTTACAAGCCTCCCATCCCTTTTCTAGACAGGGCCGCAAATGAAATGCTTTAGTTGTAGATGGAAACCCTCCTTGCACCCTTCACTCTAAGTAAGAGTGGCCTCTCCCGGGAAGTAGCTTGTAAGCCTCTCGAATGAACTAGGAATTTCTGAATGGTGAGATACATCTGCTGTGAAGAGGCTGTTAAAGTGGTTTCTTCCTCTGCTGCCTCACACAAACGAAAGCAGAAGATTGAAACACACAATTCTCAGAGATTAGTTTGCCTTATATAAAGACTCAAACAGGTGTTTATTTACTCAGTTTCGGAATGAAATTATCCACAATCAGGGTCGGACTGGCGTTGAGGGCAATCTGGCAGTGCCTGGTGAGCTGGTCTGAAACGTATGTGTGGAAGCCAGTTTTTTGTTGTTTATGGGCCTTTTTTAGGGACTAGTGGGACAGTTTATAATGTTAATTTACCTGATATTACCGGAAAAATTGACTGCATCAAACACACACTCATGCCCTCTCATATACCTTTCAAAACCCATTTATAGCTTCTCTTTACAAGTTCAAAATTTCTCTTGGGAAATGGCTGCATTACCATTTCTTTTTCCAAGGAAGTAAACTGTCTTTCAATACAATCTTAAAAAATCATGTTCGTTCTCTTCGGGTCCTTCCAACTTGCCTCTTTACCAATACTAGTTATTCTTTTTAAGGGCAACTGTCAGAAAGCAGGATACCTTGATGAAAAGCTGCGGCATAAGTGGCCCTCTTCTTAGTATTTCTGCTTATTTCTAAAACATGGTCAATACAGGATCTGTATATAGTAATGGATTACGTCTGCTCTAAGGCCTCCTGATACTAACTTGTGGTGCACTTGGACCCATATTTATACTTTTTTTAGAAATCAAGGCCCATTTTTATACTTTTTTGGCGCTGCATTTGTGTAATTTTTTGGCCCAAAAACGGCGCAAACTTACAAAATCTAATTGTATTTTGTAAGTTTGTGCCAATTTTGCGTAAAAAAATTACGCAAATGCAGCGCTAAAAAAGTATAAATATGGGCCTTGATTTCTAGAGTTAAGCTAAGCCTATCAATCGCATCAAGTCATATATGGTCAAAAGGAAAACAAATGCTATGATTTGGGTGATGAGGCATGTTATGGGGCTGTACATAGGCTCAGAAGTAAGAAGAGGAAGGCTGTTTCTGGTGAAACCATAAGCAATGCAATTGTAATTTTTGTCAGTTGGAACAATTCAGTCGAACATGTTTGAGTCCCTGACTGCATGAAAGACTAGTACGTTTGAAGATGAAGGCTGTTCCTGGTCAAACTCTGAATTTACATTTTTGTTGGGTGAACAAAACTAGTGGACAGAGCATTTTTGTTTCCCGAATTCTAAATATTGCTCCATTCATTAGTGACTTTGATGTTAATCAAATCTGTCTACAATTGAACCAAGGCCCGTATTTATACTTTTTTTGCGCCGCGTTTGCGTCGTTTTTTGATGCAAAAACGGCGCAAACTTGCAAAATGTCATTGTATTTTGTAGGTTTGCGCCGTTTTGCGTCAAAAAGCGGCGCAAATGCGGCGCTAAAAAAAGTATAAATAGGGCCCAAGTATCTACCAATCAGCCTTGGTTTAGGTGACTGACAGCTCCAACCAATAAGAAAATTACCTTTGCCTGCGATGGCCTCTGAAACAGTGGTGGACAATCCTATGTGTCTTCAAGAAATTGAAGATAAGCCAGGTTTGAAAGGCATATGTAACATGACGTCCAGCTTTGCACTGAATGATATGTTCAAGACAACAAAGCTAATTTATGTGTAGATTTATTTTACATCTGTATATCTGACATTGGCAGGCACTGCCCTCTTTCTCTATCAGGTGAGACCGCTGCTGACTTGAAATGAACTTTAATTAGAAACAAATCTTTGAAAACGATCAAAAGGACAGTGAACATGCCTTCTTCAATAGATATCACCTTGGAGGACTGAACAAACGAATTTACATTAAACGCACATTCACACTTACCTATTTTTTCTGTAACTGTTTACTATGAGATACAAATATACCAGAGCAAAAAATAAACTGTAAGTATAATTTATAACGTGTGAATTTAATTATATCTATTAACTCGCCAAACGTAGCTTTTAACATAAAGGAAACAACCCTGTACCACTAACCTGGTTGACAAGAAAATAGTTATCTCTCCTAGTAAAGAAAACCGCAACAAAGAATTCACTGTAAGTTATATGTCTAAGCGCTACACGGCTAATTTGCATGCGATATAGGTAATAGAAACAAAGTTGTCATTGTCTGATGTGGGCCCTCACAAGACAGCGACTGAAGAAGTAACCCTCCTTAACACTACTGGAGAAAGCTGAAATGAGATGCACTGAACAGAAACTACTCATTGGCCTTCAATGGAAATGAGATCGGAAAAAGGTACTATGCATATAAGAGAAAACACCTTAGCAATTAAAGTGAATCCAAACCGCATCACTGCTCAGGGGGACAGTACGAACCCATGAGCATCTTGCAATGCTGCATCCTACTGGGTAGGCCAACCAAATAATAGGTGAGCAGCGTATAAATAAAAGAACTATGCACAATGTACCACTTAATCAGTAGTTTGGTTGGAGAGCCTCCACCCATGCGCTGGAGTTCTCCAGTTATGCACCCAATGTTTACACTTCATGTACAGTTTTGTTTTTAGGTCAGATAACACCTCTACACACTAGTTCCTACTCAAATTAACTTTAACTTAACATCACCAAGTGTTCACAATACACATTGGCTTGTGTTCCCTATTTCAAATGTTAAACATGATTACTGTTCTATGTGGACTGCTTGTATGCTTGCAAGAGTGTGCTGATGAATACCTGCAAGAGTGATGTTCTTAGTATAATTGGGAATTCTGCCAGAGGTTGGAATGAGCATTGCTTGGTTTGTGAACGGGCTCTGTGTGTATGTCTGCCTGTTTGTTGTGTTTCCCTGTGTGTATACACTATACAAATACCAAACCTATTTTCTTTGGTAATATTTGTTTTAATCCAAGCCAGTCTTTGATACGGGCCTGTGTATATTAAAATGCACGGATTGTCATCAATCCCCACAAAGGCTGAATACGGAAGAACCCAAAAACACTCACTTTGTATCCAATAAATTAGCGAAATGCCCTTTTCAAAATGTTATTTTTGCTTGTTAATTACTAACATTTAAGACAAGCAAATCATTCAGTAGGATCACCACTGGTATTTAAATTCAGGGTTTTATTTTGAAAGCCACTGAGGTTGCCTCTTCAACTTACTGAAATTACCCACCGTAGCTAGAAGTAAGTTAGAAAAGTATCACTTCTTATGCCTACCTCCCTTCTTCTTTGCTGGCTGTCATGACCCTTACTTACCCATATAAAGCCCTCTATTGATTTCCGGGAATTCTGAGTAGATCCTAAAAAACTGTGGTTGGAAAATAAATGCATAGAGGGGAGGGAAACTGAGGACAAAGATGAAGGAGACTTGGGCTCTGACTAATGAAGATTATTGATGAGCATCTAGGTCATTGCCACCTCGGTAATGAAGAAAGACTGGTTAATGAAACACCAGCCTCTTAAGAGAAAAATTCTATAGAAGTTTAGCAACTAACTCAGAATTTCCTTGAAGTTCCTGCCATTTGAAAGCTATAATGTGGACCTCACAGGCCTAAGAGTAATACATCTCTGAAAAACTAGGGGCCTGATTTAGAAATCGGCGGACCGGTTACTCTGTCACAACGGTGACAGATATCCCATCCGCCATAATCTAAATCCCAATCTAGCCTATGGAATTTAGATTTTGTGGATGGGATTTCCGTCACTGTTGTGCCAGAGTAACCCATCTGCAGAGTTCTAAATCAGGCCCTTAATTTTTCATTGGTGCATAAAACGAACCTTAGCATGCTTTGGCGGCACACCAGGATTCAAAGTATACCAATTCTGATAATGGACTTTCAGAGTTTCCTGTCTCTAAGACTGCTGAATTGAAATAGCTACTTTCTCTGAATACCTCTGTTGCTTTAATCTCCAACTGCAGACATCGAACAGAGGTCAGAAGAAAAGATGATTCCTCAGAGAGAAAGGAAGAGTCAGAAATATCTTCAGCCAAAGTGACACAATCAACCGTACTTTGTGCCATCCACCATGATCTTTTGTAGAACATGGAACATTAACAGAATTGAAGGTAAATGAAACATAAGCCCTTGATACCACTGGTTTGAGAATGCATGCACCTGCTACACCTCCTGGTGAGTTCAAATGCATTGAACAACAAATGTCTCAACCTGGTCTTGACCTCTTGGAATGGCCTGAGACAGAGAGATAGGGACACTAAGGCAAAAAGATTCAACTCAGATGGTCGGCAGTTCCATTCTCCATCCCAAGAAGATCAGACAATGGAAATTATTCTCTGTCTATAGTGAATCTTCTAACCTATGGACACTAATTTCTGCAATATGTTTCCCTTCCAGCTATATATACAGGAACTAGTCATTTGATTGTCCATCCTTACACAAACCATGTGTCATTGAATCAGAGGAGGAAACTGTAGAAGTGTCCATTGAACTGCTGACAGTTCTTCTAAATTGAAGAATTTTCTGGACCAAAAACCCTAGGCTTACCAGTTTCCTAAGACTGCACCCCATCATCTCCTGCTGAAATTTGTTGTAAGAACTAGAGGATGCAGGTTACACATGACTATCCCATTGTTCAGATTCTGAGAGTTCAATCACTATTGTAAGTAAACTTTAAATCTGGTAAAACACAAACATTCCGCTTTGTACTTCTGTTACTGCACATCCCAAAGAGAAAGAGTTTGATGAAGGAGAGGTTAAATATGGACTCTCGCTTAGGACCCTCCTGATGCCTGTCCCTGACCCTATGGACTGTCAGTCAGTTTTGAGCAGTTGCATTGATGTAGGAAAGATAACACGCTCATTAGATGGGATCTAAATTTTGTTTTACTTCCTCAATAAGAACGGATTGATTGACTTGACTGAGTCCTAGGAACTGAAGCTCATGAACAGTCGTTAAATGAGTGATGTTCAAATTAAGAAATGAGCCTTGCACCTGTAGTAACTTTAAAACCCAGCTGATATTCTCATATTTCTTTGAAAAAGAAGAACCAGATATTAACCAGCCATTACGATAATTGGAAACTTAGATACCCTGCAAAATGTAATATTCTCACAAGCTGAACAATTAGCTTTGTCAATATTCTTTGAGCAGAAAAAATGATCAACTGGAACTGCAAGTGATGGTCCCCAACATTGAATTGCAGAAATCTTTGGCATTCAGGCCTGATGAATAGGGATGTGCAAATATGCATCTATAGTTCTACGGATGCCAAAACAAATCAGTGAGTGATACATGGCAAGACTGACAGAAAAGTGACAATTTGATTGGGTGGTGTGGTCAGGGATGTAAGCATATACTGCCTGTAGATACACTACTGATCTAAAGTCACCTGATGCTTTTTGTAATAAGAAGAAAACTGAATAGCATACTTGGTACTTTTTGTTCTCTTTGTCGCTTAAACAACTCTGTAGTTTAACAATAGTTAAACAATAGCTAAACAATAGTTTTGCCCCTTCATTCAGTGGATCAGAGCAAAGAATGTCATTTTTCAGTAGAGGAATTTGGTGAAAAAATGTGAAAGGTTGTTATTTGAAGTCGATCAGGTAGCCATTCCTCAACCGCCCATGTGTGATTGATGTTTCCTAGACTCTTGAAACATTCTTCATATACCCCCAATTGACATATCCTTAGCACATTCAGGATTTGGGGGAGTAGAGTTTGAAATTGTTGAAGACTGAAACTTTTCAGTGGATGGGACTAACTGCAGCAGCTCCTCCTACAAAAAGGCTAAAAAGACCCTTCAGCTGTTGAAGTTGATCCAGAAACCCATTAGGAACCCCACCTTAGTCCTTTAAATACAATCTGGATTGGAACCATCAGTTTGTGTCATCCACTATTATCTTAACCTGTTCCAATGGTTAAGAAAAAAATAATTTAGAACAGGTGCATCAAAAACTTGTTTGGTTATTTTCTGCCTTCCCTGATGTCATCCCAGTATGATGTCTTTCTGCTATAGGTGACACAGATTCCACTGCAGATGCATATAAACAGCCAAATCATACATCAGATAGGAATTTGACATATTGCTCCATCACTGCCAGTGAGTACAAAATCCTTTCCTTGTGACATATCAGTGAGAGTCCGAAAATCTCTCAATAAAGTTTGGATCATATTCGTGGCATTTGTGGTTGTTTTGATCACAAGTTTTGACACTGAAAGTTTTGTTTTCAATGCAACATACTCTCTCCAAGCCACCAGATTAGAAGGAGATGCGTCTTCCAATATATTTAGCCTTTGTGATGGTAGGCCTGTCATTAAAGAATCAACTCTCATCATTAACAGATACTTCTGCAAAATGAGCCAAAGACTGCTGTTTTTGAATGAACCTGGGATTAACTGACTTTTCCACTACATTTCAGTCTATGCATATCACTTTCCTTACCGAACAATGTAGTTCAATGTATTCAGGCACTTTTCTGTGGTATTGTGGAAATAAATGTTCATCTTTGTCCACCGATAGTCCAGGCCCTTGATATACCTCCGTTAAAAAATTGTTGTCCAAAGATTTTAATTTTTTATTGTGTTCTTGTATTGTCAGAGAAGCAATTTAGTTTGGGTAGACATTGGTAATCCGGGCCGATTTTTTCTGGACAACGTTTTCAAAAATGGCAGATGTGTTGCAGTGATGATGTAATATTTCAGGAACCATGAGACCTATATATTTCATTTTGCTGTCAAAACATAGGTTTTGGTAGTCAAGTATTCTTATAGAGACAAAAAAACTTCTAAGAGCAACTCTTCCACCATTTTCCAAAATGACGGCTCTATAATGTTAGGTTTTAGCCATCATATTGGTAATTTATTTCAATATTGTTTTTCTTGCAGGTTTTCCATTGATTCAAATTAGTAAACATGAGCGAAGTCAGGTGGTAGCAGAGGATCTTTACTTCCTGGCAGTGTTGCTTTCTTCAAAATTTGAAGACTGCACCAACAAAGAAAATGTTGTCATATGCCAAACTAATCTGAAAGAAAAGCTATCATCAACTGCAGCTGGACAGAAGAGAGTTTGAGTTGCTACAGAAATGTGTCAGGGCAAAGTTCACAAAAGATTGAAACTGATGGGTGAAGGCGATCAAATATTTTATTGTAACAAAAAGTAATACACAATGGAAAAAAGCCTGGAAAGAATTTGTTGCAAGTTGGCTCTGTATATCCTATCTCAAAGTGAGGGATAGTGTGCACAGAGTCCAAGGGTTCCCCTTAGAGGTTGATAGTGGCAAAATTGGATAATACTAATGCTCTATTTTGTGGTAGTGTGGTCGAGCAGTAGTGTCATCAGAGGGTAGTGTTAAGCATTTGTTGTACACATACAGGCAATAAATGAGAACACATACTCAAATACTTGACTCCAGGCCAATAGGTTTAGTATTGAACTTTGAATTAAAACAGTAATGTACACAGCTTTGGCAAAAATGGCAATAAGCTCTTTTAAAAGTGGACTGTGCAAAAATCAACAGTTACTGGGGGAGGTAAGTATTGGCTAGTTGCTCAGGTAAGTAAAGCACTTACAAGTTCAGTCTACTGGGCATAGGTAGCCCACCGTTGGGGGTTCAAGTCAACCAGCAAAACAGGGCCGGTCAGGTGGGAGGTCAAAGTAAGGCCCGAATAGCATAGGTGCCTATGGAGAACAGAGGGTGCTCTGGTTCCAGTCTGCTAGCAGGTAAGTAGCTGCTTCCTCGGGGAACAGACCAGGGGAGTTTTGTAGAGCACTGGGGGGGGGTCCCAAACAGGCACACATAATACACCCTCAGCAGCACAGGGGCGGCCGGATGCAGGGTGTAAAGTAGGTGTCGGGTTGTAGGTAGGAATCAATGGGGAGAACCGGGGCTCACTCTGCCGATGCAGGCAGGGAACAGGGGGGCTTCTCGGGCCAACCACTGACTGGGCTAGGATGAGGGCTGTCTGCTGGTCTTTCCTGCACCTGTAGCTGGTTCCTCTCGGTCCTGGGGGCTGTGGGTGCAGTGCTTCTTCCAGGCATCAGGTTCCTTTGTTACCGGGCAGTCTCGGTCAGGGGGAGCCTCTGGATCCTCTCTACAGGCGTCTCTGTGGGGGTGCAGGGAAGTTGACTCAGGGTGTCCACGTCGTTGGAGTGCCTGGTGGTGGTGGTGGCAAACTCAACAGTGCATCGATAGCGTCAAAAATGATGATGCCATAGCCGCCTACTCTGTGCTATGGTGCGCCTTATCTTAGATACGATGCACACATGTTGGTGGTAGGCGGGTGCTAAGGGACGCAAGCAAAGTGTTGCTGCAATGAGTGCAGTGCTGCTTCCATATTATCTGCCCCTAAGCTTCTGACAATTAACAGTGTCCTGTACCCCAGTAAGTGTGACATTTGAATATGAGACATGTATGTGTGGGTGAGTCACATTGCTTTATATGTTTTTGGGTGCTATCTATGTCTGTCTGACTGACATGTTGTAGATGGCAGTGGGTCATTCATAACACTAAGTTGACTAGGTCACTCAGCTGAGCAAGTGCAATGTGTAATGGTTTGCATGCTAATCTTTGTTCACAAATCACAAAGCTATGTTTTCCTGTCAAGTCTTGCATGCGGACATCCCCGCTTCAACATCGTCGAGGTTTCCACTTTTTAACACCCTGATGCAACTAGTGAGTGTCACCTTGTATGTTACATGTGTACATACAGTGTTGTGTCTGGGAGGGTATGATGTGTATTAAGCCATGTACAAATGGCATGTGTGTCAATTTAGACACCATTATCTATCCTTGGGTATCAATATCATGTCTGATGGTATGCTAAGGATGTGGAATAATTTGAATGATGCACAGGTACCAACATATGCTGCTATAGATTATTGGGTCTCAGGAAATGTTATGTATGCCCACAAATACAGTGATGTCAGTCAGGGTATGTTTCAGAGTTGCTGGCTTTCTGCAATGCATGGATGTTTCCAACATATTTTTCACAGCATCTGTTCCCGCGCTGTGTGCCACACATTGCACAAATTTAGTCAGGACATGGTACAATATAGGGCTCTCTAAGGACCTTTCACAAGGAGACACTTGAACCACCGGTGCGTCACTGCTCTTCAACAATGAAGTGAGGCTCCGGATGTGCAAGGAGCATTTTGAGAAGGACAACAGTCAGTTGAGTACACATAGAGATTTGTGCTTTTCTCCAGATGGATGTGGGACAAGTCCATGGATTGTAACAAATACGATGTGTGCAGATAAAACAACAAGTTTTAGCCATCATGGTAGTTGTGAGCAAGCATGATCACATTAAATGTATATGAAATGTGCATGGTGAGTGCTTTCCTGGTAGCTGGGAAGTGTATCAAGTTTGTGCACAGATATAGTCGGGTAGAAGCACCCAGTGCTATGCCACTTTTCCTGTGGTCCTTAGCTCCCCCCATCCGCCACCATGTATATGATATACAGCACACCATGGCGCGAGGTATGTGCCAATTGTGGTTAACTTTTTGACAACATTTTGGACTGTTCATGGTTAGTGAAAGAGAATCTTATGCTAACCCTACCATGTACATAGGGCCCCATTGTGATAAATGGTGTGCCCCTGAATTAATGCTAGCTCTGAGCTGGCATTCAAAGTAGCCAAAACACAATGACGCAGCTCAATCTCTTAGATTACAATGTGCCATTTTGGCAGTCACCCTATCCGGGGAAGGCCACCCTTACATACATCATGCCTGGCACAGGCCTTATGTGGCGCAAGGGGTGACAAAGTGGCACAATGCAGGGATTGCACCACTTTGTTGATATTGTGCTGACCATTTGGCCTTGTTGGGCCTTAGAGTCATATTGATTATGACGCTAATGTGATGCAAGGAGGCCCTAAACCCTCTCAAATCTTGGCCCAAGTGTGCAACTTTGGAGAGCCATTGTCCGCTGACATGTACAAAATAATGTAGATGCTTGCTAGGCAGATTTGTGTAGACTTGGGTCTTGCTCTTGTTGTTGGCTTACTGGTTCACAACATGTGTCATCAAAAAATGCTGTTTACAATGCTCTGCACCCAGCGTTGGAGGTCCTCTGTCTGGTCCCACACCCACAACATCCACAGCACATCAGATGCCAGCAGCACCGCAACAGCCACCACCATCTACCATTGGCTCCACCTTTGAGGCGGAAATGCGAAAGACCTGGCTGAGGTCAAGGCTAGGCTGGCCAAGCTTGAGGCAGAAAATGCCAGGAATTACAAACTCCTAAAGTACATTAAGAGGAAGCTGAAGAAGCTGTAGGTGAGGCCACTAACCACTCTGCAGGACCTTTCCTTCCCCAGCCTGCAGTGTGTATAGTTTTAGTGGTTTATAGAAGATTAGTCATAGGTTAGGTAGCATAGAGTAGGTTAGTTGTAGAATATAGTTATTGTAGTTTGGGGGTGGAATTGAGGCTTTTTTTTGTTTGGAGTGATAGGTGGGGGCTTTATGTATAGGGGTATATGTTATTAAAAAAATGTGTTTAGGGCACAGGGTTAGTTTGTATATGTGTAGCTTTAGTTCATGTTGTCCTACATGTCAGTTGTCTCATAAGGGTGGTGGGGGACAATGTTTATTGAGTGGTGCTATGTGTATAAGTTAAGTTTAGATTAGGATAGATAGCTATAGGGTTAAGTTAAGATAAGTTAGTATAGTTTAGCGTAGTATAGGTTACTGAGTAGTTTAGGTTTTTAATAGGTTGTGTTTTTAAGTACCAATAAATCCTGTACGTTTTAGACAATTAGGTGTCCATGATGATTGACTGCCCGGGTGTTCTCTTGTCTGCACTGGCCAAGTTAGAGAAATGCCTTAGGTTATGGATTCAGTATTGATTTACATGTATGACTATGGATATCCCCTATGACCAAGGAGCTGTCTATTTGGCAGCAGTATGACATCAGTTACTCTAGATAGTTTTCAGTGCAGTTCCTTACTCTCAATTGTGTACGGATACAAAATCTTTGGCAGGTAATGATACAACATCATTTGTCATCGCTAAGATCTGTCACAATCATTCTTGAAACGTTTAGCACATTAAACTCTACCTTATTTGGGGTATGGATACTGGCACACTGACAGCTGCCTGTCACAGTCTCAAATATGCCTCTTCTGTTCCTCACATATTTGTTGTACTGATACAATAATCAAGGACATTTCCAGACACTTGAGTTCTGAACCATTCATGCCATATGTCAACTTACATAGATATAATTTCAATACATGCTTGGAAAGCTCAGAAAGTTGGTTGTAGTCCACAATACTATAGGTCACTTTTATCATGTTTGAGTCCTAGTGTGTGCCTTTGTGTATGACAGTAAGCCACACATGTCATTTGGTTCTGTTCTCATTGACATAGCTTTACACAATGCAGAATTTAAATGAGTTGATCGAGCACTGAAAAAAGAGCATGATATATGTGATATGGTTATTTATATACATGTGCAAGTTTTGTTTCCAATGCAGTACAATATCCAGTTCACTGACCCCCATTAAAGATCCTGAGCCCTTTGATGTACATTCAGAGTCCAATGGTGAGGGACATGTCATGAGACATGTGTAAAAGTGTGCATTAGTGAGGAGGTGTCCAATTTGAGAATAGGTAGGAATTGAGACAATCACAGTTCATACAAGAAAAGCCAACAGTGGTAGAGTGAAGAGGTCACATTGCCAGCTGTCAAAACACTGGCATGATCCTAAGCACAGAACTAAAGTGATACTTTCCATGTGGCACAGACTAGAGCTACTGGGTGGTTTTACGTGTGAATGTTGTTCCTTCCACTTCTTCATCCTCTGATGTGTGTGGTGCTTCCTGTGCCATGGGTGCTGCTGTTGTTGAAGTTTGGGGGGCCACACACACATCAGGGGATAACGATATGGAAGCAAAGGTTCCGGCAGCTGCCATTTGTGGGAACACATAGGGCATCACTGCAACAAGGAGGAACTGCTGATTTTGCAACATATACTGCTTCATCAAGGTGGTAGGCAGCCATGTTTTCCCTGAGGGAGGACACTTTCCGTTGTATGGCATTTTATGTAGCCCCCTGTTCTCTATCATGCTGCTACCACTTTGGGAGGGCAATTGTTCAAGCCTCTGCCTCATGACAGCAGCTATGTCAGCCAAGAACTGCTAGAGTCCACGAAGTGTGGAGTGGGTGCCTCTGATGGCAGCTGGGTTGTCTGTCCTCGGACTGAGGCACCTCTGCACTCCCTCTAGGCTGCCTGCCATGGTCTCCATCCCCACCCGCACCTGCTCTGCCAGCTCCCGCTAAACTCCTACCACTGTCCTCTGAAAGGTGATGTCTTGGTCCTCAGTCCAGGCTGTGGCAGGACTGGTTGGTGCTGTGTGTTAGTAGTTGGGTGGTTCATGTGGAGACCCCGCAATGCTGTGTGTCCTCCCTACAACTGTAGGTGGAGTCTGGCAGGCACCCAGGACATCTTAAAGAGTCTCTTTATTGATGGTCGGCAGTTGGTCATCCGTGTCATCTGTAAAATCCAGGACAGGCAGGACCACAGGAGGTAAGGCATCATCCTCTGTAATGGGATAGTGAAAGGAAAATATTTGACTGTAGTGACTGTTGACATGGCTCACCATTTATATGCTACTGGTAGCACAGTGACATGTTATAAACCCCAATATCAAAACACACATCTGTGGAGCCCTAATGGTACGCTATGCCACCTGAACATCATTTGTGTGTAGTCACCATTTGCACAATCTGCCAGTCCACAGTTCCCAGTGTGTTACACCTACCTTGATATTTTAATCATGGTCTTCGACATATGTACCTCTTTCATTGACATGACTGTGTAAACTTTCCAAGACATGGGTTTGTCCCAGATTTGTGCCTACTCCACAAGTGGAGATGTTCAGATATACTTGGAATTAGTTCTTACAGATATTTGAGTTATTAAGAGACTCATCTTCCACACTACCTGTGTTTTTGAAGTGACAGTACGGAGTGAGCTGTCCACAGCCATCCTCCTAGACACTTTGAGTGATATGTACAGCATCCTGCACCACCCATTGTGAGATTCCACCACATTGTATATATATAAGCAAACAGGATTTTATCCCTTCCTGCAAAACAACACTCATCCGTGCACCACAGCATTCCTTGTTGCATAGATGCAAGGATGGCTGCATTGATGGACTGTGTGTTGTTTTGGTGGAAGGTAGACCTTCCTGTTTGCACACATACACATGAGATGGTTTATTGTCATGTTGTCTGGTGCAGGATGCAGAATACATGACTCTAGGGGACAGATTTACAAGGCTCTATCACCACTGGTGCTTCACTTTCAGCAATGCTAAGATGGTGTTTCGCAGTGCTCCATTTTTACATCAAGGTGTATTGACACTGTTTGTGTCATTACATGTCCTTGTAAAAATGGGCCCCTCCAATGCAGTTTTCTGCATCAGAGGGGTGTGCAATGGGTGTTGCAGTGGCAGTTATACCAGAACCTCCACAACTTATCTTGTTGCCCCAGATTTACGAAAAATCCAAAATTTGTGGCAGCAGCAATTACTGACGCCAACCCAGGCTTGGTTTTAACATGGCCAAATGAGGAGGTATGCTTTTATTCAATCTTGTTGTTTGCTTTTTCCATGTATGCAGCATTCTGCAACACACATAGGTGAGGCACAATGCAATGCATGTTTATTTATGTACAGGAAGATGTCCCTTCCTGAACATAAACAATCCCCGTCTTCTCAAAGCAGACACCCTTACACTGTCGTGCAAGGATTAGCCCGTGCAGTTTACTTCAGCGCCAGCACAGGGGGAGTTGTATTGCTTTAAATTAAATAAGGTGCATCCCAGCATTTCAAAAGTAGTGCAGCTGAACACTGCTATTTCCTGTGCAGCAGCGTGCTGCACCACTTTGTCATGAATCAGGGCCTAAGTTGCATACACTAAAAGTGAGGCTCCTGTGGTGATAGGGCTTTTTGATTCTGGCACTATGTGTCCCGATGTGACCCTTTTGCATGCATTCAGTGTGTCCTATGTGCCTCCCCATTCTGTCATTTGTAAATTTCCAGATAGTCCCCCACTGCACCTTACTGTGCATTTGTGGTAGGTCTTGGTAGTCTGCTCTGTACTGCCCTGCGATTCCATTGACCAGCTCCTTCAGTATGGCAGCTGCCACCATATCCTCCAGCTCATCCATATCCTCCTGGGTGCGGGACTTCCACCTCCAGTCTGCAGTGCAGCCTTTCAGTTCCTGGCAAGTTTCTCTTTAGTTCTGCGCTTGCAATTGTGCCAGCACTTCTTCACAATCAAGGACAATCCTCTTAATCTCTGCCACGCTGTTGGCTTTTTCTACTATTGCCCTCCATATAGCCTCTCTCCTATCTATTGGCAATTTGGAGGTGATGAAGAGCTGGTATTGGTGCTTTGTCACCTCTCTGACCAAGATGTCATTCACCTCTTCACTAAAGCAAAATTTCTGCTTCCTTTTCTCCTTCTTCTGGGACTTTGCTGGTCCCTCCTGGCTTGTACTGGGCTCATTGGTATCTCTCTGGGATCTCTCCTGACCTGCATTCTCCATTTTGACTCCCTATTTTTTTTCTTGCTTGTGTGTTTTTTTTACGCTAATGCTGCTAACACGATTTGCGTAAAAGAAATCGTGCTGCAACACGTTCTAACGCACTTTTGCAGCATTAGCGTAATTTTTCTTTCTGGCATGTCGCAATGGTTAGTGTCATTTTTTTTACTCTAACCTTTCCTTAGCACCATGGTGCGTCATCGTTTTAAACATAGTGCACAGATGGTGCTAAGGAATGGTGTTAGCCAGTGGTAAGTTTTTTGACACACAACTGCACTAGCCTAGTTGTTTGTCATTATTCTTAAATCAGGGCCCAAATTTCCAATTATTGTAACTGGATTGTTTGTCAATGAGGAGTTGGTGCCTTCCGAGATATATTCCAGTGGTACAGGCCAGTCCCGCTAAGTGACCGTCCACAGACGTCATGTTCTGTGCATGAACAGATTAAAAGAGCATTCTACTTGATCAGAATATGTATATAAATTTTGGATCATGCATATGTAGAGAAACATTCATGTGAATTTGGTTTGGAACATATTGATGAATAAAATATTCAAACCTACAAAATTTCTAAAGCCTCTACCCACATGTACATGTACTTGCAAAACCTGTGCTACAAAAAGATGTCCATGTCGATATGCTCTTCTCAAATGTTCAACATTCTGCAAATGTATCACAAGTGATTGCTGAAACAAATATAAAAAGTGAATTATGAAAATGTATCTAAAACAGGAGTGATAAACATTATTTTTTTCATATTCAGATCATAAATATTGTTTGGTGTATACATAGAAGGATTAGAAAACATTATTATGTGTTTCATTTCTTTGTATACCTCTTCTACCTCTATTATAGCAGCCATTTTGGAAAATGGCAGAAGGGTTGTTCTGAAGAGTTATTTTCTGTTTCTAAAAGACTACTTGATCCCCAAAAGCTATGTTTTGACACCAAAATGAAGTATGTAGGTCTCATGGTTCCTGAAATATTGCATCATCATTGCAACACATCCACCATTTTTAAAAATGGTATCCAGAAAAAATCGGCACACATCACCAATGTCTCCCAAAGCTAAACTACTTCTCTAATTATCCAAAAACACAAATCAAAAATGAAAATCTCTGTACAAAATTGTTTTTACAGAGGTATTTAAGTAGGCCGGGATTATGACAAATAATCTGGAAAACCAGGTTGTTACGAAGATGCTATAGCAGATCAAAAGTTTAGACCCTTGCACAAAACAACCATTGACCTCTTGTTCTTCACCACGGTCATCACAATCCTTCAGATAGTCCATTCCAGGAAGCTTAGAAAGGGTGGCTTCTTAAATCTGAAGACACTCATTATCGCTCATATGCTGAAGACACTCAATGGATCGTAATTACTCCCTGGGATTACTCTTTATTTTGAACAGAAGAAGGGGGATTAGTGAAGTATTCTTCACAATGATATCTCTTCCTGGCACACTGTCAATCCTTCATGTTGATCTCCATATCAACAAATCACATCCGCAAGGAGCTCAGGAGTCCTTATTCATACTGTCTCCATGAAAAGGTAAAAATAAGGTTATTCAGCGGTTGAAAATAAAATGCATGCCCTTGTTTTCCAACGTGATCATGGAAAACTTTTGTCATGGAGACTTTTTGCTGCCATCTTCCACATGATAAGCAGGTTAGACGGGTCCAGTGAGTCATCACTGTAAAAATCAATGAAGCTGTTTTAGAAGTGCACATGAATTGACTACTGCCCAGCCACGCTACTTTATGTGTCCCCTAACCACCACATAATCGCTGAAACAGACCCCACATTAACTGTTAAAATTAAAAATGATAAATAAAACAAATTTACCTTCAGCTTGGAGTGTACCTGAGGTGGTGGCAGGAGCAAAGAACAGGAAGTCCGATGGGAAGGCACTTCTTTTAAATGGGCAAGGAAGGGGCATGGTATTCCCTCGAGATGAATGGAGATAGTGATAGGAAGTAACATTTTCATATTTTCCTTAGCTAGTGTAGGCAAATCCTATATTGCTGACAGGGCAACTTCAATTCAGGACCAGGACGAGGAAGACAGGCAAGGAGGTAATGCTGAGTACTCTGTGGGTGGCACAAATGCACATGGACCCATCACTTTTAGACGATCCAAATTGTTTTGCATTTTACCCATTAGCCCTGTGTTATGCCTTTAATTCGACATTTCTGATATGACCTGTTTTAGTGCATTGATCGCTGCATTGCCACGGTTTTGATATGGGCCATGATTTTGGGGAGCATGATAGTGTAGAATGTGCAGTGCTTTTTTTTATATTGATGCGGAATAAACCATAAATGTTACTTTGGGTCAAAATAAGTTAAGTATATGAGGAGCTGCATCTTTTCTATTCGATGCCTTTTAGCTTCCGACACACGTTCAAAGTTAAACGTGTGATTTGATTTCATCTAGCAATACTTCTATGCTGTGCGGCATTTCGAACTTTGAGGTTCAAGCTGCAAGGAGGAAAAGTTAACTTAAGATACTGAAGTTATTTTTGCAGCAGCGTATGTCTTGATTTCAAAACATTAGCCCTTTAAAAAAATGTTAATAGTTAATGCCAATCTCTGCACGGTTCTACAAAGTAAAATATTTGGCAGTGAATTCATATTAACAGATGGAACAAGAAATTAACACGTTTTTGCTTCACTAATTCACAGTTCTTTTAATACGCTAATTCTAAATCACCTGTTCTGACTTTGACAGGCTACAGACACCTGTTTGGGGTAATATTCCAAAGCTAATTATTACATGAGAAATTCACTTTCCAACAAAAGCGCCTCTGTGTGAAATTGCCATGGTTAACACATTAGTAATACCAACTTTATGCAGGAAAATAGCTCGCAGTTGTTATTAAATGCATGTAACTCTTGTCTTACGCTGAGGGTTTATGTATGGTATGGCATCTTTATGGAACATTAAGGAATGGTCTGTTCCATATTGCGAAAAACCCAACTATGTTCCTACCGTCGTATTTCACAAGTTGATGTTCTTTATAACTCATGTATTTCTCTACAAGGAGAAGTAATTAGAATTAGAATTATGGAAGACTGGGTGCTTTGCCCCAGCATTCGAATACCTTTTTTTAAATTTCTAGTCAATGTTAGAGCGTACAGTCTTTGGGGCCGATTTGCACATTTTGTATCAAGTCGTGTGAAGTCATGTAAAACAGTGCAAAGTTTCTGAAAGGTTTTTTCTTTTAAGGTACATATGTATTTTGGGCTGGAAAGGTGTTCTTCTGTCGGTGCAAATAAAATGTTTTGCTGCTTTGTGCCATCGTGTTGAAGGGGGCACTTCATGGGTCTGAGATGGGAGGATCACTGCAAACAACAGCACACACCCAATGTGTGGAATGTTCTAGAATCTGTCTATTCATAGGATGTTGTACTGGGAGGGTGTGCTTCTAGTCAAATGTTGAACTGGAGAGCACACACACACCTCAGCACCATGATGCAAAAATTGGGCGTGGCGCTAGGCAGGCTGTTTGTGTGTGAACTCAGGGCTGACAGCAACAGTAAGGCTTTTTTCAATGAACATGGCTCTGAGTTGCACTAAAATTAATATATTAAGCACCTTATGTGTTAATAGTTGTTTAAAAAATTATATGCATGCTTTTCAGACACTCTATTCCAATGTACTCTTAAATTCTGAAGTACATTTCGCTTAAAAACATTTTTCCATGCGTGAAACGAGAACTGTATCACTTCCACTGAAGTTCAGTAACCTTAAAAAAATGAACTTAAACTTACTCATCAGACATCCTTGTTTTTATTGCCCGCTAGTTCAATTATCACATTTCCCTATGCCACAGAAATGGTTGTATTTTGAAATTGAGACTTAGCATTGCAGTAACATAAAATACTTTCATGAATAAATCGTATCACACAGTCAGCCTCAAGGCATGGAGAAAACAACAAAAAAACGTATATTTAGATAGAGAAGCATTGACATGCATTACCAGTAGGAAAGAAAATTAAATGTCTACACGTGTGACATATTTTTCTGAATTCATACCCATTGCAACGTTAAATGTGTCACTTACTATAGACGTTTTGGCAACAGTGGTATAGAATGTGAATAGAAAATTGAATGACTGCTACTTTTGTGAGCATAATAAGTTGTTAAGTCTTCATTAAGTCACTTTCTTTTTTCTTTTTAAGGTTGGTTTGAGAGTGCCTTGTAAACTATCATCTTCTCGTAATCATATATTGAGTTCTTGAAATTAAGTTTTAAAATGTGACATCGTATTTCCCAGACAGGCGATTATCTATTTGGCTGTAAGGATCGACATTGTAACGATTTAAGTGTAGGCCTAACAGCCAGTCACCCGTGCATGCAGGTAAAGACAGCTTACAATTTAGAACAGGAAGTAGCACTGACTTGAAGAGAACGGTGACAGCGTTGAACAAGTGCAGATGGTCAAAGCCACAGGGCTTTGGAAAGCGGCATGTTTCCCTCGTTTTGAAAAGTTAGAAGGGGAAATGTAGATTTTCCTAGTAAATTTATGAAGGAAAGTCTTAATTTTATTAAAGACATGGAAGCAAATATTATGCTTTTCTTTTCTTGTTTAATTTAACAGCAGCTGCAACCAAGAACTACAATTCCCACGAGGCAAAGAAAAAGTGGCCAATGGGAACAAAGAAGTAGTCACAGTAATACACCAATCACCAACAGGGTGACCCTATAATACATATCTTGACTGAGAACCGCCCTCTTTTCTTATGCGAGCTTAACAGGTAATAAACAGTGGAATAATAGAAAAACAGACACATAATGCCATGAACACCGACAAAAGTTCTTGAATAACAGTCAAAAGTCCAGAGATAGAATGTGGAAGATCTTGAACCCTAGGATCCTGAAAATTGGAATCGAACGCCATAGGTGAGGTTGAACTAGAAACGTGGTGGTAAACGTTGAAATCCTTAGGAGGAAGTTTGTGGAGTCGTTGAAGATGTTGCTGGGAGGGAACAAAAATAATAAGCATTAGAATTTGTAGAGGTGGGATCATACTCGCCTCCGTGTCTTTAATAATATTAAGACTTTCCTTCATAAATTTATTAGGAAAATCTACATTTTATGACAAGACTGGAGGCTCCTATTATTCTATTTTAATGCAAATCAATAACATCTAGAAAAGCATGGTGGACAGACTTGCAATAAAACATTCTGAACACATTATCATTAGACCAGTCAGCCGATCTGAGAATGTCCTCCAGACGGGAGCGGGCCAAAAAAGCTTTGGAAGCCATAGCTCCCCTAGCGGAATGAGCCTCGAAAGTGGACATATCAATACCTGCCAGATTCATAATCCATCTGACCCAACGAGCTACGGTAGGAGAGGAGACAGGCTTGTAAGATTTCCTGAAAGAAATCAGGAGTTGGGATGAGGAAGAAGTCCTCAAATCGGCTGTCTTATTCTCGAAGACCTTTAAACACTGGCCAACACATAATTTAGGGTGGTCTGGGAAATAAGGATAAAAGACTGCGGAAAGACTAGTTTTAGTACATCTGTGAACATTGAATAGAACACCTGTTGGAGTAAAATATCATGCTGTAATGTCCAGGGCTCTAACATCAGAAAGACGTTTAAAAGAAACAAGGCACAACAACATGGCCAGCTTGGCCGATCATTTTTTGAGAGGTAGCAACTCATTGTCCGGCCAAGGCGAAAAAAAATTAAAGACAACATTTACATCCCATAAAGAACTGTATTTAGGTTTAGGGGGATTAGAAAATGTTACTCCCTTTAATAGGCGACACACTAAAGGATGCTCTCCAATTGGTTTTCCGTTGTTGTAAATGTGTGAAGAAGAGATAGCAGACCTATATGAATTAATAGTACGATAAGTCTTACCTTTGCTAGCTTCTGCTGCAAGAAAATTGACTATGAAAGTTACATCTTCTGTAACGGGATCAATGTGTTTTCCCAGACACCAGCTATGCCAGAGAGACCAAGCTGATTTATACACCTTTTTTGTTCCAGGGGCCCAGAAAAGCTCAATGAGGTTTGAAGCCTCTGCCGAAATAGAAGGGAAAGAGTGGGATTCCCTGATATTTTCCATGCTGAAAGGGTTAGGAGATTGTCTAGGATGAGGAAGACCGAGAGGACTGGAGAGTAGATCCGGGAAGGACGGGATAAGAAACTGGGGTTCGATTGATAGTTCCAGAAGAGTGGGAAAACACACTTGAGACTGCCAAAAGGGAGCAACGAGGACCAATGTAGCCTGTTGACGACAAACCTGCGCTAACAGACGCACAATCAACATGAAAGGAGGGAAGGCATAGTTGAGGGAGGTTGACCAATCCTGAGAAAAAGCATCGAAGGCTAACGCCGAGGGATCCGTGCGCCAGCTGAAAAACTGCGGACATTGCGCATTGAGGCGGGAAGCGAAAAGATCTATGCGAAAAGGCCCCCATCTGCGGAAGATGGATTGGAAAACGTTGTGATGAAGTTTCCAGTCGCTTGAGTCCCGAAAATGACGAGAATGCCAATCTGCCACCGTATTGAGATTGCCTGGTAAGTATTCTGCTTGGACTGAATTTTTGTTTTGAAGACAAAAATCCCAAAACACTTTTGCTAATTCCGCTAAAGGTTTGGACTTTGTTCCTCCTAAATGGTTTATGTAACAAACCACTGAAATATTGTCCATTCTGAGCAGAATTGAACAACAAACTCTGTCTCTTGCAAGGCTTTTGATCGCAAAGCACCCAGCAAGCATCTCTAAACAACTTTTGTGCAACTTGGACTCCTCTAGAAACCATGTTCCTCCAGTCGAGATTGGACCACACCGTGCCCACAATCCAGCAGACTTGCATCTGATTCTAATCCAAGACCTGGGGCTGATGCAAAGATAGTCCTGCCATTCCAAGCGTCTAAATCGTCTATCCACCATTGCAATTGTGTACGCAAGTCTTGATCTAGGATAACGGGATCCGAATAAGCCAACCCTCTTTGAGGATGCCAAATTTTTAGTCTTTGGAGAGCTCGATAATGTAATGGACCTTGAAAGATGGCCTGAATTGAAGAGGATAGAAGGCCTACAATTCTTGCCAGGAATCTGATGGAAAGGCGAGAACTGCGTAAAGTCTGAAGAATTTCTGACTTGATAGACCTTATTTTTGCCGATGGAAGAAGAATGGCAGACACGGAATCCACTAGGAAACCTAAGAACTCGATTCTTTGTACTGGAATCAGGGAAGATTTCTCGCGTTGATAATGAATCCTAGATCTGATAGAAGCAAAGAAGTTAAATGAATGTGATTGAGAAGAGTTGAGTGATTTTGGTTCATAAGGAGGATGTCGTCTAGGTAGATAATTAGTCTGACTCCCTGAGTTCTGACGGAGGCTACCACTGGTTTCATAAGTTTCGTGAGGGCCGAAGACAGGCCGAAAGGAAGGGACGAAAAGTGATATATTTGACCGTGCCATTGGAACTGCAAAAACTTTCTTGAAGTTGGATGCATGGGCATAGTGAGATAAGCATCCTGGAGATCTAAACAAACCATCCAATTGCCTTGAAAAAGAGAATCTCTGAGATGTAGGATGGTTTCCATCTTGAAGTGACGGAAAACTACAAATTGGTTGAAGGATTTGAGATTGATCAACGGACGCATCTTCTTGTTTTTCTTTTGGACTAGAAAAACTGAACTGACAAACCCCGAAGGATCGAGGGAACAAGGGACAATAGCTTTCCATTTCCGACGAGAACTGGGACAGATGAGGGAAGTTTGCCTGAAAAGGCTCTGAGTAAAGCTCTATAGTGTAACCCTGAACTGTGTTCAAAACCCAAGGGTCTGCTGTGAGAGGCTGCCATTTTGGAAGGAATAAAGCAGGGCGACCTCCCACCGGAATAGTAATTGAATGACTTACCGGGTTGGGAAGAGAAACAGGAGCCTCTGCTGCCCCTGCTCCTGAATCCTCGGATCTTCTGGGGGTAAAACTGAGGTTTGAATTCCTGGTAAGAGCTGGCGTAGGCACCACAGAAACCCTGGTTACTGTATGATAGTCTGGCAAAGCGGTTCCTCCCTCTGCCGGCCCTGGAGAAAACCCAACTGAAAAACACCTTTTTTAAAGATTGCTGGGCTTTGTCCAGAAAAGTGAACGTGGCCACGTATTTACTGAGTTCTTTGATGAACGAGTCTCCAAATAGGCAACCTTCTGATTTGACCCCCGGGTCCAAGGTTGCCAAACTGACGAGCTTAGGATCTAACTTGAGCAACAATCCTTTCCTACGCTCATGGGTTATAGTGCAATTAGCGTTCCCTAATAAACAAACTGCCCATTGCACCCACAATGACAATTCAACGGGGTCAAGGACAGCATTGTCCAAGCGGGCTGCTTCTACCATATCAAAAATACGGGATAAAGGGCCCACCACATCCAAAAGCTTATCCTGGCAGGTAGACCAGGCCTTGTCCACTCCTTTTCGAGGGTCCTTTCCAAATTTTGAAAAAAAGATAATGAGGGAAGTGTCTATAATAGGAGTCGCTGTAATCTTTGAAGGAAGGGAAGGATGGGGACACTCTGATCTGAGCTTTGACCTGACCTGTTTGTCAAGGGGAGAGCGTAATTTGGAGGTCAGATATTCTGCCACATGATCCGCAGGTAACCACTCGGTAGAGAGTGGGTGCTGAATGTCGTTGGGATCAAACATGGGTTCACCCTCAGAGTCAAAAACCCTACTTGTTTTAGAGCCCAAAAGGGTTTGTGTTTTAGCTTTTTAGGAGGAGGAGAGTCTCTATTATCTTTGTCGGAAAGATCAGAATCCGGATAATTATCATGCGCGTCATTGTCATCAGTGTCCAAAATTTTAGAAATTACTATGGGCGTAATGTGTTTTGTTTTGGATGCGCATTTTTTTGATGATTTTTTTAACAGTATCCCCTCCCTTAAGGGAGGCCTTTGAGAAACCGCGTCCTCTGCCTTGTGTGAAGAATCCTCACTACTCAAAAGCGTTGTTTTATTTTTAAAATTCCCCGAAGCTCTCTGCCTTCCCCCGCAGAGTGGGCACAACATCGTCTTAGACATTAATTGTACAACTGAATTTTCTAATGTCTTGGATAATTTATCAATAGAAGCAGAGACTGCTTGTTCCACTGAAGATTGAATAAAATCATTAAGATTTTCTTTAATCATTTCTTCCTCCTCCGTGGCAGTATGGGAAAAAGGGGAGCTATCCATATTCAAGCAGTATTTATAGGTACAAACTAAATAAAGTAGAGAATGGTGATGACAGGGTTACATTGCCTCAGGCCGGCTGGAGAGGGACTAAACTCTGCCTCTGGGCATTCAAAAAAGGCACCAGGAAATTAAATGAAAAAGATAGGCAGAACCGCAGAAATCGTCGGAAGGTCAGGCTGAAGAAAAACAGAGCCGGCAGCCAGAAAGGAGCAGGAAACGCGTTAATTTGAGGTGAGGAGATTAAAAACGAACACAGAATTTTCACTGCAATCGCAGGTAAAATGGCAATTGTGCTGAAGAACAAACCGAAGAAGCAAACATTCAGCAGCGTGCGCGCGCGGCGGGAAGACAAAATGCGGCTACAAGCCGACTTAAAAGGGGAAATGAAGCGCAATGATATAATGCGCGTAAACACACAGAAATAAGTGAGGAACTGCTAATAAAGCATACAATGGAAACAATGTACAATATAGTGAATGAAAAATAAATACTCATCTTGACTGCGAGCAGCAAGAAAAGAGGGCTGTTCTCAGTCAAGATATGTTTTATAGGGTCACCCTGTTGGTGATTGGTGTATTATTGTGACTACTTCTTCGTTCCCATTGGCCACTTTTTCATTGCCTCATGGGAATTGTAGTTCTTGACTACAGCTGCTGTTAAATTAAACAAGAAAAGAAAAGCATAATAGGAGCCTCCAGTCTTGTCATAAAATTAGAGTTTGTAACTTTGGAAATAATACACCTCTCCAATACCTGCAAATGTTCCCTGGACAAAGGAAGCCCTAAGGCTTCCTTTGTCCAATTGATCTGGTCATGGCTGGCTATTTCTAGAGCTTGGAAATCCACGGATTATACATTGGAAACATCGGTATTTCAAAAATAGGTAGTCTAATCTAGTGTTTAATTTGTGAAAAAAATCAAAATTACCTGAGCCCAAAGTTCTGCTCAGAAGGCTGGACTATATCGTTATCTTGATTCCATCTCATGCCCATTTGATCCACCACCAGCCACTCCACGCTCCTTTACCTTGGGTTCTTTTACATTTCTGCTTTCTTTCTTTGTCACTGTTTTCCCTTTTGTCGAAATCCTTCTCCCACCGCCTTTTTATTTATTCCTCTTTTTTTGCTCTGGTTCAAAGTCTGATGAAAAAAAATAGTGCAGTTCCCTAAAATCGAGAGGAGCTGGGACAAACCTGCAGCCACTGTCTCATTTTAAACACTAGATCAGTCATGAATAACACAACACTGCTTCCATATTGAAAGCATTACAGAGCCAAACTATTTAACATGATTTTTGCTTCAATTTGCCTCTTCAGAGCTGGGGGCGTTTCCACATCTGCTTGAAGTGGCAACAATGGGATGTGTCAGACATTTTACCGAACCCCCTACCTATGGGAATACATTTGATTTCAAAATGGAGACTTTGGGAGAAGTAACGCTGGGAGGTGGTCATCCCAATATAAAGAATCAATTAATTTAGCAATGTTGAAAAAAATGCAACTCAATGATGGCATTGAAAGATTAGAAAAATGTAAATGTACATGAAAAAGTGAGGGTCATAGCCCGAGACTGAGCCTGAGAATGAGTTTGATAATAAGATTAAGAGGGACAGGCCTGGTAATCTGAGAAGATCTGTATGCTTGTTAGCACTTTTGCTTTAAAAACATCAGTGTGAAAACATTTCCCATCTGCTCAGCACCTTCTACCTACTGTGAGAGCGGGTGACCACCTGCTCACAGTTGTTAATTATATTTCAATCTGAATGTACCACAGATTCCTCCATGCATTAAAGGCCATTGAATTCCATGATGAAAGAAGCTATGTACAGCTTCAAAAAAAGCAGGTGTTTACAGTGGAGTTGGAACCCACTTCATGACACTGATAAATCATCTAGTCAAAATAGTACAACATAGGAACTACATCAAACATTGAGCTGTCTTGTCTGGATATTCATCCAACTCTTTGAAAGTTCATCTTTGTTTTTAAACATGTGTCTGTTACATGAAAACTAACTCTGAAAAACAGCTGTTTCCACTGGAGCATTCACCCTATTGTGAAGAACATACCCACAAGAGGTAATGTGGTTGAAGTCACGGGAGAAAAACATCAGCTATTCATTTCTTAGGAACCAAGAGTCCTCTTGTTCCACACAAGTCCTTGGACAAATGTATATCAAAACCCCATGCAAAGTCTCCATGTCGAAATCAAGGATCAGCAGAAGCTGCAGCTTTAGACTTTCCTCATTATTAACCACAACACCACTGAACTGTGTCATGATGGCACCTAAATGCTGTGCCTCCTATTTACTCTAAAAGATGGAAAATCTTTATTCCTGTTGCAAGTGTCAAAGTCCCGCAAACCCCTAAGAATGAGTGTGAGACTTGTGGCCTGATTTATTTAAAAGTGTGCAGTGCCGCTCTGTGCCAAAACTGGCAGCACCGTGTCACTTCAGAAATGGAGGTATGTGCCATATTTAAAACAAAACTGTTCACCCCTGTGTTTTCTGAAGCGCCGGTGCTAAAATTAGCTGCGTAGCGTCAACGCAGGCATCCTTGTACCATAGTGCAAGGGGTTGCTTATGTGCAGGAAGGTGTCTCTTCTTGCACATAAAAAATCAATAATGGTGTTTTGATCTTCCTACTTGTGCCATAGAATGCAGCACAGATAGGGAAAGCAAAAATGAGAAGAAATAAAAATATTTCCCCAGGTAGCGCCATGCTAACACCAGCCCTGGGATGGCATTCGTTTTTTGCGATGCCTCAGGTTTATGAATCCTTGTAAATTTGGGGCACCGTCAAAATGCAATGGGTGTTGCAGTGGAACATCCACAGCAACACCCATTGCATACCCCTCTGCCACAGAAAACAGTGTCAGGAGAACCCATATTTACAAGGAGGTGATAGGCCACGCAAAGTGGTAAATGGCACAGTGCCACAGGAGCACCACTAAAAGTGACGCTCCAATGGCGTTAGGGCTTGTAAATAAGTCCCTAAGTATGATAACAACAGACACCCTCTGTATTTATGTGTTCCTCAACGTTTGTCATTCAGAGCAGTAAGCGTGACCATGTTGCTCATAATCCATCTACGTATATGAAGACAGCTGTTCAGCCATAAAGTTGATGTGTTTGTGACTCACTCCGATAGAAGTACTACTATTTCCTGTGGGGTGGTGCTAAAAAGCAGTGAGGTGAGTGACTGCCTTTAAGTACCTCTGGAAGTGCCAGTTCACCATTCCCCCTTGAAAGTGCAATTTTAATGTGCTGATGTTTGTATCTGCTCCCTTTTGGAAAAATGGGATACGTACTCGGAATGTTAGTAAAAGGTATTTGTGTGTGGGACTTTCTCCGAGTGGAAAGCTGCCAAAATTCTTGAGTAACACTCTCTTAGGAGACTGCCACTAAACATTTCTTATGACTCTCTTTTCTGGGCTTCCTATTAATAGTTCTTGATGTAACTTAACCATGCGATGGGGCCAAGAGCAACTGTTCACTTACCTCCACTAAGGGATCATTTCTGTGCAGGTCGGAGCAGTAGCACTAGCTAGATGTCTAATATCCCGTCCAATCACTTGAGCACACCGGATTCAGATGAGCACCTTGGGGCGTATTTATACTTTTTGGCGCACAACTGCGCCAACGCAGTTGTGCGGCAAAAAATTTAACGCCGGCTAACGCCATTCCAAAGCGCCATGCGGGCGCCTTATTTATGGAATGACGTTAGCCGGCGGAGCTGCCTGGTGTGCGTCAAAAAAAATGACTTACACCAGGCAACGCCGGCGTAGTGGAAAAAAATGGAGCTTGGGCGCCCAAAAATGGGGCAAGTCAGGCTGAGGCAAAATTTTCGCCTCAACCCAATTAGCGCCATTTTTTTTTACTCCCAACCCCCATTTAAATGACTCCTGTCTTAGCAAAGACAGGAGTCATGCCCCCTTGCCCAATGGCCATGCCCAGGGGACTTATGTCCCCTGGGCATGGTCATTGGGCATAGTGGCATGTAGGGGGGCACAAATCAGGCCCCCCTATGCCACCCAAAAAAAATATATATACTTACCTGAACCTACCTTCAGTTCCCTGGAATGGGTCCCTCCATCCATGGGCGTCCTCCTGGGGTGGGCAAGGGTGGCAGGGGGTGTCCCTGGGGGCATGGGAGGGCACCTCTGGGCTCCTTCCGAGCCCACAGGTCCCTTAACGCCTGCCCTGACCAGGCTTTAAAAAATTACGCAAAAGCGGCTGGACGTCATTTTTTTTGACCCGCCCACTCCCGGGCGTCATTTTTGCCCGGGAGTGTAAATACGGCGCACATGCCTCGGAGTCATTTTTTTGACGGGAACGCCTACCTTGCATCTCATTAACGCAAGGAAGGTGTCCACGCTAAAAAATGACGCAAACTCCAAGATCTTTGGCGCTAGACGTGTCTAACGCCAAAGTATAAATATGGAGTTAGTTTTGCGTCGGATTTGCGTAAAAAAAAACGACGCAAATCCGGCGCAAACAGAGTATAAATATTTCCCCTTGTGTCTACTTCACTAGGGCACACAGGAATTCCTCCTGCTCGAAACAAATCAAATTGCTGTGTGGAAACAGGGATCGAGATAGAGCTCTGCATGTAAAAAAACGGGCTATTAATTTTGATCTGTGCTTGTATGGAATACTTGTATTGTGGGAACAGGAACTCAGAAAATATCGGGGTTAAAGAGAAATTACCATCTGGAACAATAAATTCCAGCCCTTCTGCCCTTGGCTACTTCTAATGGGCCACTAAGTGTAAGATTAAGATCACTAACACCATTTTTTGTATGTTTGACTTTGTAGACCCAATCTCAGTGCTTAATTTGTGCTTGTTGTTTCCAGTGCGGAGCACCAGCACTTACATTTGAGGGCCAGGGCTTATTCTTCTGCCTCAAGCATTTGCTGCGAGCAAAAGACACATATGGGAACAACGGAAGAAAGGAAAAACGAAAAACCGTCACAAAGGGAGAAAGCAGAAAGCTGCAAGAGTGAGCAGAAGGAGCAGGGCGGTGGCTTTATATGGATTAAAGAGGCCCAAGATTGCTTCAGGTTTACGCTGCGTCTGTATTCCGTGTTCCCGCATTTAATTGCAGCAGGCTCGTGTTTAAGACAAAGCCTTTGGGCACCGGCAGATTTTTATTGACAAATTAAGCACTGCCCAAGCTCATCATTAAAAGTTTTGTCAACATAATTCAAATGTACTCAGTAGTGCCAATGACAAAGGCTCTTTTTAGTAACAATAAAATCTCTACCACAGGGTGTTTCACCTCTTTAGCACCAGTTGAACATGTGAATACAGCAATCAGGACATACAAGTTCTCCATTTAACATTTTCAAAAGATCTGCCTCCACCTAGTGTGGTGCCTTTTTGAGTAACTGGATTCCTGTGAGCTAGAAACACATTTTTTAATATTGTAGTAGATGGTGAATTCTGAGCTAAATGTGGGAAATAATTTTGAAGCAAAAGCCACGGCCACAAAATTGCATAGTTCCAGTGGCTTTCAAATGTAGGTATTTTTTTATAATGCATTGTTAAATTCCATTTAAGGAGAATTACTTAAGTTTCAGTCAGGTGCTCCTCGTTGAAATCTTCTTCCAGAATGTATTGACTCTTCAGAGTGGAGGAATTTGTGTAGCCAGATTATCATTCCAGTCGTCAAGGACCAATATATATTTGTATTAAAGTGTATGCTACTTTGGGCTCGGGACTTATTTTTAATTTCCTGTTTGCTTTGAAGGATGTTTCACTGGTTTTCGTGTATATGGAAGAAGCACATGCCTGCGTCTTGCAAAATTACACAAATAGCGTACTTTTCTTGTTAGGATTTGGACATTGAAAATTAATTTCCTATTAAAAAAAACCCAGATGTTTTCTTTGTTTAATCCATACCATTTTCTCCTAATTGCGCTAAACAGCACGTGCCAGAATTGACATCTTCATCATTTGTAATATAATTATATTTTCTGGAGACTGATATCTCTAAAAATGTTAGGATCAGCTGCATAAAATAATTTATGGACGCAAGCTTATCCGCTCTGTGCAACCTTTAAACACAGATCGATTAGAAATGCACTATAGAGATGTCTGCAGTTTTAAGGGTTAGGAATACTGAAAGGATCCCGAGGAAAAACAAGTTACTCATTGTTTTATACTAAGCAGAGTAACCTAAAAAATCAGGGTGGTGAGAGGTTTATACAGTTCGACAAGTGTACTCTAAAGACTATAATTCAATTGTACATTTCAAATTTCAAGGATATAGAAAGGCTCGAATAATTTCAAAACTCTCTTACAACTTTCTCTACTCATAAACCTGTGTTTTTTAAATATTAGTAAGTGGTAAACATTATTTCTATTAAGGTACAGACTTTAAGGATTCATGTGACATCCATTTGAGAGATACCTGCAAATCACATACCCAGATTATTTAATACTCTCACATCTGCATCGGAGGTTGAACTCTAGCTCAAATGTTCTCCCATTGTCATTTTTGGGTCAAGCACAACAGTGCAACTGTCTGAAAGATCTATTGTTAATTATTATGATTGGCTCCAGCCAGAGGAGTATTATTCTCTCATCTCATGCTACTTTTCATTTATTGTCTTATTCAACCTTCCATGGAATACTTGCATTACAAAGGTTGAGGGAATATTTTACAACTCAATAGTTCTTGGAATCGCATGTTAACTTCTCTATCTCATAGCATCACTGTATAGAGATGCTAAGGCCCAAATGTATACTTTTTTAGCACTGCATTTGCATCATTTTCTGACATAAAAGTGGCGCAAACGTACAAAATACAATTATATTTTGTACATTTGTGCCACTTTTGCGTCAAAAATTACGCAAATGCGGCACTAAAAAAGTATAAATGTGGGCCCAATTATTGTGGTGGAATTTGGACTCCCTGCAGTGAAGCTCCTGGAGCTGAGGGTATCTGGTTTGATCTGATACATATTGAAACCACAGCATGTAACAAATAAATAGGAGCAATAAAAAGACAATTTTCTCTGACAGACACATGCCATCTCTGATGATTCCAGATGGCTCAGGTCATTTCAATCACTTCCTGAAACTGATCGTACTGGGACCTTAATGTATGCAGGGCTAAACGCCCACAGGGAAAAATAAAAACTTGACAAGAGTGCCTAAAAAGAACGGAGAATTCTGTTGTAGCTTTAACCCTAAAATTGTAACTCACATGGCAGCATCTAGATCGGTGAGATAGTTGCTGTTCTTAGAGGCAACACTGGATGGGAAATGTTGAGGTTAAAGTTTTACTGCACAAAGAACTGTCATTTTATTTAAGACAAGAACCTTTAAGTTATGCTGCACAGAAGAGTGAAATAACCTGAATAAAAGATAAATGCTAAGTGCTAGCCTCCAGTCTTGTCATAAAGTCCTCAATACACACAGCCATTTCTATAACCCCTGATCATATGCTGGATACCCATAATGAAGGAGTTCTCAAACATCAGCTCTTCCATAAGAAAAATGTAGCCCAGAGTATCTGGAGTTTAAGGTGAAGTAAATTCGATGTGTAGAGACCTCAATACTTCTCAAATGCACAAAGATAGCATTGAATGCAGATTGAGGGATGAGGAAAAAAACTGTACTCTATGGTAGACTGAGGTTGGAGATTTGGAATTTACAACACAGGATGATGGACACAGAAGACTGCTGCAGACACAATAATATGAGTTTCAAAACCAAAAAAAGCCAGCATTCTCGCCCACATAGAGACTTTTATGCCCTCACTAATTGACACCTTCTTTCACTCCCTCTTATATATTCAAATCAAAAGCCCAAGCAGGGCTAAGGTACCCGACCCTATGGAATCCTGAACATCAACATGTAATTGCAATACTCCAGGTAGTGTAGAAAAAGAGTAGTCTATTCTGCATCAATGACTTCATGATCCATGTCTAGCTGGCCTACTCAATTGAAACGAAGGCAAGTAAAAATACAACCTACCGCCATCCACGCTTAAAATGTTGGGACATCAAAAACGGCCTACTGGCCCTTGAAAGAAAGGTAATTACAATACAAGGTAGCACCTCTGAATTCAGCGCTCTAGAGGTTCTCCATAGGTTACTAGTTGCCTTTGAATCCATCATTATGAAAGACTCCACTGCAAATGTTATGGCAAATAAACAACCCTATCACCTTAGATAACTATCACTCTCACCGGAAGGAATAGTGCCTCTCAAACAGACCCACTGGTGATCAAATAGATAGAGCTTGCACAAGATCATACACGGCATGGACAGCCCTGGACACAAGACAGAGACAAATCAAGTTAACATTTGGAAAAGAACACAGTTTGAAACTTCCACTGTCTCTTTCAACTAAAGCAGCTGGTTTTACAATGAACCAAGTAAACATTGCCACCGGCTTCCACTATGAGAGTGGAGTAGAAATGTCGTACAAAGTTGCAATTGTGACAGTTTACAAATCTTGAAAGAGTATGAAGCAGATGTTCAGCAAAGATCTAAGCTTACTAACTATACTGAGTTAGCATGGTTCTGCTACTAGAACTCTATGCGTGCATGCTCATCACAGATTATTTGAATGCCTCATTTGGGAACACAATGGGTGAGCATAGGTACATGATTCCCTCAGTCTATCTCCCTTAAAGTGATTATACCATGCATACACAATGATCTGATATTTATGTAATATGACTCTTTCACATTTGCTGAAACGTCTTAACTGACTGACAGAGCACAGTAGGAAAAAGCAATTGCTAAAGCTACCAGTCAGTCACCTGACCATGTACTGTTCTCATAGGCCTGGATCTGCTCAACTGTAACAATGGAGAAAAGCTTACAGACTACAGTAGATTACCAACTGTTGGTTATGTGTCTCGTGAATCCTTGAACCCTACAGCCCATTTTTCTCTCCCACATGCTTTCACTTTCCACCCCCTCCACATATATGGGGGAATACATCATATTACCTCCAGATGTTCCTCTGTACTGGGGTTACCCACCCGCTTATGTGAGATGTGACATGCCACCGTACCACCATGAATGTCATTGTACACAACATACAGGACTATACATGTGTAAACAAACACTGAGATGTTGGTCAACTCAACCCTGAACATGAATTTCTTTATCGGAAGAGAGAAAATCCTGACTTCGTTGAATGTCAAACGCACTGATATGTCCCTTCTCCAAGTGACCCACTTGTCGGAGATAGAAAATACCTAACTTAAAAACAACTGGGAAGACAGGGTCATTAGTAGCAGACATATATCCATCATCATTTCACATAAAAGAGAAGAAACCCGTAGTTACAGAAAATGTGGTGTAATAATACAACTATGCAATTACCTACCACAAAGTTTTCTAAAATCATGATACAATCAAGAGGGCCGTTTGGTGTTCGCAAAACACAGACTCCATGACAAAACCTTGATCATAGGCTCTATTTATGTCCCTAACACAAGCTAAAAGTCCTTCTTGATCCAATTGTACAAAATTTGCATGTAATGTGGCACCAATATTTTGGAATCTGACTATAGACCCAATCATAGACAAAACTGTCACACCAGATAAATGTGGTAGTAGCATTGGGGCCATACTGCACAATATAATGTCTGATTATTATCTTCTTAACATCTGGAGAAGAGGTATCCAAAAGTGTGACAATACATGTTGTATTGACCACTCAAGACTCATTTTACTGCATTGAATTCTTTCCTGTGCAGATCATAGTTTTACCTTATGTTATATCAACAATCTAAAAGCAGGCATATCAGACCACTCAATAGTAGAACTAGGACTAGATCTATGCTGCATATCACCTTCCCTAAATCTTTTGAGAATGTAGTCAATGGAATACAAATGGTCAGATGCCAAAAGGGCACTGATGTCACATATACAAATGAATACAAAAAGAAAATGAGGGCTCAGGTCACTTGTAAGGCAACGTGAAGTGGGGTTATGATAGGTGACTTCTCTACCTCCCTAGCTGGAGACCATATAGGACACTATAATGCACTGCCAACAACTATACATTGTGACACATATGTTCCTCTCTAATCACCCTGGAAGAGATATCAAAAGCCATGATAGCCTTGAACTTGTACAAATCCCTTTATGAAGATGGGTTTCCGAGGGATTTTTTAAAGCTGGAAACAGACGATTGGTCTCTATGCTACATGGAGCTCTCAATGAGACAGAATTCACAGGCTCCCTATGACACCTGTGATAAGGCCATTTTCTCACTCATTTCTAAGAAAGGGGGAAAAATCTAAATTGTATTAGAACATTGTAATGTTGCGAGATCCATTGGAGACAATGGAGTGCTCTGGGTATCTAACGGCTGGTAAAAGCAAGGAGCGCCAACATTCCAATGTTTGTCTCACAGCAAGAGCTGTGAACAAAGGCCTCACAGAGCCTGAACAAGATTTCAACCCCACCCCCCCTCGGGCTCCACCCAGCCTTTATTTTATTAATTGCAACATTCTGTCCTCTAGTGCTGGAATGTACCAATAGCCTTCTAGGCCTCTTTAGCCGAGCTATACTAGCCATTAAAGGCCCCCTCCCTTCAGCTAGGGCCTTTAATGCTGGAGTGTACATTTAATGGCTAATATAGCCCTTTACGGAGGGATATGAGGCTATTGTAGCTACCAACCCATCTCATTCATTGACATAGATGTCACAATACTGGAAACAATCTTGACTACTAGGCCAAGTATGTTTATCTCTTCCTTGCCCTTATACATGAGTTGCAGGTTGACTTTGTGCCAGGCTGATTATCCGCTAAGCACCCGAGAAAGCAGGTGCATCTTCTATAGCAGACTTGTGAGTACCTAGATGATGCTTTTGCAGTACCCTTGGTTGTGGAGAAAGCCTATGGAATCTGAATTTCTCTTTAGAACACTTTAAAGAGAAGCCTAGGTCATGATTTTATATCAAATTTTAGATGGCTGTAGTAGAACAGAACAGCACTGGTAAACTATGGGTGATTTTTGTCCTGCCGTTTCGCAATTAGAACGGAAACATACTATGGCTGACATCTGTTTCCATCTCTCTCTCTTTTGATACTTAATCAGCTAGGAGCAATTTGGTATTTAGCTTGAATCACAGACACGCTTATTCAATATGGCACTATTCAATTATTCCAATAAAGGGATGACATTCTTATGACTTTGTGAGCCAGATCAATAATCATATCTTTTTCCATTTTCTTCATTTAAAAAAAAAAAATTACCTGGATTTAATGCAAAGCATTACATATTTCTAAATACATGATGCAAATATATTTAGGAAATAAAACAATAAGATAACTCCAGAAGAACATAAAATACTTGACTATATATCTGGACAGGGCTTCAAAGGCATAGTCAAATGTAACTTGAATCCACTAATTGCCCAAGTGTCATGCACATGACTCAATTGAAACACCTAAACTTACCTCTATGGAGCAGAGTCCAGGCACTGAAAGTGACCATAGTGCTGAGAGTTACATACCTGTTTCGTATTCTGTCTTTATGAATAAGTTAACACATGGTTCAGAAGAAGGACTGACTGAAATCATTCAAATGGGATGATACATGACCTTGATTTAAACTTGGTAAATTATGCCCTCAGACTACAGCAGGCAGATTAAAATATATACATACCTACTATGCGGTTCATAATCTTTCACAGCTAGCATGCTTACTCAACCAACTAGGCAACCCACTACTCTCTAAACTAGTCCATGAGGGAATTTCAATTACACAGGGGTAACAGGAGTAAATTCAGAAATGTCACCTTACTCTTTGATGGGGAATTAATGTAAAGCATGATTATCCTGCTCGTGTAGTTAAGAGTAATTTGGGGGGGGAGAAAAGCCTACAGTGAAAGCACATTTAGCAAGCGGCTGCTCATCCTTTGTGTATGTTCTGTTGTCTTTAGAGCTATTTTCTTAATGTAAAATGCATCGTTTTGTCCGTTTTGGAAGTGAAGGTATATTTTGGGATAAGAAACTAGAGCAAAATTCTGGGGAGTAAATCCTACCCCAAGTGCAAATTTAGTGCGCCCAAGTGGCTGCTCACACTTCTTATTTATGCTTTTGAATTTAGTGCTAATTGGATATAAGGTGCCATTCATTCATTAGGAAAATAGTGGTAGATGCAGAATTACTCTTCTTGTGTAATTCCACATAATCTTGCTGAGTTTTTTGTGATTCCAAATGATTACACTTGACAGAATTACGCAAGTTATGCCCAACTCTACTCCAGACATGTCTAGAAGAAGATATACTGCACAATATAGATCATTGATATCCTTAATGCCAGTCCTCACAAATCACCCCCCAGTAGCCCGATCCTAGATGCTAAACAGAGGAACTGGAAACTTACACACAAAAAATAGGGATGCATCCTTGTTTACACATTGATGGTTCTATAGGTCACATCGGGAATCAGGATAGTTAATGTACCAAATAAAAGTGTCTATAGAGAAATGAGAACAAGTTATTCACCAATGGGACAACCAATCTTTTTTTAACACTGGAAGTAGAACTCCTGAAGATGGCAGCATCAACCACCCAACAATTACATAAGGAGGCACCTAGGCACACATAATGCACCTATTGCAGTCCCCAAATGCTAGACTAGAATGTTTATTATGACACGTGCTATCCATAAATAAGTGATTTGGAGATTATACAATGTCTTCACAAAAATCTCTTCTTGTTTAAAACCCGGAATATATCATTGATGACTGCACTCTTCACCTAGAAACACATCACAGGTAATTGAGGGAGAAAAGTACTGCATGACTTGTTCTGGCCCCCTTACGGACTTTATAAAGTCAAACTGCTCCCCCATTAGAACTGCTGGTGATGCATGCAATACAGTAAGAGTGAGACTTTATGATTGTCCTATTTTACTGTTCCAAATTAAACCACTTATGAAATAATGTCTGGAATACAATATCTAAAAACATTGATGCGTCAGTAACATGTTTAGCACATTTAAACATTTTAAATGACATGAGTCACCCAACAGAACAATCACATTCCAGACACCAATTAATTGCAACTACGCTTCCCAATGCCAAACTCTATGTTCTCCAACATTTGAGACAAGGCTAAGTCCCAGATGTAGCTGAGTGGCTAGCAGAATTATCATAAGCAGTGTCTTGTGAGCAAGTGACTTACAAGGTCCATGACCAAATAGGTATGTGAGTTTGATCAGGGCTGGGTGCCTTCCCTTCAGGCTGTAGACACATCCAACACATGCCAGTCATCTCCAGTAACCACTGTATAGAGTACGGAGCTCTACATAGATGCCTAGATAACTAATGTCCCTCTCACTTTCTGCAGATGGCCACAGGTATTGACCCTGGGATTCATTACTCATTAGACCCTTTTCATGCGCTGCAAGAAGCAACACTTCATTACCATATGCTGGATGGATTTTTTAGCACATCCTCCATGTCTGTGAAGACCAAAATACAGGATTGTACACGCCCTTTCCCTTCTACAGATCCCCACAATAGTGCAGTGTCAAAACCCCTTTTCAGAGATCCAAGGGGCATGCAGGGACTACTGGGTCTATCTGTGGAGGTTGAGGGCTTTTACTCCTGATGTCCCAAGCCATGACCTACTATGGATCCCACTCAAATGGGCCAAGTACCCCTTGGCTCTCAGTGGTTGCTGTGGTTGAGATGCCAAGGTTTCCTTGGAGGGAATGTAGATATGGGTCGGTGAACAAAACTCATAACTCAAATGCAAACAGTACAAACAATAAATCAATGTCCAGTGCTATACATGCTTTTATAAGAAAAAGTAGCATTTTTTTCTATTTTTATGTATACACAAAGGAATGCAACATTCAGACACAAAAAAACAATCCACCTTGAGGTTGGGGCTCTAGTAGTTGCTAGGCAAATCCCAGCACCTCCCTCCTTGGTGTAATGTGTCCCTGGTTATGCCCCTTTCACTGGTGGTGCATCAGGGAATGAAAACTATTAGGTCATACAGAAGAGTTCTCTCTTTTGAGCTTTTATGAACTTTTATGAACTTAGAAGTGTAAATGGTGCTGCACCATTAACAGTAAGTTGCCCGAGGCCTCAAAGGCCTGATTCTAGTCTTAACAGCTCTGGCAGTTTAGGGGGTGTTTAGTGTTGGAGTGAGAACCCTCTCCTTGGGTGCTCCAAGTCTGGATCATGTATGGCAAAGTAGGGCCTTTTGCCATTGAGCATAAGTACCCAACGGCACAGCTTTTTCCCACTAAGCAGCGCTGCTAGTCCGGTTCCAGTGATCGGATTTGCTCCCACTTGCCAAACAGAAAAAGGTAAGTTGGTCTTCCCCCTAGTGGGGGTTTCTGGTGTGATCCTCCAGCTCCTGACGGGAGCTCCAATGAGAGTGTGATGGCCTCTCAGTCATCTCAGAGAATCCTGCGGGGTTTGTCAGGAGCAGGTCACCACATGAGGGCTTGAATCGCTGGCCACAGCAGTTCTTCTTCAGTCCGGGGCAAAGGTCCAAACTATAGGTCAAAGTGGCACCGGTAGCCCCTCCTAGAATACCAGGTTTGTTTGGTACTCCCAATTCTGGCTGCAGACTCATCTTAGGCGACAGTCCAACCTACAGCTGCCCCTGCTGACTGTCGAACTTTTGAGTCATAGGTTCTGTGTACTTGGCTCAAACTCAGTTCACCATTGATGCCCTCTGGCACATGGCATCACAACGGGGTAGAGGCACAGCTTGGTGCTACCCTCCCAGTGCTTCTGATATGAGTCAGAAAAATGCCACCTTCTCCTGGCATAAGAGAGTCGTGGAGGTGATACTGCAAATGGGCTATGACCCAATCAGTTCAGAGCTTCACACCTCACTCAGGGAATCCTTGTATAGGTCTCACCACTGGATCTTGCTTCCTCCAATGCTCTCCTCTCCCTTAGAGGGTACACTGGTCTTGGAAAGCAGTCAGGAAATTGTGGTCCAGGCTCCAGGGCAGGTATCATTGTCCTGGGGGATATCCCTTCACCTAAAAGAGAGACTAGCAGGTTTTTGCCCCCAATCCTGGTCACAGGAAGAAGTCTTAAAGAACCTCCCTTTCTCACACACCCAGTCTGGTTTCTTCTTATCATCCTTTTCTAGATTCCAAAGGCACCAAAGAGTCTGTGTCTTTGAACTTTTATGTTGGGGTTCTGGTTCTTTTAAAGTCTGTACTTCTCCTTTTCATCTTATATCATCAAAGAGATCTGTCACAACAAGCATTACTCCAAAGGTGATTGTCCACAGCATAATTCATGAGAGTGACCAGAGTTTACACCTGGATGTCAGCCACAGTGATATGTGTATCAAAAGGTTAATCCAAGACCCCCAGCCCTACTCGTTATGATTCTCTTATCAGACCCATCACCCTTTCTAAAATGTGTCCAGACTCCTTTACTGTGATCTATCACTGAATCAAACAGCAGTCTTTTTAGTGGCGAAGGTAGTCTCTTCCTTTACTCCTCTATGTGTTCCCACCAAGCTCATAGGAATGCAGCAATCCATAATTCTGTCTGTGAAAATTCCTCTCCTACTCATGTCTCCACCAGGCAGGTCTGGGCTTCCCAAAATGTAGCCCAGGGACCTCCACACCATGTACTCTTCCTGGCTCATCTACTCAATGTACACTGTCAGCACATTTAGGCCCACATTTATACTTTTTGACGCAAATCAGCACTGGGGCAGATTTGCGTCAAAAAGTTTACCGCTGGCTAACGCCATTCCAACGTGCCATTTAAATGTAGTGGATCTTAAATCGAATGAAAGGTCAAGGACATTGTTCCTGAATAAATATTGCCTCTGAATGACCTCTTAGTTTTTGTGATCCCTAAATTCATTAATGCACTTAAATAGGGTTTTGTGGCTTTTACATCATCACCTTGTTCTGAAACATATGACTTTGAAATCAGCTCTTATTGCCTTTCAAAGGTTTTAGCCCTTGATCTGGTTAGTTAGGATTAGCACAACTCTTGTCTTCTTTTACACAGCTTCTGTAACACCTCAAGTTGTTGCTATCTTCTTTGCCACTCCTGGTAAGTCTTGAAATAGTGGCCTCCACCTTGAGCAATCTGCTTCTGCAGACTACTCTGTAAAACAATAGCATTTTTCAGATTTGTAATAATTATCAGAAAATAAAACACTTCTTTGTTCTTTCTTCCAAGATGAAAGCTAGTTTCTCTTAATTCCTTATCTTGAGGCCCAGACCAATTTTAGGATGAATGGACTTTATCTAACACTCAATTAAAACACAGCTCACCATCCATTCTGGGCTTATTGGACAAATACTGTAGAAGCCTTTTCAGATTCAGATAAGATCCAAAGACCAACCAGGCAAGAAAGAATGAAGGAAGATATTTCATTTACGATCACTGAGACTGCTGCCTTTTTTGCATGAAAAACACAAAAGTGTGAAAATACATCATCCAATCAGAACAACAGAAATGTAATTTCTTCATCAAGTACATGGTGTGGGTGTGATGTTTATCAGGAGGTGCATGGTGTTACACATATATTCGGCATCTATCCAATCACAGTAGAACAACATTTCATGATGGCAGCGTGATATGAGATGACCGCAAGCGTGACCTTCACATTTCGTCACCAAACCAGTTTCTTCATAACCTCTCATCAGACTTATGTGGACATCCAGATCTCTGTCTGTTGCTGGGCTAATGAAGCAATGCATGTCGCGTAAGGAGTCTCTTTTAAGCAAGCCTTGCATTACAAGCTGTCTGTCAGGGTTTATTTAGTAAAGGTCATACAAACTTTTGCATATGTTTTTCAGGCCTGTTCATTACTGAGTATCACACGCCCGTCCTTCGCCCATCAGCGCCTGGAAGAGGCTGGGCTGGGCCACTTCCCTTAATTTGTATTCTTTTTGCCGTGTTTTTTAGGGGTGTTGAGCGAGCTCTTTTTCCTGTTTTTTTTTATTTTTTATTCAGCATGGGGAAGCGTATGGTGCGCTCCAGTCCTGATCCAGCTTCAGTTAAGCCTAAAACCTCCAAATCTAATAGAGTAACGCAAATTCATTCCAATTGCATCTCTAGAGAAATTGACAATATAATCGAGGAAGTGAAATCTATCCTTAAGGAAAAAGAGGGTAATGTCTGCAAGAGACTGAAACCTGGAACCCTACTCCCGTTTCTAAAATCAGGACCTAACATCTCTACCGATGCTCAGCCTTCGAAAATTCCAGTTCAAGTTCCTGCCTCTTCTAGTTTGTCTAGTTTGCCCAATTATTCACCTCCCACTGGCTTTGTTGCCAATTCGGATGCAACTTTTTTTGACCCCATCCTTAGTGGGATTCCCTGTGCAAATCGGTTCTCTGTCCTGGACCAACCAGATTTGGCGGGTGCCAAACAGTCTTTGACTCCTGCGCTTCCTAACTCCAACTGTGATCCTCCGGGAGAAGATGTTTTAACAATGGTTTCTAGCCCAAAACAAGAAGTTGGGGAGCTGAAGGGTCTACTGTTTGAGGTCCTTAAACTCCTCAAAAAATCTGATTCAATCTCTCAATGTACTTCGATCCCAGTGCCAGCTCAATCTCCCTGTCTTCCGGTTCCTGCTGTACTACCAGCAGCTTCTCCACTGCTATGGAAATCTAACAAGGGCCCCACCCATAGGCCACACCACGGAAATTACTCTGCCCTATTGCCAGCGAATATGATATCTTCTCTTTCTAACCCCGACCAATCTGTGGCCCTTCCTACTTACATGCCCAATCAAAACTGTATTTACATGTGTAATGTCCCCCCTCTTATATCTCACATGAGGGAAGATACTTCTTCTCTTATTAATAAGGTGTCATATTGGATTCGCCACATTAGGGGCTGTGGCTCTATTATCCATGCTGATATTGTTTCTGCCTCACGTGTGCGAGGTTGTCTTGGTGGGCAGGATATTATTAAAATTCATCTTATTAGCCCCCCGTTAGTTACGGGGCTCCTGCAGATGGAAACTCGCAACCTGCTAAGAACGGACTCTGATATACATTTTAGAGAATGTTTGCCCGTTATGGGTCACAAGATCTTGCCCTCTCGTCCACCTGGGGTTAAAATAATTCCTCGTAATGTTTCTGTTTCTGTTGCCTTCCCTGGTTTGTTGTCTTTCCCTGCTGATGGGGCTGCCTTGGTTTTCAACCCTAAAGGTGCTAATACCCGAGACCCCGTTTTTTCGGGGGATACATCTGATGTGGATTGACTACGCTTTCCTAATTCCTGCAAACCCAACGCTCCACACTCGCAGGCCGTGTCACCTCAAAGATTTCAACTCGGCTTGGGTGTTAACACTCCAAGTGCTCTATCCTGCACTGTTAATGCGATCTCCAATCCAGTTCCGGATGTTGACCTTTGCATGCCTATTTGTAGCACCATACATGCTTCAGGGAAATTATTGTCTTGGAACGTGGCAGGCATTAAGAGTAAATTGTCTGATTCTGAGTGGGGGGCTTATGTCGAATCCTCTTCCATCTGTATGTTTCAGGAAACTTGGGCTATGGATTGTGTGTACAGGCAAGACAATTGCTCTTTTACTAAAAAGGCGATTCAGTCTCCTAGGGGAAGGGCGATTGGGGGACTATGTACCTGGGTTAAGCTGACTGAGGTGGGAAGGGTAAAGGAAATTGCTGTCGACTCTTGTGACATCCTAGCAATAGCAATATGGCCAAATTCAGGTACTCCTGTGTTATGCATTAATATCTATAACAGACCAGGGGGATCATTCCGAGTTTGGCGGGCGGCGGTTGCCCAGTCGAAAGACCGCTCCGCGGTCAAAAGACCGCGGGGGCCATTTAGACTTTCCCACTGGGCTGGCGGGCGACCGCCAAAAGAGCGCCCACCGGCCCAGCGGGAAAGGCCCTGCAACATTGAAGCCGGCTCCGAATGGAGCCGGCGGTGTTGCAGGGGTGCGACGGGTGCAGTTGCACCCGTTGCGATTTTCACTGTCTGCAAAGCAGACAGTGAAAATCCTGCTAGGGCCCTGTTAGGGGCCAGTGGCATGGGCAGTGCAGGGGCCCCCAGGGGCCCCATGACACCCGTTCCCGCCAGCCTCTTCCTGGCGGTGAAAACCGACAGAAACAGGCTGGCGGGAAGGGAGTCGGAATCCCCATTGCAAGCAGCGCCGCCATGGAGGATTCTCCCAGCCGGGGGAAATCCGGCGGGAAACCGCCGGACCCGGCTGGGCGACCGTGGCTTTACAGCCGCGGTCGGAATAGCAAAGGAAGCACCGCCAGCCTGTTGCCGGTGCTTCCGTGGTCGTCGACCCTGGCGGTCGATGACCACCAGGGTCAGAATGACCCCCCAGGTCCCTCTAATCATCAGTCTAACACTATCCATCTGCTGCATAATCTTCTATCTGAACTTCATTTTAAATACCGTGTCATTATTGCAGGTGACCTTAACGTTCAAATTGAACTTGACTCAGCTTTTGCCGAGTCTACTCAGGCTGAATTTGAAGTGTGGAATGTTCCCCCGCTTTAAATTCAATCAACACCATTTATTCCTCCCCCTAGGGTGTCGCAGATAATAGATCTTGCAGTAACATATGGCCTTCGCTTTGGAAATGGCCGATTTCCAAATGACAATCCTGTTAGACCTACCTTTTTTAGAGGCTTCTATAGCAGTATTTTGGATTACGTCATCTTTGATCTACGAGTCTGGCATTTTATAATTAATGTAGAGGTGGGTTATCGGCGTAGTAGTAACCACGCCCCTTTACAAATTGTATAAAACGCAACACTTTTTTCAGGGCACGCACCGCCTCACGTTCCGGATGCTCCCAATGATTTGCTGGAATTGTCCAGCAATAGGCATGCATTCCTGTCACCAGCTCTTTGATGATTCTATTGTATTATCTTCCTCAGAAGTTATGTCTTCCCATGTGGCTCTCTTTGTGGACCTTTAGGAGCTTTTTACTAAATCTCCTACAACCCAAAGGAAACCCTCTGTACCCAACTGCAAATGGTTTGATAAGAAGTGCCGGGAGGCCAAGAGCCTTCTGTCTAAAGCTCTAAAGTTAAAGAACCGGGATGCTATTATACATGCGAGAAGAAACTACGTTTCTACTCGCAAGTTATCTAAACTCAAATATGAGGAAAACATATGGGAGTGTCTGGCGGAGGCGGCCAGTGCTCGTTATGCCAAACTTTTTTGGATTCTGGTTTCACGCAAAGATCCCGCCCTGTCATCTATTCCTGAATGCCACATTGAGGCAGAAACTTGGCTCTCCCACTTTGGGGAACTGTACGGCTCTCGGCCGGATTCTGACAATATTCCTACAGATTCTTCATTGTGTTATCCTGCTGTGCCGCCCTTTACTTTAAAAGAAACAGAGCTGGCAATTTGTGCACAAAGAACAGGGAAGGCTCCCTCGGATCTGTATAAATCAGACTTATCCGAATGGACCCGGTACATCAATAGGGTATCGAATACTGCCATGGCAACTCGATCTTACCCGGACTCGTGGAAGGTGGCAATTATTGTCCCCATTCACAAAAAAGGAGATAAGAGCTCCCCAGGGAATTATAGACCCATTAGCTTATTAGACAACTTGCAGAAAATATTCTCTTTCCAGCTGCTATCCAGACTAAAAAATTGGATAACGAAAAACCAGCTTTTAAGCCATCTCCAGGCTGGATTTAGGGACAAGGTCAGTACCATCGACCAGGTCTTCCGATTTACTACCATCAAGTGGAAGATCGTTGACGCAGACCAAGGCCATTTATTTGTGGCCTTTGTCGATTTGAAATCTGCGTTCGACCTCGTCCCGCGTACTAAGCTCTGGGAGGTCCTAAGTAATACTGGAGTTCCGGGTTCCATGATCAACATTATCAAAGATCTTTACTCTTACAACTGTGCCAAAGTTCGCTGGGGTCTGGCTGGTGATCTGACCCCAGCTTTTACAACAGCTCGTGGTGTGAGGCAGGGGTGCGTTCTCGCGCCTACCCTGTTCCTCCTGTTTATTAATGCATGTATTCCATACCTCTCAGCTTGCCATGGTGATGTCCCCAGTTTGGGTGGGCAGAAGCTCCCCTGTCTTTTGTTTGCGGACGATACCTTACTACTCTTGCGTACTGCTACGGGCCTTTCCAGACTGCTCTCTAAATTCACAGAGTTTTGCAACGACCATGGGTTGGAAATCAACTCAGCAAAAACAAAATATATGGTCTTTGGGGATACTAGGCGTAAAATGAAGAGGCCTGTAAATTTAGAAGGTGTTCCCTTGGAAAGAGTGGGCACTTTTGATAATTTAGGCATTAAACTGGAAGACTCACATCTTCGGCATGCCCATCAACAGAAATCTCTACTGTGCCTGAAGCAAAGGGCGGGTGGCATTGTAAGATTTGCCTCTAGATCTCCCAAATTTGCAATGTCCCCTGCCCTTGAAATATACAAATCCCAAGATATGGTGGGGGGGCTCTATATGGTGCCGAACTTTGGGGCCACTGCAACTTGGCGAATCTGGCAAGGGCAGAAAATCAGTTCTTGAACATGCTGCTAAAAGTTCCCTCCCGCACACCATCTCTGCCGATCCGACTGGACTTAAACCTTTTCTCAATTTCGCAGATTGCTGCTTTAAGGCCCCTGTTGTTCTGGATTCGGTTATGGACAATAGACACCCTTATTCCATTTTGTTGCGGGCTTCTCAAATGGTGGGCCGTAATCCTATTATCAGAACCAAATGGTGTGCCTACGTCGAACGATCCTTTACTTATCTTGGCCTAGGGTCCAATTGGCAGAATCCTTCCTCCATTCCTAAAAATGCTGTACAGCTGCTGAAGGATTCTTTTTGGCACAATGTCCGGATTGTTCAATTTGCCAAGACTGTCCCGTTGTCTATGTCTGATAATCATTTATCACTCAAATGCCATTATGAATTTGAGCCCTTTATGGACGTAGCGTTATCTCCATTTGCATGTGCACTTTTTATTAGGTTTAGAATAGGGTCTCTCCCTTTGTGCTCCCTAACGTATAAATGGTCCAGTTCCACCAATAGATCTAAGTTCTGCCCGATGGGTTGCAAAAGTGAAGAGTCTGTTTCACATGTTCTTTTTCATTGCCATGCATACCACAAACAAAGAGCTCTTTGGATCATCCCGCTTTGCAAATACATAGGTGCAAGGTCTTGTTTTCATGCTGAGAGAATTTTAAAATCTGATTCATCCGTCCAGATAGTTTTACCAGTGGCAACATTTCTCGAATCAATCTGGCGTTTTAGATTAGCAATTTTAAGGAACAAGACTGGGTAGCTGATTCTTAGATTTATTTATGTATATTTATCGAACTCGGATGTATGATTTTAGCTTTCAATTTGTAGTATATAGATACTGTTTCACTATATTATTGATTATTTATGGATTTATGGAACTGGTCTCTCGTTGAGCGGAATTTTTCATTATTAGGAGACACACACTTTGTTGTTTATTTTGTTTGGATCTTAAACTTTCTTTAACCTTTTTAATTTTTTTACTGTGTTTATATCTTCAGTGTTTTTTTGCTCTTTTAAAAATTCGATGTGCATTGTACTTTTATGGTATGTTTTTTACCTACCGAAATAAAGTTAAATGAATGAGTATCACAGGATAAGGTCACGCCTGGGGAAATAATAAAATAGATTCTTTAGCCAGTTTCCACATTACTTCCTTTTGCAAATGAGTGCTTTGTGATGCAAAGTTTTCATTTGATTAACAATGTATCTTTGGTCTTCAAACAACTCTTTTAAATCCCTTAATCCCTCATTGCTTCTGTCCACTTTTAGGATCCAAATCTTATCCCAACCCATCCTTTGGTATCGAGGAGCTATCTCAAATGTCAGCACTTCAATTTTTAAAACCTTCACCTCAGCTTCAATAACCTACTTCATTAGAGACATCATGTAAGGAAATGCCTCCTTGGCATGGTTACCCTCTGACTTTTTGCCTTTGCTGATGCTATGTTTTGAATTGAAAGTGTGCTGAGGCCTGCTAACCAGGCCCCAGCACCAGTGTTCTTTCCCTAACCTGTACTTTTGATTCCACAATTGGCACACCCTGGCATCCAGGTAAGTCCCTTGTAACTGGTACCCCTGGTACCAAGGGCCCTGATGCCAGGGAAGGTCTCTAAGGGCTGCAGCATATCTTATGCCACCCTGGGGACCCCTCACTCAGCACAGACACACTGAGAGAGGGCTTGTGTAACTAGAAAAGTGAACAAACTGACTTTGTAGACTACTCAGTAAAAACACTAGATGGTTGGATTCAAGGCAGTGGTGTAAGTAATTATGATGGGCTGTACAATTTATTTGTGAAAGAACACCTATTAAGTAATTGTTTCAATGATAAACTGCATCAGCATCTGGTAGACCTAGAACCAATTTCTCCCCAAGAATTGGGAAAGAAGGCGGACCATTGGGTCAAGACTAGGGTGTCCAAAACTTCCCCAGGGGGTGACCAAAAGAAAGGGGTCACAAAACCTCCCCAGGGGAAGGGTGGTGAGACAGCCAAAAACAAAAATAGTAAAGAGTCTTCTACAGGCCCCCAAAAACCTGCACAGGAGGGTGGGCCCAGAGCCTCTTCACAAAACAATCCTGGGTACAAGGGTAAAAACTTTGATCCCAAAAAGGCCTGGTGTCGTAGCTGTAGTCAGTCTGGACACCAAACTGGAGACAAGGCCTGTCCCAAGAAAAATACCACTTCAAACTCCACTCCAGCTAACACTGGAGTGGCTAGTCTCCAAGTGGGATCAACAGTGTGCCCAGAGCAAATCAGGTGTCACACTGAAGCTACATTAGTCTCTGGGGGGGGGGGTGGATTTAGCCACACTGGCTGCCTGGCCCCCTAACATGCAAAAATACAGGCAGCAGATCTTAATTAATGGGACAAGTGTAGAGGGCCTGAGGGATACAGGTGCCAGTGTCACTATGGTGACAGAGAAACTGGTTTCCCCTGGCCAATACCTGACTGGACAAACCTATCCAGTCACCAATGCTGACAATCAAACTAAAGTACATCCCATGGCAATGGTAACTTTAGAGTGGGGAGGGGTCAATGGCCTGAAACAGGTGGTGGTCTCCTCAAATATCCCAGTAGACTGTTTGCTTGGAAATGACCTGGAGTCCTCAGCATGGGCTGAGGTAGAACTGAAAACCCATGCAGCCATGCTGGGTATCCCTGAACTGGTGTGTGTCAAAACAAGGGCACAGTGCAAGACACAGGGTGAAAAAGTAGAGCTGGAGTCTGGAAGAAAGGCCCAGCCTTACAAGAGAAAAGGAAAGTCAGCTGGGAAACCAGCTGCAACACAACAAGAAAAAGAGAGCCTCTCTTCTCAGGAAGAAGTTCTGCCCTCTGAGGGAACTGAGCCTATGGAGCTGGAACCTTACCAGGTTGAGCTCTTGGGCCCAGGGGGACCCTCAAGGGAAGAGTTGTGTAAGGGACAAGAAACCTGTCCCTCTCTTGAAGGTCTTAGGCAGCAAGCTGCTGAAGAGTCCAAAGGCAAGAAAAATGGAACACATAGGGTCTATTGGGAAGATGGACTCCTGTACACTGAGGCAAGAGATCCCAAACCTGGTGCCACTAGGAGAGTGGTAGTGCCTCAGGGGTTCAGAGAGTTTATTCTGACCTTAGCCCATGATATTCCCCTTGCTGGGCATTTGGGACAAACCAAGACGTGGGAGAGGTTAGTCAACCACTTCTACTGGCCCAACATGTCCCAGAAGGTTAAGGAGTTTTGCACCTCCTGTACCACCTGTCAAGCCAGTGGTAAGACAGGTGGACATCCAAAGGCCCCCCTCATTCCACTTCCAGTGGTGGGGGTCCCCTTTGAAAGAGTGGGTGTGAACATAGTGGGTCCACTGGAACCTCCCACAGCCTCAGGAAATATGTACATCCTAGTAGTAGTGGATCATGCTACTAGGTATCCTGAAGCTATTCCCCTTAGGTCGACTACTGCCCCTGCAGTAGCCAAGGCCCTCATTGGTATCTTTACCAGAGTGGGCTTCCCTAAGGAGGTGGTGTCTGACAGAGGTACCAACTTCATGTCAGCATACCTGAAACACATGTGGAATGAGTGTGGAGTGACTTATAAATTCACTACACCCTATCATCCACAAACTAATGGCCTTGTTGAGAGATTCAACAAGACATTAAAGGGCATGATCATGGGCTCCCAGAAAAACTCAAAAGGAGATGGGATGTCCTCTTGCCATGTCTGCTTTTCGCTTACAGAGAGGTGCCTCAGAAGGGAGTAGGGTTCTCACCCTTTGAACTTTTGTTTGGCCACCCTGTAAGGGGACCACTGGCTCTTGTGAAAGAAGGCTGGGAGAGACCTCTTCATGAGCCTAAACAAGACATAGTGGACTATGTACTTGGCCTTCGCTCAAGGATGGCAGAGTACATGGAAAAGGCAAGCAAAAACCTTGAGGCCAGCCAACAGCTCCAGAAGTTTTGGTATGACCAAAAGGCTGCACTGGTTGAATTTCAACCAGGGCAGAAAGTCTGGGTTTTGGAGCCTGTGGCTCCCAGGGCACTTCAGGACAAATGGAGTGGCCCTTACCCAGTGCTAGAGAGGAAGAGTCAGGTCACCTACCTGGTAGACCTGGGCACACGCAGGAGCCCCAAGAGGGTGATCCATGTGAACCGCCTTAAGCTCTTCCATGACAGGGCTGATGTAAATCTGTTAATGGTAACAGATGAGGATCAGGAAGCTGAGAGTGAACCTCTCCCTGATCGTCTGTCATCAGACCCTAACGATGGCTCAGTAGATGGAGTGATCTATTCAGACACCCTCTCTGGCCAACAGCAAGCTGACTGTAGGAAGGTCCTGCAACAGTTTGCTGAGCTCTTTTCCCTAACCCCTGGTCAGACACACAGGTGTGTACCCATGATGTGGACACAGGAGACAGCATGCCTGTCAAAAACAAAATATTCAGACAGTCTGATCAAGTTAAGGAAAGCATCAAGGTGGAAGTCCACAAGATACTGGAATTGGGAGTAATTGAGTACTCTGACAGCCCCTGGGCTAGCCCAGTGGTCTTAGTTCCCAAACCTCACACCAAAGATGGAAAGAGAGAGATGAGGTTTTGTGTGGACTACAGAGGACTTAACTCTGTAACCAAGCCAGATGCCCATCCCATTCCTAGAGCTGATGAGCTGATTGATAAATTAGGGGCTGCCAAATTCTTAAGTACCTTTGACTTAACAGCAGGGTACTGGCAAATCAAAATGGCCCCTGGAGCAAAAGAAAAGACAGCATTCTCCACACCTGATGGGCATTATCAGTTCACTGTTATGCCCTTTGGTTTAAAGAATGCCCCTGCCACCTTCCAAAGGTTGGTGAATCAAGTCCTTGCTGGCTTGGAGCCCTTCAGTGCAGCTTATCTTGATGATATTGCTGTCTTTAGCTCCAACTGGCAGGATCACCTGGTCCACCTGAAGAAGGTTTTGAAAGCCGTGCAATCTGCAGGCCTCTCTATCAAGGCATCCAAATGCCAGATATACTTGGGACACCTTGTAGGTGGAGGCCAAGTTCAGCCACTCCAGCCTAAGATCCAGACTATTCTGGACTGGGCAGCTCCAAAAACCCAGACCCAAGTCAGGGCATTCCTTGGCTTGACTGGGTACTATAGGAGGTTTGTGAAGGGATATGGATCCATTGTGACAGCCCTCACAGAACTCACCTCCAAGAAAATGCCCAAGAAAGTAAACTGGACTGTAGAATGCCAACAGGCCTTTGACACCCTGAAACAAGCAATGTGCACAGCACCAGTTCTAAAAGCTCCAGATTACTCCAAGTAGTTCATTGTGCAGACAGATGCCTCTGAACATGGGATAGGGGCAGTTTTGTCCCAAACAAATGATGATGGCCTTGACCAGCCTGTTGCTTTCATTAGCAGGAGGTTACTCCCCAGGGAGCAGTGTTGGAGTGCCATTGAGAGGGAGGCCTTTGCTGTGGTTTGGTCCCTGAAGAAGCTGAGACCATACCTCTTTGGTACTCACTTCCTAGTTCAGACTGACCACAGACCTCTCAGATGGCTGATGCAAATGAAAGGTGAAAATCCAAAACTGTTGAGGTGGTGCATCTCCCTACAGGGAATGGACTTTATAGTGGAACACAGACCTGGGACTGCCCATGCCAATGCAGATGGCCTTTCCAGGTTCTTCCACATAGAAAATGAAGACTCTCTTGGGAAAGGTTAGTCTCATCCTCTTTCGTTTGGGGGGGGTTGTGTAAGGAAATGCCTCCTTGGCATGGTTACCCCCTGACTTTTTGCCTTTGCTGATGCTATGTTTTGAATTGAAAGTGTGCTGAGGCCTGCTAACCAGGCCCCAGCACCAGTGTTTTTTCCCTAACCTGTACTTTTGATTCCACAATTGGCACACCCTGGCATCCAGGTAAGTCCCTTGTAACTGGTACCCCTGGTACCAAGGGCCCTGATGCCAGGGAAGGTCTGTAAGGGCTGCAGCATATCTTATGCCACCCTGGGGACCCCTCACTCAGCACAGACACACTGCTTGCCAGTTTGTGTGTGCTGGTGAGAACAAAACGAGTAAGTCGACATGGCACTCCCCTCAGGGTGCCATGCCAACCTCACACTGCCTATGCAGTATAGATAAGTCACCCCTCTAGTAGGCCTTCCAGCCCTAAGGCAGGGTGCACTATACCATAGGTGAGGGCACCAGTGCATGAGCACTGTACCACTACAGTGTCTAAGCCAAACCTTAGACACTGTAAGTGCAGGGTAGCCATAAGAGTATATGGTCTGGGAGTCTGTCAAACACAGACTCCACAGCACCATAATGGCTACACTGAAAACTGGGAAGTTTGGTATCAAACTTCTCAGCACAATAAATGCACACTGATGCCAGTGTACATTTTATTGTGAAATACACCCCAGAGGGCACCTTAGAGGTGCCCCCTGAACCCTTAACCGACTATCTGTGTAGGCTGACTGGTTCCAGCAGCCTGCCACAACCGAGACATGTTGCTGGCCCCATGGGGAGAGTGCCTTTGTCACTCTGAGGCCAGTAACAAAGCCTGCACTGGGTGGAGATGCTAACACCTCCCCCAGGCAGGAGCTGTAACACCTGGCGGTGAGCCTCAAAGGCTCACCCCTTTGTTCCAGCACCGCAGGACACTCCAGCTAGTGGAGTTGCCTGCCCCCTCCGGTCACGGCCCCACTTTTGGCGGCAAGACCGGAGGAGATAATGAGAATAACAAGGAGGAGTCACTGGCCAGTCAGGACAGCCCCTAAGGTGTCCTGAGCTGAAGTGACTCTAACTTTTAGAAATCCTCCATCTTGCAGATGGAGGATTCCCAAATAGGATTAGGGATGTGGCCAGTCAGGACCGCCCCTAAGGTGTCCTGAGCTGAAGTGACTCTAACTTTTAGAAATCCTCCATCTTGCAGATGGAGGATTCCCAAATAGGATTAGGGATGTGACCCCCTCCCCTTGGGAGGATGCACAAAGAGGGTGTACCCACCCTCAGGGCTAGTAGCCATTGGCTACTAACCCCCCAGACCTAAACACGCCCTTAAATTTAGTATTTAAGCGCTCCCCTGAACCTAACAATTTAGATTCCTGCAACTTACAAGAAGAAGAGGACTGCTGAGCTGAAAGACCCCTGCAGAGGAAGAAAAGAAGACACCAACTGCTTTGGCCCCAGACCTACCGGCCTGTCTCCTGCCTTCCAAAGAAACCTGCTCCAGCGACGCTTTCCCAAGGACCAGCGACCTCTGAATCCTCAGAGGACTGCCCTGCTTCAAGAAAGACTAGAAACTCCCGAGGACAGCGGCACTGCTCCAAAAGAACTGCAACTTTGTTACAGAGGAGCAGATTTAAAGACCCCTGCAAATCCCCGCAAGAAGCGTGAGACTTGCAACACTGCACCCGGCGACCCCAACTCGACTGGTGGAGAACCAACACCTCAGGGAGGACCCTCCGGCGACTCCGAGACCGTGAGTAACCAAAGTTGTCCCCCCTGAGCCCCCACAGCGACGCCTGCAGAGGGAATCCCGAGGCTCCCCCTGACCGCGACTGCCTGAACCTAAAGTCCCGACGGCTGGAAAAGACCCTGCACCCGCAGCCCCCAGCACCTGAAGGAACGGAACTTCTGTGCAGGAGTGACCCCCAGGAGGCCCTCTCCCTTGCCCAGGTGGTGGCTACCCCGAGGAGCCCCCCCCTTGCCTGCCTGCACCGCTGAAGAGACCCCTTGGTCTCCCATTGAAACCTACAGAGAACCCGACGCTTGTTTACACACTGCACCCGGCCGCCCCCGCGCTGCTGAGGGTGTACTTTTTGTGCTGACTTGTGCCCCCCCCGGTGCCCTAAAAAAAAAACCTGGTCTGCCCTCCGAAGACGCGGGTACTTACCTTCTAGCAGACCGGAACTGGGGCACTCCCTTCTCTCCATTGAAGCCTCTGCGTTTTGGGCACCTCTTTGACCTCTGCACCTGACCGGCCCTGAGCTGCTGGTGTGGTAACTTCGGGGTTGCTCTGAACCCCCAACGGTGGGCTACCTTGGACCCAAACCTGAGACTTGTAAGTGATTTACTTAGCTGATAAAACTAACAATAACTTACCTCCCCCAGGAACTGTGAAAATTGCACTGTGTCCACTTTTAAAACAGCTATTTGTGTTTTATGTAAAAAGTATATATGCTACTGTAATTATTCAAAGTTCCAAAAGTACTTACCTGCAATACCTTTCAAATGAGATATTACATGTAGAATTTGAACCTGTGGTTCTTAAAATAAACTAAGAAAATATATTTTTCTATAACAAAACCTATTGGCTGTATTTGTCTCTGAGTGTGTGTTCCTCATTTATTGCCTGTGTGTATGTACAACAAATGCTTAACACTACTCCTTTGATAAGCCTACTGCTCGACCACACTACCACAAAATAGAGCATTAGTATTATCTCTTTTTGCCACTATCTTACCTCTAAGGGGAACCCTTGGACTCTGTGCATGCTATTCCTTACTTTGAAATAGCACATACAGAGCCAACTTCCTACATTGGTGGATCAGCGGTGGGGTACAAGACTTTGCATTTGCTGGACTACTCAGCCAATACCTGATCACACGACAAATTCCAAAAATTGTCATTAGAAATTGTTTTTGCAATTTGAACTATTTTTTCTAAATTCTTAAAAGACCTGCTAGGGCCTTGTGTTAGATCCTGTTTAGCATTTCTTTTAGAGTTTAAAAGTTTGGTAAAAGTTTGAATTAGATTCTAGAACTAGTTTTTAGATTCTTAAAAAGTATTCCAACTTTTAGAAGCATAATGTCTAGTGCAGAGATGAATGTGGTGGAACTCGACACCACACCTTACCTCCATCTTATGATGAGGGAGCTAAGGTCACTCTGTAAATTAAAGAAAATAGTAATGGGCCCCAGACCTTCCAAACTACAGCTCCAGGAGCTATTGGCAGAGTTTGAAAAGGCCAACCCCTCTGAGGATGGCAACTCAGAGGATGATGATAGTGACTTGGAGGGTGATTCCCCCCTACCAGTCCTATCTAGGGAGGACAGGGCCTCTCAAGCCCTGACTCCAAGCATAATAGTCAGAGATGCTGGCTCCCTCACAGGAGGGACCAACCTCTCTGAAATCACTGAGGATAACTCCAGTGAAGAGGACATCCAGTTAGCCAGGATGGCCAAAAGATTGGCTTTGGAAAGACAGATCCTAGCCATAGAAAGGGAAAGACAAGAGATGGGCCTAGGACCCATCAATGGTGGCAGCAACATAAATAGGGTCAGAGATTCTCCTGACATGTTGAAAATCCCTAAAGGGATTGTAACTAAATATGAAGATGGTGATGACATCACCAAATGGTTCACAGCTTTTGAGAGGGCTTGTGTAACCAGAAAAGTGAACAAATCTCACTGGGTGCTCTCCTTTGGGAAATGTTCACAGGAAAGTGTAGGGATAGACTCCTCACACTCTCTGGAAAAGATGCAGAATCTTATGACCTCATGAAGGGTACCCTGATTGAGGGCTTTGGATTCTCCACTGAGGAGTATAGGATTAGATTCAGGGGGGCTCAAAAATCCTCGAGCCAGACCTGGGTTGACTTTGTAGACTACTCAGTAAAAACACTAGATGGTTGGATTCAAGGCAGTGGTGTAAGTAATTATGATGGGCTGTACAATTTATTTGTGAAAGAACACCTATTAAGTAATTGTTTCAATGATAAACTGCATCAGCATCTGGTAGACCTAGAACCAATTTCTCCCCAAGAATTGGGAAAGAAGGCGGACCATTGGGTCAAGACTAGGGTGTCCAAAACTTCCACAGGGGGTGACCAAAAGAAAGGGGTCACAAAACCTCCCCAGGGGAAGGGTGGTGAGACAGCCAAAAACAAAAATAGTAAAGAGTCTTCTACAGGCCCCCAAAAACCTGCACAGGAGGGTGGGCCCAGAGCCTCTTCACAAAACAATCCTGGGTACAAGGGTAAAAACTTTGATCCCAAAAAGGCCTGGTGTCGTAGCTGTAGACAGTCTGGACACCAAACTGGAGACAAGGCCTGTCCCAAGAAAAATACCACTTCAAACTCCACTCCCGCTAACACTGGAGTGGCTAGTCTCCAAGTGGGATCAACAGTGTGCCCAGAGCAAATCAGGTGTCACACTGAAGCTACATTAGTCTCTGAGGGGGGGGTGGATTTAGCCACACTGGCTGCCTGGCCCCCTAACATGCAAAAATACAGGCAGCAGATCTTAATTAATGGGACAAGTGTAGAGGGCCTGAGGGATACAGGTGCCAGTGTCACTATGGTGACAGAGAAACTGGTTTCCCCTGGCCAATACCTGACTGGACAAACCTATCCAGTCACCAATGCTGACAATCAAACTAAAGTACATCCCATTGCAATGGTAACTTTAGAGTGGGGAGGGGTCAATGGCCTGAAACAGGTGGTGGTCTCCTCAAATATCCCAGTAGACTGTTTGCTTGGAAATGACCTGGAGTCCTCAGCATGGGCTGAGGTAGAACTGAAAACCCATGCAGCCATGCTGGGTATCCCTGAACTGGTGTGTGTCAAAACAAGGGCACAGTGCAAGGCACAGGGTGAAAAAGTAGAGCTGGAGTCTGGAAGAAAGGCCCAGCCTTACAAGAGAAAAGGAAAGTCAGCTGGGAAACCAGCTGCAACACAACAAGAAAAAGAGAGCCTCTCTTCTCAGGAAGAAGTTCTGCCCTCTGAGGGAACTGAGCCTATGGAGCTGGAACCTTACCAGGTTGAGCTCTTGGGCCCAGGGGGACCCTCAAGGGAAGAGTTGTGTAAGGGACAAGAAACCTGTCCCTCTCTTGAAGGTCTTAGGCAGCAAGCTGCTGAAGAGTCCAAAGGCAAGAAAAATGGAACACATAGGGTCTATTGGGAAGATGGACTCCTGTACACTGAGGCAAGAGATCCCAAACCTGGTGCCACTAGGAGAGTGGTAGTGCCTCAGGGGTTCAGAGAGTTTATTCTGACATTAGCCCATGATATTCCCCTTGCTGGGCATTTGGGACAAACCAAGACGTGGGAGAGGTTAGTCAACCACTTCTACTGGCCCAACATGTCCCAGAAGGTTAAGGAGTTTTGCACCTCCTGTACCACCTGTCAAGCCAGTGGTAAGACAGGTGGACATCCAAAGGCCCCCCTCATTCCACTTCCAGTGGTGGGGGTCCCCTTTGAAAGAGTGGGTGTGAACATAGTGGGTCCACTGGAACCTCCCACAGCCTCAGGAAATATGTACATCCTAGTAGTAGTGGATCATGCTACTAGGTATCCTGAAGCTATTCCCCTTAGGTCGACTACTGCCCCTGCAGTAGCCAAGGCCCTCATTGGTATCTTTACCAGAGTGGGCTTCCCTAAGGAGGTGGTGTCTGACAGAGGTACCAACTTCATGTCAGCATACCTGAAACACATGTGGAATGAGTGTGGAGTGACTTATAAATTCACTACACCCTATCATCCACAAACTAATGGCCTTGTTGAGAGATTCAACAAGACATTAAAGGGCATGATCATGGGCTCCCAGAAAAACTCAAAAGGAGATGGGATGTCCTCTTGCCATGTCTGCTTTTCGCTTACAGAGAGGTGCCTCAGAAGGGAGTAGGGTTCTCACCCTTTGAACTTTTGTTTGGCCACCCTGTAAGGGGACCACTGGCTCTTGTGAAAGAAGGCTGGGAGAGACCTCTTCATGAGCCTAAACAAGACATAGTGGACTATGTACTTGGCCTTCGCTCAAGGATGGCAGAGTACATGGAAAAGGCAAGCAAAAACCTTGAGGCCAGCCAACAGCTCCAGAAGTTTTGGTATGACCAAAAGGCTGCACTGGTTGAATTTCAAACAGGGCAGAAAGTCTGGGTTTTGGAGCCTGTGGCTCCCAGGGCACTTCAGGACAAATGGAGTGGCCCTTACCCAGTGCTAGAGAGGAAGAGTCAGGTCACCTACCTGGTAGACCTGGGCACACGCAGGAGCCCCAAGAGGGTGATCCATGTGAACCGCCTTAAGCTCTTCCATGACAGGGCTGATGTAAATCTGTTAATGGTAACAGATGAGGATCAGGAAGCTGAGAGTGAACCTCTCCATGATCTTCTGTCATCAGACCCTAACGATGGCTCAGTAGATGGAGTGATCTATTCAGACACCCTCTCTGGCCAACAGCACAGTCCACAAGATGCTGGAATTGGGAGTAATTGAGTACTCTGACAGCCCCTGGGCTAGCCCAGTGGTCTTAGTTCCCAAACCTCACACCAAAGATGGAAAGAGAGAGATGAGGTTTTGTGTGGACTACAGAGGACTTAACTCTGTCACCAAGCCAGATGCCCATCCCATTCCTAGAGCTGATGAGCTGATTGATAAATTAGGGGCTGCCAAATTCTTAAGTACCTTTGACTTAACAGCAGGGTACTGGCAAATCAAAATGGCCCCTGGAGCAAAAGAAAAGACAGCATTCTCCACACCTGATGGGCATTATCAGTTCACTGTTATGCCCTTTGGTTTAAAGAATGCCCCTGCCACCTTCCAAAGGTTGGTGAATCAAGTCCTTGCTGGCTTGGAGCCCTTCAGTGCAGCTTATCTTGATGATATTGCTGTCTTTAACTCCAACTGGCAGGATCACCTGGTCCACCTGAAGAAGGTTTTGAAAGCCCTGCAATCTGCAGGCCTCTCTATCAAGGCATCCAAATGCCAGATATACTTGGGACACCTTGTAGGTGGAGGCCAAGTTCAGCCACTCCAGCCTAAGATCCAGACTATTCTGGACTGGGCAGCTCCAAAAACCCAGACCCAAGTCAGGGCATTCCTTGGCTTGACTGGGTACTATAGGAGGTTTGTGAAGGGATATGGATCCATTGTGACAGCCCTCACAGAACTCACCTCCAAGAAAATGCCCAAGAAAGTAAACTGGACTGTAGAATGCCAACAGGCCTTTGACACCCTGAAACAAGCAATGTGCACAGCACCAGTTCTAAAAGCTCCAGATTACTCCAAGTAGTTCATTGTGCAGACAGATGCCTCTGAACATGGGATAGGGGCAGTTTTGTCCCAAACAAATGATGATGGCCTTGACCAGCCTGTTGCTTTCATTAGCAGGAGGTTACTCCCAGGGAGCAGTGTTGGAGTGCCATTGAGAGGGAGGCCTTTGCTGTGGTTTGGTCCCTGAAGAAGCTGAGACCATACCTCTTTGGTACTCACTTCCTAGTTCAGACTGACCACAGACCTCTCAGATGGCTGATGCAAATGAAAGGTGAAAATCCAAAACTGTTGAGGTGGTGCATCTCCCTACAGGGAATGGACTTTATAGTGGAACACAGACCTGGGACTGCCCATGCCAATGCAGATGGCCTTTCCAGGTTCTTCCACATAGAAAATGAAGACTCTCTTGGGAAAGGTTAGTCTCATCCTCTTTCGTTTGGGGGGGGTTGTGTAAGGAAATGCCTCCTTGGCATGGTTACCCCCTGACTTTTTGCCTTTGCTGATGCTATGTTTTGAATTGAAAGTGTGCTGAGGCCTGCTAACCAGGCCCCAGCACCAGTGTTCTTTCCCTAACCTGTACTTTTGATTCCACAATTGGCACACCCTGGCATCCAGGTAAGTCCCTTGTAACTGGTACCCCTGGTACCAAGGGCCCTGATGCCAGGGAAGGTCTCTAAGGGCTGCAGCATATCTTATGCCACCCTGGGGACCCCTCACTCAGCACAGACACACTGCTTGCCAGTTTGTGTGTGCTGGTGAGAACAAAACGAGTAAGTCGACATGGCACTCCCCTCAGGGTGCCATGCCAACCTCACACTGCCTATGCAGTATAGATAAGTCACCCCTCTAGTAGGCCTTCCAGCCCTAAGGCAGGGTGCACTATACCATAGGTGAGGGCACCAGTGCATGAGCACTGTACCCCTACAGTGTCTAAGCCAAACCTTAGACACTGTAAGTGCAGGGTAGCCATAAGAGTATATGGTCTGGGAGTCTGTCAAACACAGACTCCACAGCACCATAATGGCTACACTGAAAACTGGGAAGTTTGGTATCAAACTTCTCAGCACAATAAATGCACACTGATGCCAGTGTACATTTTATTGTGAAATACACCCCAGAGGGCACCTTAGAGGTGCCCCCTGAACCCTTAACCGACTATCTGTGTAGGCTGACTGGTTCCAGCAGCCTGCCACAACCGAGACATGTTGCTGGCCCCATGGGGAGAGTGCCTTTGTCACTCTGAGGCCAGTAACAAAGCCTGCACTGGGTGGAGATGCTAACACCTCCCCCAGGCAGGAGCTGTAACACCTGGCGGTGAGCCTCAAAGGCTCACCCCTTTGTTCCAGCACCGCAGGACACTCCAGCTAGTGGAGTTGCCTGCCCCCTCCGGTCACGGCCCCACTTTTGGCGGCAAGACCGGAGGAGATAATGAGAATAACAAGGAGGAGTCACTGGCCAGTCAGGACAGCCCCTAAGGTGTCCTGAGCTGAAGTGACTCTAACTTTTAGAAATCCTCCATCTTGCAGATGGAGGATTCCCAAATAGGATTAGGGATGTGACCCCCTCCCCTTGGGAGGAGGCACAAAGAGGGTGTACCCACCCTCAGGGCTAGTAGCCATTGGCTACTAACCCCCCAGACCTAAACACGCCCTTAAATTTAGTATTTAAGGGCTCCCCTGAACCTAACAATTTAGATTCCTGCAACTTACAAGAAGAAGAGGACTGCTGAGCTGAAAGACCCCTGCAGAGGAAGAAAAGAAGACACCAACTGCTTTGGCCCCAGACCTACCGGCCTGTCTCCTGCCTTCCAAAGAAACCTGCTCCAGCGACGCTTTCCCAAGGACCAGCGACCTCTGAATCCTCAGAGGACTGCCCTGCTTCAAGAAAGACTAGAAACTCCTGAGGACAGCGGCACTGCTCCAAAAGAACTGCAACTTTGTTACAGAGGAGCAGATTTAAAGACCCCTGCAAATCCCCGCAAGAAGCGTGAGACTTGCAACACTGCACCCGGCGACCCCAACTCGACTGGTGGAGAACCAACACCTCAGGGAGGACCCTCCGGCGACTCCGAGACCGTGAGTAACCAAAGTTGTCCCCCCTGAGCCCCCACAGCGACGCCTGCAGAGGGAATCCCAAGGCTCCCCCTGACCGCGACTGCCTGAACCTAAAGTCCCGACGGCTGGAAAAGACCCTGCACCCGCAGCCCCCAGCACCTGAAGGAACGGAACTTCTGTGCAGGAGTGACCCCCAGGAGGCCCTCTCCCTTGCCCAGGTGGTGGCTACCCCGAGGAGCCCCCCCCTTGCCTGCCTGCACCGCTGAAGAGACCCCTTGGTCTCCCATTGAAACCTACAGAGAACCCGACGCTTGTTTACACACTGCACCCGGCCGCCCCCGCGCTGCTGAGGGTGTACTTTTTGTGCTGACTTGTGTCCCCCCCGGTGCCCTAAAAAAAAAACCTGGTCTGCCCTCCGAAGACGCGGGTACTTACCTGCTGGCAGACCGGAACTGGGGCACCCCCTTCTCTCCATTGAAGCCTATGCGTTTTGGGCACCTCTTTGACCTCTGCACCTGACCGGCCCTGAGCTGCTGGTGTGGTAACTTCGGGGTTGCTCTGAACCCCCAACGGTGGGCTACCTTGGACCCAAACCTGAGACTTGTAAGTGATTTACTTAGCTGATAAAACTAACAATAACTTACCTCCCCCAGGAACTGTGAAAATTGCACTGTGTCCACTTTTAAAACAGCTATTTGTGTTTTATGTAAAAAGTATATATGCTACTGTAATTATTCAAAGTTCCAAAAGTACTTACCTGCAATACCTTTCAAATGAGATATTACATGTAGAATTTGAACCTGTGGTTCTTAAAATAAACTAAGAAAATATATTTTTCTATAACAAAACCTATTGGCTGTATTTGTCTCTGAGTGTGTGTTCCTCATTTATTGCCTGTGTGTATGTACAACAAATGCTTAACACTACTCCTTTGATAAGCCTACTGCTCGACCACACTACCACAAAATAGAGCATTAGTATTATATCTTTTTGCCACTATCTTACCTCTAAGGGGAACCCTTGGACTCTGTGCATGCTATTCCTTACTTTGAAATAGCACATACAGAGCCAACTTCCTACATTGGTGGATCAGCGGTGGGGTACAAGACTTTGCATTTGCTGGACTACTCAGCCAATACCTGATCACACGACAAATTCCAAAAATTGTCATTAGAAATTGTTTTTGCAATTTGAACTATTTTTTCTAAATTCTTAAAAGACCTGCTAGGGCCTTGTGTTAGATCCTGTTTAGCATTTCTTTTAGAGTTTAAAAGTTTGGTAAAAGTTTGAATTAGATTCTAGAACTAGTTTTTAGATTCTTAAAAAGTATTCCAACTTTTAGAAGCATAATGTCTAGTGCAGAGATGAATGTGGTGGAACTCGACACCACACCTTACCTCCATCTTATGATGAGGGAGCTAAGGTCACTCTGTAAAATAAAGAAAATAGTAATGGGCCCCAGACCTTCCAAACTACAGCTCCAGGAGCTATTGGCAGAGTTTGAAAAGGCCAACCCCTCTGAGGATGGCAACTCAGAGGATGATGATAGAGACTTGGAGGGTGATTCCCCCCTACCAGTCCTATCTAGGGAGGACAGGGCCTCTCAAGCCCTGACTCCAAGCATAATAGTCAGAGATGCTGGCTCCCTCACAGGAGGGACCAACCTCTCTGAAATCACTGAGGATAACTCCAGTGAAGAGGACATCCAGTTAGCCAGGATAGCCAAAAGATTGGCTTTGGAAAGACAGATCCTAGCCATAGAAAGGGAAAGACAAGAGATGGGCCTAGGACCCATCAATGGTGGCAGCAACATAAATAGGGTCAGAGATTCTTCTGACATGTTGAAAATCCCTAAAGGGATTGTAACTAAATATGAAGATGGTGATGACATCACCAAATGGTTCACAGCTTTTGAGAGGGCTTGTGTAACCAGAAAAGTGAACAAATCTCACTGGGGTGCTCTCCTTTGGGAAATGTTCACAGGAAAGTGTAGGGATAGACTCCTCACACTCTCTGGAAAAGATGCAGAATCTTATGACCTCATGAAGGGTACCCTGATTGAGGGCTTTGGATTCTCCACTGAGGAGTATAGGATTAGATTCAGGGGGGCTCAAAAATCCTCGAGCCAGACCTGGGTTGACTTTGTAGACTACTCAGTAAAAACACTAGATGGTTGGATTCAAGGCAGTGGTGTAAGTAATTATGATGGGCTGTACAATTTATTTGTGAAAGAACACCTATTAAGTAATTGTTTCAATGATAAACTGCATCAGCATCTGGTAGACCTAGAACCAATTTCTCCCCAAGAATTGGGAAAGAAGGCGGACCATTGGGTCAAGACTAGGGTGTCCAAAACTTCCACAGGGGGTGACCAAAAGAAAGGGGTCACAAAACCTCCCCAGGGGAAGGGTGGTGAGACAGCCAAAAACAAAAATAGTAAAGAGTCTTCTACAGGCCCCCAAAAACCTGCACAGGAGGGTGGGCCCAGAGCCTCTTCACAAAACAATCCTGGGTACAAGGGTAAAAACTTTGATCCCAAAAAGGCCTGGTGTCGTAGCTGTAGTCAGTCTGGACACCAGACTGGAGACAAGGCCTGTCCCAAGAAAAATACCACTTCAAACTCCACTCCAGCTAACACTGGAGTGGCTAGTCTCCAAGTGGGATCAACAGTGTGCCCAGAGCAAATCAGGTGTCACACTGAAGCTACATTAGTCTCTGAGGGTGGGGTGGATTTAGCCACACTGGCTGCCTGGCCCCCTAACATGCAAAAATACAGGCAGCAGATCTTAATTAATGGGACACGTGTAGAGGGCCTGAGGGATACAGGTGCCAGTGTCACTATGGTGACAGAGAAACTGGTTTCCCCTGGCCAATACCTGACTGGACAAACCTATCCAGTCACCAATGCTGACAATCAAACTAAAGTACATCCCATGGCAATGGTAACTTTAGAGTGGGGAGGGGTCAATGGCCTGAAACAGGTGGTGGTCTCCTCAAATATCCCAGTAGACTGTTTGCTTGGAAATGACCTGGAGTCCTCAGCATGGGCTGAGGTAGAACTGAAAACCCATGCAGCCATGCTGGGTATCCCTGAACTGGTGTGTGTCAAAACAAGGGCACAGTGCAAGGCACAGGGTGAAAAAGTAGAGCTGGAGTCTGGAAGAAAGGCCCAGCCTTACAAGAGAAAAGGAAAGTCAGCTGGGAAACCAGCTGCAACACAACAAGAAAAAGAGAGCCTCTCTTCTCAGGAAGAAGTTCTGCCCTCTGAGGGAACTGAGCCTATGGAGCTGGAACCTTACCAGGTTGAGCTCTTTGGCCCAGGGGGACCCTCAAGGGAAGAGTTGTGTAAGGGACAAGAAACCTGTCCCTCTCTTGAAGGTCTTAGGCAGCAAGCTGCTGAAGAGTCCAAAGGCAAGAAAAATGGAACACATAGGGTCTATTGGGAAGATGGACTCCTGTACACTGAGGCAAGAGATCCCAAACCTGGTGCCACTAGGAGAGTGGTAGTGCCTCAGGGGTTCAGAGAGTTTATTCTGACCTTAGCCCATGATATTCCCCTTGCTGGGCATTTGGGACAAACCAAGACGTGGGAGAGGTTAGTCAACCACTTCTACTGGCCCAACATGTCCCAGAAGTTTAAGGAGTTTTGCACCTCCTGTACCACCTGTCAAGCCAGTGGTAAGACAGGTGGACATCCAAAGGCCCCCCTCATTCCACTTCCAGTGGTGGGGGTCCCCTTTGAAAGAGTGGGTGTGAACATAGTGGGTCCACTGGAACCTCCCACAGCCTCAGGAAATATGTACATCCTAGTAGTAGTGGATCATGCTACTAGGTATCCTGAAGCTATTCCCCTTAGGTCGACTACTGCCCCTGCAGTAGCCAAGGCCCTCATTGGTATCTTTACCAGAGTGGGCTTCCCTAAGGAGGTGGTGTCTGACAGAGGTACCAACTTCATGTCAGCATACCTGAAACACATGTGGAATGAGTGTGGAGTGACTTATAAATTCACTACACCCTATCATCCACAAACTAATGGCCTTGTTGAGAGATTCAACAAGACATTAAAGGGCATGATCATGGGCTCCCAGAAAAACTCAAAAGGAGATGGGATGTCCTCTTGCCATGTCTGCTTTTCGCTTACAGAGAGGTGCCTCAGAAGGGAGTAGGGTTCTCACCCTTTGAACTTTTGTTTGGCCACCCTGTAAGGGGACCACTGGCTCTTGTGAAAGAAGGCTGGGAGAGACCTCTTCATGAGCCTAAACAAGACATAGTGGACTATGTACTTGGCCTTCGCTCAAGGATGGCAGAGTACATGGAAAAGGCAAGCAAAAACCTTGAGGCCAGCCAACAGCTCCAGAAGTTTTGGTATGACCAAAAGGCTGCACTGGTTGAATTTCAACCAGGGCAGAAAGTCTGGGTTTTGGAGCCTGTGGCTCCCAGGGCACTTCAGGACAAATGGAGTGGCCCTTACCCAGTGCTAGAGAGGAAGAGTCAGGTCACCTACCTGGTAGACCTGGGCACACGCAGGAGCCCCAAGAGGGTGATCCATGTGAACCGCCTTAAGCTCTTCCATGACAGGGCTGATGTAAATCTGTTAATGGTAACAGATGAGGATCAGGAAGCTGAGAGTGAACCTCTCCCTGATCTTCTGTCATCAGACCCTAACGATGGCTCAGTAGATGGAGTGATCTATTCAGACACCCTCTCTGGCCAACAGCAAGCTGACTGTAGGAAGGTCCTGCAACAGTTTGCTGAGCTCTTTTCCCTAACCCCTGGTCAGACACACCTGTGTACCCATGATGTGGACACAGGAGACAGCATGCCTGTCAAAAACAAAATATTCAGACAGTCTGATCAAGTTAAGGAAAGCATCAAGGTGGAAGTCCACAAGATGCTGGAATTGGGAGTAATTGAGTACTCTGACAGCCCCTGGGCTAGCCCAGTGGTCTTAGTTCCCAAACCTCACACCAAAGATGGAAAGAGAGAGATGAGGTTTTGTGTGGACTACAGAGGACTTAACTCTGTCACCAAGCCAGATGCCCATCCCATTCCTAGAGCTGATGAGCTGATTGATAAATTAGGGGCTGCCAAATTCTTAAGTACCTTTGACTTAACAGCAGGGTACTGGCAAATCAAAATGGCCCCTGGAGCATAAGAAAAGACAGCATTCTCCACACCTGATGGGCATTATCAGTTCACTGTTATGCCCTTTGGTTTAAAGAATGCCCCTGCCACCTTCCAAAGGTTGGTGAATCAAGTCCTTGCTGGCTTGGAGCCCTTCAGTGCATCTTATCTTGATGATATTGCTGTCTTTAGCTCCAACTGGCAGGATCACCTGGTCCACCTGAAGAAGGTTTTGAAAGCCCTGCAATCTGCAGGCCTCTCTATCAAGGCATCCAAATGCCAGATATACTTGGGACACCTTGTAGGTGGAGGCCAAGTTCAGCCACTCCAGCCTAAGATCCAGACTATTCTGGACTGGGCAGCTCCAAAAACCCAGACCCAAGTCAGGGCATTCCTTGGCTTGACTGGGTACTATAGGAGGTTTGTGAAGGGATATGGATCCATTGTGACAGCCCTCACAGAACTCACCTCCAAGAAAATGCCCAAGAAAGTAAACTGGACTGTAGAATGCCAACAGGCCTTTGACACCCTGAAACAAGCAATGTGCACAGCACCAGTTCTAAAAGCTCCAGATTACTCCAAGTAGTTCATTGTGCAGACAGATGCCTCTGAACATGGGATAGGGGCAGTTTTGTCCCAAACAAATGATGATGGCCTTGACCAGCCTGTTGCTTTCATTAGCAGGAGGTTACTCCCCAGGGAGCAGTGTTGGAGTGCCATTGAGAGGGAGGCCTTTGCTGTGGTTTGGTCCCTGAAGAAGCTGAGACCATACCTCTTTGGTACTCACTTCCTAGTTCAGACTGACCACAGACCTCTCAGATGGCTGATGCAAATGAAAGGTGAAAATCCAAAACTGTTGAGGTGGTGCATCTCCCTACAGGGAATGGACTTTATAGTGGAACACAGACCTGGGACTGCCCATGCCAATGCAGATGGCCTTTCCAGGTTCTTCCACATAGAAAATGAAGACTCTCTTGGGAAAGGTTAGTCTCATCCTCTTTCGTTTGGGGGGGGTTGTGTAAGGAAATGCCTCCTTGGCATGGTTACCCCCTGACTTTTTGCCTTTGCTGATGCTATGTTTTGAATTGAAAGTGTGCTGAGGCCTGCTAACCAGGCCCCAGCACCAGTGTTCTTTCCCTAACCTGTACTTTTGATTCCACAATTGGCACACCCTGGCATCCAGGTAAGTCCCTTGTAACTGGTACCCCTGGTACCAAGGGCCCTGCTGCCAGGGAAGGTCTCTAAGGGCTGCAGCATATCTTATGCCACCCTGGGGACCCCTCACTCAGCACAGACACACTGCTTGCCAGTTTGTGTGTGCTGGTGAGAACAAAACGAGTAAGTCGACATGGCACTCCCCTCAGGGTGCCATGCCAACCTCACACTGCCTATGCAGTATAGATAAGTCACCCCTCTAGTAGGCCTTCCAGCCCTAAGGCAGGGTGCACTATACCATAGGTGAGGGCACCAGTGCATGAGCACTGTACCCCTACAGTGTCTAAGCCAAACCTTAGACACTGTAAGTGCAGGGTAGCCATAAGAGTATATGGTCTGGGAGTCTGTCAAACACAGACTCCACAGCACCATAATGGCTACACTGAAAACTGGGAAGTTTGGTATCAAACTTCTCAGCACAATAAATGCACACTGATGCCAGTGTACATTTTATTGTGAAATACACCCCAGAGGGCACCTTAGAGGTGCCCCCTGAACCCTTAACCGACTATCTGTGTAGGCTGACTGGTTCCAGCAGCCTGCCACAACCGAGACATGTTGCTGGCCCCATGGGGAGAGTGCCTTTGTCACTCTGAGGCCAGTAACAAAGCCTGCACTGGGTGGAGATGCTAACACCTCCCCCAGGCAGGAGCTGTAACACCTGGCGGTGAGCCTCAAAGGCTCACCCCTTTGTTCCAGCACCGCAGGACACTCCAGCTAGTGGAGTTGCCTGCCCCCTCCGGTCACGGCCCCACTTTTGGCGGCAAGACCGGAGGAGATAATGAGAATAACAAGGAGGAGTCACTGGCCAGTCAGGACAGCCCCTAAGGTGTCCTGAGCTGAAGTGACTCTAACTTTTAGAAATCCTCCATCTTGCAGATGGAGGATTCCCAAATAGGATTAGGGATGTGACCCCCTCCCCTTGGGAGGAGGCACAAAGAGGGTGTACCCACCCTCAGGGCTAGTAGCCATTGGCTACTAACCCCCCAGACCTAAACACGCCCTTAAATTTAGTATTTAAGGGCTCCCCTGAACCTAACAATTTAGATTCCTGCAACTTACAAGAAGAAGAGGACTGCTGAGCTGAAAGACCCCTGCAGAGGAAGAAAAGAAGACACCAACTGCTTTGGCCCCAGACCTACCGGCCTGTCTCCTGCCTTCCAAAGAAACCTGCTCCAGCGACGCTTTCCCAAGGACCAGCGACCTCTGAATCCTCAGAGGACTGCCCTGCTTCAAGAAAGACTAGAAACTCCCGAGGACAGCGGCACTGCTCCAAAAGAACTGCAACTTTGTTACAGAGGAGCAGATTTAAAGACCCCTGCAAATCCCCGCAAGAAGCGTGAGACTTGCAACACTGCACCCGGCGACCCCAACTCGACTGGTGGAGAACCAACACCTCAGGGAGGACCCTCCGGCGACTCCGAGACCGTGAGTAACCAAAGTTGTCCCCCCTGAGCCCCCACAGCGACGCCTGCAGAGGGAATCCCAAGGCTCTCCCTGACCGCGACTGCCTGAACCTAAAGTCCCGACGGCTGGAAAAGACCCTGCACCCGCAGCCCCCAGCACCTGAAGGAACGGAACTTCTGTGCAGGAGTGACCCCCAGGAGGCCCTCTCCCTTGCCCAGGTGGTGGCTACCCCGAGGAGCCCCCCCCTTGCCAGCCTGCACCGCTGAAGAGACCCCTTGGTCTCCCATTGAAACCTACAGAGAACCCGACGCTTGTTTACACACTTCACCCGGCCGCCCCCGCGCTGTTGAGGGTGTACTTTTTGTGCTGACATGTGTCCCCCCCGGTGCCCTAAAAAAAAAACCTGGTCTGCCCTCCGAAGACGCGGGTACTTACCTGCTGGCAGACCGGAACTGGGGCACCCCCTTATCTCCATTGAAGCCTATGCGTTTTGGGCACCTCTTTGACCTCTGCACCTGACCGGCCCTGAGCTGCTGGTGTGGTAACTTCGGGGTTGCTCTGAACCCCCAACGGTGGGCTACCTTGGACCCAAACCTGAGACTTGTAAGTGATTTACTTACCTGATAAAACTAACAATAACTTACCTCCCCCAGGAACGGTGAAAATTGCACTGTGTCCACTTTTAAAACAGCTATTTGTGTTTTATGTAAAAAGTATATATGCTACTGTAATTATTCAAAGTTCCAAAAGTACTTACCTGCAATACCTTTCAAATGAGATATTACATGTAGAATTTGAACCTGTGGTTCTTAAAATAAACTAAGAAAATATATTTTTCTATAACAAAACCTATTGGCTGTATTTGTCTCTGAGTGTGTGTTCCTCATTTATTGCCTGTGTGTATGTACAACAAATGCTTAACACTACTCCTTTGATAAGCCTACTGCTCGACCACACTACCACAAAATAGAGCATTAGTATTATCTCTTTTTGCCACTATCTTACCTCTAACGGGAACCCTTGGACTCTGTGCATGCTATTCCTTACTTTGAAAGAGCACATACAGAGCCAACTTCCTACACATCACTATTATAGGTTATGCCACAACCAAAGGCTTGACAGAGCCTTTCAAAACACTCACACTTCAGAGGAACATTAGTAATTCCCTAACACAAGGAATCTTCAATAACTGCTTCAAGACTGGACAGATGCTTCCTCTTCTGAGGAACTTTGGCAGCTTCACCAACTAATCACAAATGTCTGCTTTTTTGGCACAGTTGTTGAGAAGGCAAATGTCACTCAGCTGAACAATCGAAAGAAGAAAATGCCCTTCCATAGGTTTACCGGTCATGATTCAGATTACAGTGCAGCCCGAGACATCAAGAATCCAGTTGATTGATGAAGTCAACAACTGCAACCTGTTTTCGCTTATTCCTTGACTTCACTGCTGCACAACACTTGTTGAAACTAAAGACGGTTCATCACACTCACACCAAGAAGGGTCTTTGGTATTATAATCAGTACTCATTCGTCTCATACACTATTTAAATGGTCAGTGACAATCTTTGATCACCTGTGATGACCTGTGCATGATCAGCTATTGATGGTGATGGGGATTCATCTAGAGTTTGGCAGAGAAATACCTCTTCAGTAAATTAGTGGTTCTTGCCAGTGTGCAGCTCCCATACTGTATATAGAGTTTTTGAAGCACCTGCCATCAGAAACCTCTGACCTAAAGACATATCCTTCACTGTCAAAGTGATGGTTAAACTGATTTAATGAGGGCAAAGCAAATGGTACTAGATTTCCCTTCCTGTGAGCACCCTACAAACACAGTGTCCATTCAGTGTGGCTACTTTACTTTCAATTGAACCACTACAGTGGTCACTCCACTGCCTACATGAAGGCGATCGCTATATATTGCTAGTGGTTTCTCGTCAGGGCAGTGAAGCAGAAAGTGGGTCACCAGCCATACACTAAAGCAGGCTCTATGTCTTAAACACATTTTTAATTTACCATTCGGTTGGTACCTTGTTTAGTAAACTTGACAAATGAGGATCAATATTTTCCCATTATGAGATCCTCTGGGATTTTTCAAATTTGATTTGCAAAAATCATCCTTAATTTTGACAAAAACCCTGCTAAATCCTAAAGAATCCCTTTGCCTTTTACTGACCCTATGCTGTAGCCATGGGTCAATAAAAGGGGGCTGGGCAAGATTGAGTTATTTTCTTACTCGCTCCTTGTTACATAAGTAGTAACAGACAGCCAGAATGGAAAGACTGCAGGAGACCGAGACTAATCATGTTTGATAATGTCCTGGCATCCTTTGGTCGCCTTGTGGCCCCTGTAGCACCATGAATTATAATTAGCAGCTTGACATACAATGTTGCTGGAGGTAGCTGTTACTTAAGCCCCCTTCACCCTCCTCCCACCTTAATTTAAGGTGAGAGGAGGGTGGAGGGTGTTAAAGTAATACCTCCCTCCAACCCCATTGTTTGTGAGGCTGGGAAGCGTGATGATGGCATGGTAATCGAGAGTGCAGCTTAACATTTAAAACTGCACTCTCTCTTACACCGAACAGTTATATTAAATCTTTCTCATGCTGACTTTCTAACACCACACCTGTGCCACAAAATACCACAAAATTAGCTTTTTTTGGGACTCAATTTACATATTTTGAGGCCACACAATTTTGCAAAACAGCCCACAATATCCTGGGGTCTAATTATTTTTGTTATACCCTAAGCTTCCCTGTTATAATGAAACAGGGTGACCCCACAGACCCCGTATGGAACCTAGATGTATTTGCCATTTAAAATAAACAGTGATTAAAAAATATTATACAAGAATATTTGTGTACTTTATATTATACAAGACAGTATATACCTTACTTTGTTCTAGCTATTCAATACTCATGAATTACAAACCAAACTGGACAAACAAATCACTGTCTCAATTGATTACTGAAAATTACTCAAACATATACTGATACCTATTGATAACAGCAAGTTCCTAACTTTTAACAAATAATGAAACAGACAGTGCAATTACATACATGCATGTGAATCAAGTGATATATGGTAGTGTAAGTTTCACAAGAAAATGGCACAAATCACAAAGGTAAACTTAGACCTGAACTCTAAGGGGGGCCCAATTTACAAAAGTAAACTTTGACCTGAAGCCTATGTTTACCTTTGTGAATTGAGTCTTTAGACTTCAGGTCTAAAGTTAGATTTCAGGTCAATGTTTACATGTGTGAATCTGACCCAAAGTGTATAAACTGGCTATGAGACTCATACTTCAAACAATTGATGGTATGGTACACAGAAAAGTTAGTTGGCATGTCATTTAAAATTCATGACATCCCTTGGTTGGCAAGAGGCTTTTGGCCCAAAAGCTGAAGAAATCCAAAACGTATCATTAGAATGTGATTCAAAATAATTGAGCACTAATGGAGCTTTGGATACTATGACACAGTTGTCCTTAATGAATGGCAAGAATCAAACAAAAAAGGATGGAGGTAATCCAGTGGTTAAAGGAGTTGTGTTGCATCACATTGTATTCTATTGATGCCAGGCCTGCTGGGTCAGATTTTAAATTAAACCAATCCATTGTTGGACCTCGCCTTGTCTTCATGGTCACTCCCAAACCTTTTGCCTTCCTCTTCCTATTGTTTTGATGAATTCATTTTTGTTGGCCTTAGGACTCCATGTAAGTCACTAATGCTAACCAGTGCTAAAGTGCTTGTGCTCTCCCCTTAAAGCATGGTAGAATTGGCTTATACCCAATTGCCATTTAAATTTTTTGTTAAAGTCCCTAGTAAGATGGTATACCATACTCCCAAAGCCTGTAAATCAAATGTTACCAGTGGGCCTGCAGCATTTATTATGCCACCCATTTAAATATCACCTTAAAACATGTCCCGGGTCTGCCATTTCAGCCTGAATGCATTTTTAAACTGCTATGTCGACTGTGCAAAATACACTCTTTGCCAGGCTCAAGCCTTCCTTTTTAAAATATATGTTAACCCTAGAGTAGGCTCTGGACAGCCCAGAGGGCAGGGTGCAATGTATGTGAAAAGTTGAACATTTACTTTTAAGTTTTACATGTCTTGGTAGTGAAAAACTCCAAACTTTATTTTTCACTACTCCAAGACCAATCTCTTCCTTAGCACAGCATTGAAGTTGCCTTATTACATTTTATAAGTGTCATTTCCAAATGGAAGAGATAATCAGATTATATTTGGTGGCTCTGGAATCACAATTTGAAATCCTAGCTTATGGTGGTCGGGTTTAAATTGCAGTTCTGAAAATGCAATTTGCAGAAAGTGGCAAGTTTTTACCTTAGCCATTTAGTGACTATAGCCTGTCTCGGGTCACATGACTGGGTGTGACTGACAGTTAGACTTTGAGAATTCCTCCCAGACAGTCACACAATAGTAGGATTAGGTGTTCCCGAATGGGCCATCTGCTGGCAGGATGGGAGTACGAGCTTAGCACATCCCTTCTTACAACAGAATAGCCTGTGGTTTGCTTTCACACAAAGGGCCTAGCTACCCCACGTTTGTGCTGCAGCCAGCTATGAGCTGGGGCAGGGGAGGTAGGGAATTCCATGCACTTCAAAGACACTATCTAGAAGCTTCTCTCACCTTCTAGAACCAGGGCACCAGGGTATAAAAAGTGGACATTAGGCACCAACTCTTCACTACACTGCCACTCTGCTGGATTCCTGCTTTACTGTGGTGGCTTGCCTCCTGCTGTACTCTTGCCTGAGAAGTACTGGGCCTGCATCTCTTTAACTCAGACCCAGAGTGACTCCAAGGGTTTGTTAGCTGATACAAAGCGTCAAGGACAGAACAGGCATCCAACAACCTTACATCTGCATCAGGACTCTACTCTGCCAAATGGTGACACTCCAGCCCTAAAAACTTAGAATTAGGTTTAAGGTGCATTGCCAGACTCTATGCGTTTCAACGAAACCAACCCAACTCCTCTGCTGCATGGCGCAAGCCCAACCAGAACTAATGCATTTTATTTTCTGCTTGGATTGGACCGTTACAAATACTTGCATCACCGCCACTGCCTGCATCATCTTCAGAACCACCGCTCTGCAACGCATTCTAGGCACAGGCCCTTGTATCTGTCATTGACGACAGCCTTGCTGAATGTCACTGGACACAGGAGGTCGAACCACCAGGATGTATGGCCACAGCCTTTCCCCTTTTCTGAACTGACACAATGCTACAGCTGCCTGATGCATCTTCGGTGTAGATCCAGCAAACGTTCTGTAAACCAGGATTACAGGTACTTTTTCTTTTGTGAGCCTAATGGTTTGCCTGTATCTGGCCCGCACTTCATTGTGGTTAACCTTAACTCGTGACTCTGTCCTGGTCCAGCGTGACCAGTTATCCACATTTGGCTCTTTACATCTTTGCTAATATTTTCTCTAAAGACTTTCTAATTCAATATCTCCCATTCTACTGATTGTATTTTTGTTGTTTTGGTCTTGTTTTATTCAATATAAATAACACTATGTTTCTAATATTGTTGCAGGCTCCTTTTGTGGAGTGCTCGCACTGTGATACTGTTCGTAATGTTGCATAAATACTTTACAAATTGCCCCTGATTGGAGCCTAACTGCTCTGTAGTAAGCTACCCGAGGGTTGTGAATGCATCAATTTAGGTTTTGCTTGTGTCTTCACCCTGAAAAGAATTGTGTTTTTTGTTTTTAAAAGGCTTTCACCCCGTCAACCAATAGCCCAATTTCTTACATAAGTGAATAAGATGAGGAAACAGCTCAGTGATAAGTGCCAAAAATGCAGAGCAGGACTAAATTTACTCAGCAAACTTGCATTCCCTTTGACAAGGAAATATACAAGTAAATTGGAATGATTAGGTGTAAACAATATTATTTTTAAATCATTCCATTACAGCTAATAAGCTTAGGAACATTTGAGATGCTGCATGAATGTCGAAGAATATCCTAGATAAAGAAGTGTTCCACTGTGCTGTAGCTTTAAAGGTCAAAACATGTTTAGGGATTAATAGATGTACAAATTTTCAAGATCTGAAGACGTGAAGTCATAAGTGCGCACTTTATTGTACGAAAACCATTGATGTCACCATCTTTCATTCCATTTCATATGTGAGTCCACAAGGCTTACCATTTTAAATTTCAATACAATAGTATGATATATAGATATATAATTAAGAATTCAGTACCACTTATTTGTATTTTATTGTGTCTTTCATTATTACAGAAATTATTTGATTTCATAATATTTTGTGTAACATGTTCATCCAAAAACTTGCCCATCTTACATGAGACAAAACTAATTACATCAATGCCTCCCACCATTTACAAATTGTTCCTAGTCATCAGATTCATACCTTATTCTGTCTGCTCCTGTAAGAGCCAAGTGCTGATTCAAAAATAGTGGCAAGTTAACAGTCTATCTGTAACTTTAGCTTCCTCAAGGTACTCCTGGAAAGGAAAGTGATAAGAGCATTTCTTAAGTGTGAGTATCTCTCACCACCTTGTCCACCAGCACCAATCTGAATTCTGGCCCTTGAGGGACACAGAAAACATGTTAGAACTATGAGGAAGAGGTACTTCTCTTTGGGGTGATGATATTATACCAAACTGACTCCCCTTAATCTTGTTGTAGTCAATGATACTAAAGATAACACAATATATTTGTATGAAGAGACCTCCTCCTGGACCCACTCATTATTTGGTAGTCCAGCTGAGATCTCCCATCTCCTCTCCTCCTCAGGCCCACAGTCAGGAACACCTGAAAGGGAAGAATGACAAAATATTAGAGAGCAAGAAGCAAACCAGTGTCAGGTCACTGACACTAACAAAGGACTTGCCCTTTCAGGAGACGCAGATGGAGTTGAGGACCTCAAAGGAGTAGCAGGTCAGTCGGAAGGGGAGGCCCTGCCTCCTGGAACGCTGCTGGAGAAGCTATCAGTGGTTAAAGAGGTGGAGAGATGACATCAGGGAAATGTGGATAAGCCCTATGGGGAGTAATGAGTGGAAGCCAAGTCCAGAGTTGGCAACGAGACAGAGGGAGAGAAGGTAAACCACTGGCACTACCACCAGGACGAGGAAGATGAGGCTGGGGCAGAGAACAAGGAGGTCATGAAAATGTGGTGTGCGTATGCCACCAGTTGAAGCCCCAGAGCCAGACACGCCTCTGGAGAGTTGTGGCTAGTGTTGTGCGTGGGCAGGGGCGGGGAAATGAGGGTTTTGCAATACAAGGAAGATGTGTACGGTAGTGGGAGATCTAAATGTAAAGGAATTTAAGTTAACCAGGTACTCTACAACATACAAAGTAGTAGTACCCTATGCTTATTATTATTTTCTTTCTCCAAAACACTGTGTGCATGGAGCATCCATTCCTGTTAATGCTATACTTCTATCCCACACCCTCAACACAATATTTGGCTCTTTACCACTACCCACAGAAGTAGGGATCCACTGGTGCTATGGTGACAGTGATACCATGTACATAAAAAACAATAAACTCACCGCATTGTATGTGCTCCTTTTTCCAAGAGGACTGGTGGCTGCACCAAACCCGTGACTGGAGGCAGCACCAAACTGGGGAAAATCCTGCAAAGGGAGAGAAGAGAGACGAAATCATCACTCCGGGTCCGTTTACCAGGAGAACAGAGTCATTAGACTTATACCAATAGAGACCATCCCACCAGTGAAACCTTGTCAACATTTTTGTTGTTGCAGCTAAATAAAGGCCAAGATTCAGAAATCAACCAAGCTCCTGCATATTTCCCCCCATCCTTCTTACAATTTGATGAAGCATTAATTATGTGCAGGCACATCTGGACTTGAGTAATAAAAGTTTGAATCCTTCCTCACAGGCCACAGACAGAAAGTCAAAATCTCATCTTCTTCCACATCATTTTGATACGGGATGATCCTTTTCCTGTCTTCTTTTCAACATCTATGCACAACCCCTGTGAATAAGTATTCTAACAATACCAGGAGAAGGTCCAAATGTATGCTGATGATACACAAATACTTTTTAATTTGGGAAACAGCCTGGAAAATACAACTGCCATTAATTTCTGCATAGATTGTCTCTTGCGCCAGATGATAAAGAAATTAGTACACATGAAAATAAACTAAAACAGTGATTCTACTGATTGGTGATTGCACGTCTGATGCACTACCATCAACTGACCTGCTAAACTCAGAACACCTACCTGTACCCCACTAAAAGTAAGGAATTAGCAATTTCCAACACCACCTATGCCTCCCAAGTCGACATATATTAAATGGTGGAAGTATACAGCTCTTCAAACACACCATCCTGACATATCCTACCTTCTCTTCAGCCTCGTTATAACCATTTTGGCCTGCAAGACTGAAGTGGTGGCTGATTATGAATCATTCCAGAAATTATGTTTACTTGGACACTGCCTCGGGATATGATAGAAAAGCTCATAACCTGTCAGCATATATACATAGGAGTCCTAGTGTAAAAAATACTAAGGAAAAGTTTAAGTGGACAACCCTTTGACCAAGGCATATGTGTACTTGTAAAATTCACCTCAACAACCCTGATGAAAACCTCTCTCTTCCAGGATGTTGAACATGAAAAGATCATTCCACAGAAACAAAGTAATTTTATGCATACCATAGTTACAGTACAATATGTTCCGTGACCCCTGTGAAGCAGCCATCACATAAGGTTCAACCTGGTCGACCTACTTGCCATGAGCTTGGACTCAAATGGGCGTATCAACATTTTGATGACCTCCATAAAGCGATTGGCAAGCACTATTTTTTAATATATCATAATTACAATAATGTGAAAAGTAGGAATGTTTGTGATCCACACTCTCCCTGACATTCTTCATTTGTTGTATGTAAACAAGCACAAACTCAGCCATCCTACCCTTTACCAGTAGGCTATCTTCCTACAGTATCAGATACCTTATGGCTAATACATGGTCAATAGTGAGTTCAAACATTTTTTAATTATGCTAGTAGATCACAGAGGGACAGGGCAAGGTGGAGGAGGAAGTATCTCTAAATAACGAAAATTATTTTGCTCTGCTGCATGGTTACCACCGTTAGAGACTGGTTTGGACTCAGCTGGCTCTGGATTATCCAGCACTACTCTTCGGCGGAGCCCACAGGTCACTCCTCATTCGGCTGATGACTTGTAATACAGGTACAATCGTACTATATGAATGAGGGCTGGCTAGTCAGTATTGGGATTGCTATTGAATGTTACTGAAGTAAGCCAATGTACTCTGTGTTGGTTGAATGGTGTATCCACTGATTTGGCCCTACGCCACCTGTGTCCTTTCACATCCTACAAAGAGACTCCAAAGTGGAAATCGAAATATCTAATCTCTACGCTATCGGCCACTGTCCTCTGTAGGTGGGGCTCAAATGGGGCAGACCACACCTGAAACTTCCCATGTGGCAACTACAGCCTGAAGCACTGCTCGAACCACCATGCCTAGAGGGCCTTTTAACATGTCTATCGCAATATTTTGAACATAACAAGAGATTAACTCTGTCCAGGGCCCTAGAATGGGATGTCCATAAGGTAATCATGAGAGGCCATTGTATGGCTCCCACTTGGGGAGTCTGGCATGCACTGCAAACTGAATTGTTAACACTGGAACGAGAGTTGCACCTCCAGGAGAATGATACAACAGTCCGTGCAGGGGGAATATCGAAACGCACAATATAGGGAGGTCGAAATTCACTTAGGTCAACATGATTACAAGCGCCAGTTGACCATGTTGCACACTGAGGCCCATATTTATGTTTTTTTGTGCACATTTGTGTAATTTTTTTAGGCAAATGTGGTGGAAACTTACTAAATACAATTGTATTTTGCAAGTTTGCGCTGCTTTTGCGACAAAAAATTACACAAATGTGGCACAAAAAAGTATAAATATTGGCCTGAGTGTGACCAGTTGGGCAGATTTTTAGCATGGCGGGTAAAGGGAAATCAACAACACAACCTGATTAATGCTATCCACAGTGACGCTGTCTCGCTGGCTACCATACAGACTGGCATCAATTATGCATTCCATGAGTATTACTGTACTCTTTATACCTCTGAGGGTGCTCCTAACTATACTGGACACATAAATTCTTTCAAGGGCTCCAATTACCTTGGATATCCCCACTGAAGAAGACTGAGCTAGACAAACAGGATCCATTTGGAAGAGATAAGAATGGCAATGGCTCAAATTACTAGGAATAAAACCCTGGGCACTGATGGGTTAACCATTGAGTACTACAGCACTTTCCTAGACCTGCTCTCCTAAACTTTTTGGGAGGTATATACTGAACCCCGGGGGTCCGAGCAATTACTTGACTCAATGCACGAGGCACCTGGGTGTGGTCCTCCCCTCGAAGCCCGTTTGTGATCCTTTGGATGTGCACTCATACTGCCCCTTATCTTTCCTCAATCTTGATTGCAAGATTTTGGGGAAGATGCTTGCTAAAAGACCGCTTCACCTAATTAGCACTTTGATACACTTTCACTGGGTTTCATACCTGGATGCAGCACCTTCCTTAAAATCCATTGCTTGCTGAGACTTGCACATGATTCACCACCACGGGTGTTTGACAGAGTGGCAGTATCTTTGGATATTGAGAAGTCCTTCAATACCCTGAGCTGAGTCTTTCTGTTGTACAACCTAGAGCAAATGGATTTCGGACCTAGGTTCTTGGGTTGGGATTGCACACTGTACTCCATGTCATATGCCAGGGTCAAGAAAGGCCAATCCAATGTGAATGTGTGAATGTGTGTATGGGTGTGTATGTTGGTGCGTGAATGTGTGTATATGTCGGGGGGTCAGGAGGGGGAGGGTGGGGGGAGGACTCTATGGAGGGGGAGAGGGGCAAGGGAGACCCCTATCAGTGTCAGGGCAGCAATGAAAACCATGGCGGTAGGCGGGGTCAAAAAATCTATGTGTGGGACAGTGATGGCCACCTGGCTGGAGACTGAAGTTGCTAGCCAGGTGGCTGTACCGCCCTGGCGGATGGAGTGGTACAATGGCAGTTTGGCTTTAGCCAAACCGCCAATGTCATATTTTGGGGAAAGGTACCGCAGTACCTTTCTCCAAAATACAGCCATCCTCCAGGGACATAATGTGGGCCATAGTGTCACTATACGCAGATGATGTGCTGGTTTCCTGTGGGAGGATGAGACTTTGCCCCAGGCCCTGATGCAGATGCTGGACGACTTTGACACTATTTCTCGATTCTGGGTTAATTGGCCCAAATCCTGCCTGTTCCCTCTTGTCCTCACCCCTGATCTCAACAGAGGTGCTGACCTAGCTCATCGCCTCTGATGGTGTCACAACACCTTTAAATATCTGGGTGTCCTGGTATACTATACCAACATGGCCCCTAAAGAAGGCAATGTAGACATTTTTTTCTGAGAAAATCAAAAAGGAGTATACAGTTCCTCAATGCAAAATATCCAGGCACAGGTTCAATACCGGCAATACAAGTGTTAGGAAGTGAGGGCCCTCACACAGTCATATGATGTCATGCTTCATCATAGGGCCCTCACTACATCAGACCGGCGCTGCAATCTCCAATGGGCCCCCGAAGGAGGCCGCTAGCCGGAAGTCTTAAACAACAGTATGTGCCAGTGAAAAGGGTTAGGAATATATTTTAACCTACACTAAAGAAAGGGAAGCAGAAGAGAACAGAAGAAAAATGAGATTAAAATTGGCTCAAGGACCTTCTAATAAATTAATTTGAATTATAGTGGAAGGCCTTGGTCAATATTAAAAACAAAACTGGAGAGTGAGTGAGGAGTAAGGTTCCCCCACTCTCAACAAGTATGCGAAGAAAAGTTGTTAAGGGCACTTTACCCTATTACTGGTATATGTGGTCCAATCCTAGGGAATGAATTCTATGGGATCAAGCGGACCTAAGGACACACAACTCTAAACACAAACAATGAGTGATTATCTATGTAGTTCATCAAAATCAAAAGTAAATTAATACAATAGTCGTCTTTGGAAGAAATCCCCAAAGTTACATAGTATCAACAGAAGAGATATATTGACAATCATAGACTCCAAACAGAGAATCAAAAAACACAATAGGGTAGAGACAGAAAACAGCATCTGAACATATTTTTTTACACCCAAAAAGACGGGTTGGTAAATGTGAAGAACAGAGCTATACTCAATTCTCAAAAGAAAAATAATCATGCACTAAGCTTTATAGAATGGCCCTCTTTTGTGCCTCAGAAGAGAGGGTACGTATAGTCAATATATAGTTTCTGGCATAAACGAAGCAGAAACGGCAAGGAAAAAACTGTATAAGAAAAGAGACCAGACGGTGGCCAGCCCAGACTTTAAGTGTTTAGTCACTGGTCGCTATAACATGGAAATATGTTCCAGTAACAGCTAACTATAGAACTCTAAAAAGAGTGTATCGTAAAAAACGAAGTCTGCTGATAATAACAAATGGACCCTACTAGAAACCATATCAGTTACCTAGTCCAGTTAATGACATATCAAGAAAGCGGAGGTAGAGAAATACGGTCTAGTATAGTATAGTAAAAGTTTAAGTAAAAGGCTTATGCACAGTAGTCACCCCCTAAAATGATATCATGGGTGTCTTTGAACAACAGGGGGCTCTGCAACCCCAGGACAAGAAAAGATAACATTCAATAAGGTGACACTTACATGTTATGTGCATGTCCGTAACCGACAACCTACCTGGCGCGCGTTGTCCCGAAAATGAAAGTCGGGAGGTGTGTGCTTCAATTAAGGGGTTCCCGGCAAGTACGCGAACCAATCAGAAAAGAAGAAAGGCCTCTATACAGAGTAGCGGGGCAAAAGTCGTAACGTATGTGTAACTAAGATGAAGGAAGGACTCAAACCTGTAAGTCAGTCTCTAAAAATATGTCGGCTAGAAAAAAGGCTGATCATGCCCCACTCGGGATAAGAACACAGAGAATATGGAAGCAATCTAAGCAAAGGGTTGTCAATTAGAAAAGACAATTATTGATCAACTGAAAGGGTAACAATTATGGTGTAGGTGAAAAATAGACAGATATGTGTACAACAACTTAAACCAGAAGAAGAAGAATGTACAAAGCCAATAGTTTTCTGAGAAATATTCAATCCTAGTAGGATTCATCAAAAAAATACAAATACTGAAACTAAGGTTCGACTCAGATTCAACACGGGCAGTTTCATAGTGAGGTCCATGAAATACTAGGTCACAGCACTAATGTAAGTGACAAATGAGTAATAGTAACCTTGTCTAGAGTCACCAGGGGAAAGGGGTGGCTAAAAATCAATCTAACTATTAGTAGAAAAAAGAATACTAGGAAATCTCAGTGTATGCGTGCAGGAAAGAGAAACACTAAAGGACCAGATTTACTGCTCCCACTCAAATTTAATCAGTGATAGGAAATGTTTTGGACACTGAGAGGTATAGATTTATTATTCCCACTCTAATCTATGGTATTTTGGGAAAAGTGTCGGTCATTTAGTAGATTAGACTTTCCTGTTTTCACTCCAATCTAATCTACGTTGGGGAAAGAGTTGGCCCTTGAGGGGTTTTAATTTACTATTCCCACTCCAGTCTTAGCTATATGGAAGAAAGTTTTGGACATTTAGGGGTTCATATTTAATATTTCCACTCCAATATATGTAACACTGGAGAAAGTGATGGACATTGAGGGTTTAGATTAACTATTCCTAGCCTAATCAAAGCCTAAACTACATAGGGAGTAGTGCTGATTTACTGTTCACACTCCAATGTAACTAACACGGGGGAAGTGTTGGATATTGAACGTTTTAGATTTACAATTCTCTCTCCAAGCTGAGCTACATTGGGGAAAGTGTTGGACATTTGGGGTTAGATTTGCTATTCCCACCTCAACCAAAAATACATCTGGGAAATTGTTGGACATTAATAAATAATAATCCATCAATAATGAAAAAATATTAACTTTAAAACTGTAAAAGATAAAAAGTGCATTAAAAAATATTTCTAAATGGCATTTTAGAATTTGATTTTATTATACAAACAACATAAAATATATACTTGCTAATGATATTGATTACCTGTATATAATGATGCTGTCAATATTCTGTCTTCGATATTTAGTGCCATCAATATTGTGACTTTGATATTAAGAAAGCACACAGACCAACACCACTAATATGTCTGAGTACAAGTCATCAATAGAGCAAAGGATATTTTAATGGATTGTGTCTTTTTTTGTCTTCAGTGCTTTAGAAAATATTTGTACTGAATTACAAGAAAGAGCTGTAAGAGTCCCTCTGAACATAATTCCTACCCATTTTCTTTTATTTGCCTTTCAAAGTAGGATGAGGTCTCCTGTTTGGCCGCAGTCGAGGCAGGAGCGGATGTCATCTGTGGCGGAGAGCAGGGCGGTCTTGGTGCTGTGGTTAGTTCTGAATCCTGATTGGGAGATGTCTAGGATGTTTTTGTCCTCGATGTGTTGGAGGAGCTGAGTGTTGATTGCTTTTTTGGCGATCTTGGCTGGGAAAGGCAGCAGCAAGATGGGGTGGTAATTCTTGAGTTCCCTGGGGTTGGACATGGGTTTTTTCAGGAGCGGGCGGATCTCAGCGTGCTTCAAGTCCTCGGTGAAGGTGGCCGGCTCTAGGGAGCAGTTGATGGTCTTGCAGAGCTCAGGTATGAGTGAGGCACTGGATTTGTTGAAAATGTTCAGAGAGCAGGGATCTGACGGGGCTCCAGAGTGGATGTGGCTCATGATGGAGCAATGCTTGTTTGTCATGTGGGGGGGTCAAGCATGCAGGAACTGAAGAGGTTCAATGGATCCAAGTTGGGACATTGTTGCTGAGTTTGGAGAGTCTTGGGTCTGAAGCTGTTGTAGATATCTGTGATTTTCCAATTGAATAAGGCGGCTAGCCTGTTGCAGAGGTCCTGGGATGGAGGGATGTTAGTGGTCTCAGCTTGTGGTTTGGTGTATTCCTTGATGACTTTGAAAAGTTATTTTGTGTTGTGAGTGGTGACGTTGAAACGGTCTGCAGGGCGGTTTTTCTGGTGACCTTGATGAGGCCATGATGGGAACTTGTGGGCGATTTGAAGGCTACAAGGTCCTCCAGGGATTTGCTATTCATCCATCTTTTCTCCAGTCTCCTGCAGGTGCGCTTCGATTCCTGGAGTGCTGCGGTGAAGCAGCTGGCTTTCTTGGTGGTGTGTTTCCATGTGGAGGTACGGTGTTGATGCAATCGCCGATCCATTGGCAGAGGTTGGGTGCTGGGGTGTTGGCATCTGTTGTGTCGGGGTGGTGAACTGCTAAGGGTGTTGATGAGTTGCTCCTCTGTGGTCTGGTTCCATTTCCTGTGGGGGAATGGGCAGTGTTGATGTGAGCTGTAGGTGTGGTGATGGAGAAGTGGATGCAGTGGTGGTTGATCCAGTGTAGCAGTGTTGAGTCGTTGATGGTGACATTGCTCATAGAGAAAAAGATGGGGTTGAGTGTGTGTCCGGAGATGTGCATTGGTAAGGTGACCAATTAATTGACACCAATTGTGTCAAGGTTCTCGAGTAGCGAGGAGGCGTTGCTGTGAGTAACTTCTGCATCCTTGAAGAGTTTAGATTAGCCTCTGGATACAAGGTCAGTTTGCAAAATGTAAATTAATTGTATGTTATACTTCACATAAGGCAATGTATTTGCATTGTCAGAGGTTAAAATATAATTCGGAAATCAGAACTGGTTTCATCTAACTTTAATCTGGTGAAACAATACGGCGATCCATTGGTGGAGGTTGGGTGCTGGGGTGTTGGCATCTGTTGTGTCGTGGTGGTGAACTGCTGAGGGTGTTGATGAGCTGCTCCTCTGTGGTCTGGTTCCATTTCCTGTGGGGAAATGGGCAGTGTTGATGTGAGCTGTAAGTATGGTCATGGAGAAGTGGATGCAGTGGTGGTTGATCCAGTGTAGCTGTGTTGAGTCGTTGATGGTGACATTGTGCCTAGAGAAAAAGATGGGGTTGAGTGTGTGTCCGGAGATGTGCATTGGTAAGGTGACCAATTGATTGAGACAGATTGTGTCAAGGATCTCGAGTAGCGAGGAGGCTTTGCTGTGAGTAACTTGTGCATCCTTGAAGAGTTTAGATTAGCCTTTGGATACAAGTTCAGTTTGCAAAATGTAAATTAATTGTATGGTAATCTTCACATAAGGCAATGTATTTGCATTGTCAGAGGTTAAGATATAATTCGGAAGTCAGAACTGGTTTCATCTAACTTTAATCTGGGGAAATAATACTGAAAGGTACATAGTTGTTTCTAAGTTTAATTGTCTCTTCCAGAAGCTTTCCTTGTACACCGAAAAAAAAAATTGCACATTGATATTTATAAGTTTGGTCATGCTGCAATAGCCTGAAAGAAATGCTGTATGTGTGTAGTGTTATATTTTTGGGCAGCACAACCCCAGAGGATGAGATAATTTCTGGAAGTAAAGTGTAAAGATGATCTCTTTTGGGTATTACGAGGGCAATGCCAGCTCCTTTTAAGGGTATGGAACATCTATAAAGTATTTCGACACTATGTTCTACTGGAAGATTACATTTAAGGTTCAGAAAGTGAGGGGATCGAGCTAGAAAGAGGTTGGTTGATACTATTACATTCTTGGTTGTCTAAGCTAACCGTGCTTTGGGACATCGAACTGCAATGCTTAGGGAGCAAAAAAAACTCGTACTGCTCTACCGTTAGACACCTGGTTGTAACTGAACTGAGGACCTAGGGTGTCACACAAAAGTTATGGCTGAGGTGCTAGCAATCGAAAAAAAACTGAAAAGGGCATAGTCTAGAAGGACTGAAGAGGCTGGGAGCAAGAAATGTTATTTATCCACGATGTACGTTTTCCTCGTGACAGATGAAGAGAAGTTGACAACACATATACATACGTAGAGTTTGTTCTCCGCTTCGAAGATCAGTATTTCTCAAAGTAAAATTGCTTTTTGGATGGAATGGGAAAACCTGCCAATTTGGAAACAAACATCACTTTTACGTTCTTTCACAAATATGTTTCTCCCATGGCAGATTGTTTAATGTGACGTGACAGATAAAATACCAGCCACGAGTCAAATGCTGTGAGCCTCTCTCAGTCACGTGACAGTAACCTATGGAAATCTTGTACTGTTCTGGAATGAGTTGTGTGTGTGCCTCCTTAACCTCTATTAAAGAAAGAAAACAATGAAATGGAAGCCTTAAACTTTCAGCAGCTCATTTACAAATTACGTCTCATTGCTCCTTTGTTAAAGACAATGTACATATCCCCCTGATAGCCTTAACTTTGCAGCTGTGTATGAACACGTGATCGTAACAATATGTATTTTTAATATTTTTAAACTAGATACATAACGTAGACATTTCTTCTTGGAAAGAGACTTAATTTAAGTGATAACCTGAAAAAATACTATTCACTTAAGGTACAATATTCCATTGTGCTTTCTTTTTGTTCTGATGAGTAAGTTCTATTTTGTTGCTCGGGTTAATTAGACCATTAGAGGCTAATTCTGAGTTGGCTGGTGCTTTGGTCCCTGAATGTTCTGTGTCAGAATTATTGAGGCCTCAATCAACAACATAGGCAGGTAGATCTACTGCTGCATTATAATGTTATTATATATATTTTATTATATATATTTATTTTATATTTATTTAAATATATATATTTTAAATATATATATATATTATTATATTACTATCCCGCTTTCTAAAATGGAAAGCTGAGCCCCTCGAAGTGCAGTTGTAGGACATTGGTTTACTGGTTGAGGGGGGTGAAACCCTGCTCAACCATCAACCACAGTTCTTGTCAGTGTGAAACAAAAGCAAACCCCAAATCAAGCTATGCTCAACCCTCCTGCAGTTTGGCACAAAGCAGTCAGGCTTAACTTGGAGGCAATGTGTAAAGTATATATGAAGCACTTCAAATAGTGCTGAAGTGACAACACAAGAAAAATCCCAAGCTAATTTAGAACAATTGAGTAAGTAGATTTTAGAAGCAAAAATGTGCTAACTGTGGCTATCTGGTCACATCGGTCTAGGACAAAGTCACATGTTCAGGATGGCCCCAATGGAGCGTGGGATAGTTACAGGGACCAAGTTAGACCTGCTGAACAAAGTACTTTGAAATCTTGTTGCAGGACTCTGCGGGATCCGATGTTGAGGATGTGTTCAGCAGCCACGGTTCCGAAGGGCTGCAGGCAGCCATGCAAAGTTCTGTGTCAGAAACATCATGCAGTGGTTTGTCCATGGAGACCCTCAAAGAGGCTTGCAATGAGAAGTCCTGCATAGTCATCGAGGATGTTGTGGATGAAAGCTTGTGACATGAAGTACTGTGTTAGAGTTGCATCATGCAGTGGCGTTTCCAAGAAGCTGTGGGCTGTGATACAAAGTCCTGCATCACTGATGTGTCACAATGTGGTGGTTCTAATGTGGAGCTGTGAGGAGATGCGGCATATTACATTGGCTCTTCCCAAGATACCAATGATGATGGGCTGTGATACAAAGTCCTGCATCACTGATGTGTCACAATGTGGTGGTTCTAATGTGGAGCTGTGAGGAGATGCGGCATATTACATTGGCTCTTCCCAAGATACCAATGATGGGCTGGCAGAAGCAAGACTCACAGCAGGCAGAGTTCAGGTGTTGGGCTCAAAATGGTTGGTGTCATCTCTATGCCTTAGCCTCTGTTCAGGAGGCCAGCTAACTCTTGTGTTTCTCAGATCAAGATGCAGGTCAGTCCAGTCCATCTCACCCAGGCAGCATGGCAGCAAGGTAGCAGAGTGGCAGTTGTGCACAGTGGTCATTCTGAATTTTCCAGAGGTCCATAAGTGTACTGAAGAGTTAGGTCTGAGCATCTAATATTTAGCTTATCTGAGGTAGGAGAAAGTTCTGGAGGTTTCCACCCAATGGGATGTTTCCTGCCTCCCTGCCCTGGCCCCAGCTTGTCTGGGGGCACAAAATACTAGTGTCAAAATCCCTTGTGAGTGTGCTGAAGCAGAGGCTTTGTGATGTATAAGTGTGGTAGGTGACAACTTTTCTGCCTCATCAAGCCAGAGATGGCCCATCCTGCCAACACCTATTTCCCCTTTATCTCATTGTTTGGAAGAAGTACACAAAGGTCAAGTGCCAGCTACACCTAGTAGTGTGACCCATGATGCAGCACCAAATGGCTGGGACGAGAAAACATCAACTTTCTAAACATGGCATTTTCAGAATTATGCCTCAAAATCTGATTTAACTGTCAATGAGTATTTTAAATTACAATTATTTAGACACCAAACTTGACATTTCTATCTGCTCCCAATTGAAAGAGCTCACTTACTAAATATAACAAGGTAACCCAATGTTGATATATGGGAGAGGTAGGCCTTGCAGTAGTGAAAATAGTAAAAAACAAATGTAAGAGTTTTTCTCTACCAGGACAATTACAAGATAACAATATAACACTACATTGTGCCCTATGGACAACCCTAGGAGTGACATACATGTATTGAAAGGAAGGATCAGCCTAGCAGGAGGTTTACCTTGCTGTTGAAATGGCAGTTTAAAACTTCACACAAAGATTGAAATGCTAGTATTGAGACATGTTTGATAGGCTACTTAAGCTGGTGGCACAATTAGTGTTGAAGGCCCACTGGTAGCATTTCATTTACAGGTCCTGAATACAGAGAGGACCACTTAAGTGGGGACCTATAAGTATATTAAATGTGCCAATTGGGTGTACGGCAATGTTACCATGTTTTAAGAAGTAAGTATACACAGCTTAGCACTGGTTAGCAGAGGGCAAGTGCCCAGAGTCTTAAGGCTAACAAAAATGAGATGAGCCAAGAATAGAGGAGTAAGGCAAAAAGTCTGGGGGAAGATGACCCTAAGGCAAACAGGTCTAACAGCAATACTGCAGCAATGATGTCAGGATAATAGGTCTTTCAGAAAAAACAGAAGGAAGAAATACGGTAGCCTACCTTGTGAACTGGATTCAATCTGAAGATCCTCCCCCATGGGGTCCCCTACTCTTTGTGATTAAACATGCTCATAGTGTCCCAGTACGGCCGCCTAATCTGGGTGCTCCACTGAGGACTTTCGTAGTGTGTATAATGAACTAAAGGGATCAGGACACATTCTTTATGGTGACTGGAAAGGCTGGACATTTCCCAATTGTCAATGCCAAATTGATGCTATGTCCTGATTATACCACAGAAAGACGGCCTCCAGGAGGGAGGAATCAAATACGTATTTTTGTTTCCAGCAAAACTTAAATTAAAAGCAAAAAGTTGTTTGTTGAGGACCCCAAAGAAACCAACATGATGATAAAAAGGTGGTTCCAATGAAAGACAAATTGTCAAAATGTACTTCCCTATAATGGAGATAATGACATGTAATTTGACCCAAGTCAATATGGTGTAGGAGAAAAACACTGCACCACCTTATTAGCTTGGAACAAAGTCCCGGCTGGTTGCCTATCCATCTCCTTTGATCCAGAAAGTTTCACTTTTTTGGATGGGCACCATTCACCATAGTTCATGGTGCCTTTCTCAGCAAATTAGGAACTTATATTTCTGGTCCGGATGAATTATCACAGACTTATTTCTAGGACTAGAGGGACACTAGGGTTTATGGGGCAAAAACATGTTGACCGCATATAAAGGACTTTAGGACTATTACATACCAAGGAGTCTTTTCTATTTTTAAACTTAACAAGGGTAGACAATAGCAATAAAGATTATTGCGGGTACCCCTAGTTCATTCTAAACCATTCCCTGTCCAATCCACTCATCCAAGAGCTTCCACACAGCCGCAGCAGAGCAGAGCAATCTCCGTGGGGCGTGTCAGTGGAAACTTTAATTGAGTTAGGCAGGGCCAGTGATGAAAACAAGGTTTTCTCAATATTTAGTGGGAAAAAGAGAACATCTTTTTAAGAAGCTTAAAGGTATAAAAAGAACCTGAGGTGATGGAATTGGGATGGCCCTCAAAAGACAGTTTATTGTCGTACACAACACCAAGGTTCTTAACCTTTGTAACTGGTATAGAGAGAGCATCAAGTTCCTAGCTCTTTTATGGTTCACATGTAGATACAATATTCCCTGTGAAACCAACACCCCCAGCGTCAGGAATAAGGCCATGCGTGGTCCAGGTCTCGCCCGAAACTCCGCTGCATGGCTCTGCGGCGCTTTATGCGCACCACTTGTCATCCCCTCTTGTTCCAAAGGTGGCCATCAGCATCGTCTGCCCTGTGGCAAACTTCATAGAGCTGCAGGTTCAGGACATTGGTGGACAAGGTGCACTTTTTTCCCATGTTTTTAGAGGCAGGAGCCATCTTGGGGTGTGGCAGCCCTATAAAGCCCAGCCACACCCAAGCACGTTGCTCACTATTTTAAAGACTTCGATGCAGTCAGACCTCATGGGAGTTTCACTGAAGAAGAGCAGAGTTCCTGAATGGCAGAGTAACATCCAACCGAAGTATCTTTGTGTTGGAAAATGGGTTATTGGTAGGGCAGGTAGGTACCTACACCTAGCAACAAGCCACAAACCTCCACAAAAGTACAGTTAGGTCTCAGTAAATTAATCCCAGCTCTACCCTTGGTAGCTTGGCATCGAGCGTCAAGGCTTAACTTAGGAGACAAAGTGTAAAGCATTCAAATATCACAAAACAGTATTTAAATAAAACACAGGAAACAGTTTAAAAATCCAAAACCAATTTATAAAAATAGCTTATATTTTTATCTTTAAAATGACACAAAAACGATTAAAATCGGTTCAGGGGAACCGGAGATATGAATTTTTAAAGTATTATTATTTTCTAGCGCATAGAAACAAAAAGCGCCAATCGGGTCATCTGGTTGCACCAGGACCGGGACAAGGTCAAACTTTCAGGCCGACCGCGATGGAGCCCTGCTCGGATACAGGTCGCGGGAAGCCTCGGTTAAAAAGTTACCTTCTGACTTAGTCTTTATTTTTAAGTTTTTCTTCACCGGGACGAACCTGCCAGTTGGATCCGACCTCCTGGAGCCCTTGTCCGGATACGCGAAGTCGGTTTCCTCGGTGGTGATTTCTACCTTCGGACTTAGTCGTTTTTTCGAGATGAAAATCCTTCGACCGGGGTAAACCTGGATCTTGATCCGACGTCCGTGGAGCCCTTCTCGGATACGATGGCTGGAAGGTCCCGGTCAACTTTTTACGTTCGGACTTAGTCTCTTTTTCGGATGTTTTTCTTGACCGGGACGAACCACGAAGTCAGGCCGGGTCGCGGTTGAGGCAAGCCGGCTAGAATTTCCGCGTCGAGTCGGTCACTTTATGGAGCTTTTTTCTAAAATTTCTCCAATCTTTTCCAAACTTCTGGGGCTTCACCCAGATGTTCTTTTAAGGTTCTTTTGGGGTCCACAGCTCACCCCAAGGGTCCAGAAGTTCTGTGATGGTCCTTGGGAAGTGCGGACTTCAACTCCCAGAGTGCACCTGGCGCAAACTCCTTTTTGGCCACTGGGCAGTGGTCAGCTGGTCACTTTTTCAGGAGTTGGTGCAGGGGACTCTGGTTAGCAATTTTTCACCTGTAGCAAACAGGGAGTCCCTCCTTGAACCAGTGGAAGCCAGGCAAAGTCCTTCTTGTGGTGAAGCCCAAGTGTGCAGCTGGTGCAGTCTTTCTGAGTGCAGGGTCCAGGTGCAGGCCAGGGGTCCAGCAGGGCAGTCCTTCTTCTCCTTGTAGTTCTTTCTTCTTGAAATTTGGTGGGGATCTGAGGCGTGGGTGCAGGTCTGCCAGTTTTATCCTTGCTCCTGGGTGAAAAGCAGGGGGGCCCTGGTCCTCCAATCAGGGACAGGGTCGTCCCCCTGTGATGACCACTTCCTGGGAAGTGTGGCAAAAATCCATCCCAGAAGGCAATAGTCTCTAAAAATCCAAAATGGATGAATCTGATTTTTGGAGGAGAGATCTGGCTGAGCCCACCCACTGGTGTGGCTAAAAATCATAAACACACCCCTCTCCTGCCCTCTCCTAATCTAATCAAGGGGGCACCTAGCTGTCTGGGGTTGCAGGATGTGGGGGTGTTGCTGGGTGCTCCAGATGTCCTTCTCTGCCTTTGAAGACCAGTTTGGCAGCCCTCCCCCTTCCTGCCTCACCATCTGCTGAGGGGAGATTCTCTCCCCCAAGCACATTCCTTTGTGTGAAGCCAGGCCACTTCACACCTCATTAAAGTGGCCTGGCAGAAGCTGCTGCAGGCTGGCCAATCAGAGCACAGCAGCAAAAACAATGCAGAGCTGAAATTGGCAACTTTTTAGGTAAAGTCTAAACTTTTTACCTGCACTAGTTATATTAAATCCAACAACTGGAAGTTGTGGGATTTATTATAACAATCAATTTGATACCAAATTCTTGGTATGTAACATTTAAGGAGACTTTAAAATTTTAAATAAAGTCTGCCCATTCTAGCCTATGAAGGCCATTTACTTCAATGAGGGAAAAACGAATTTGGCTGTTTTTACCTCACCAGGGCTTATAAATCTATTTTTATAAAGTCCCTGCTTATAGTTACATGGCACCCAGCCCTAGGGGCACATAGGGCACACCTTAGGGGTGACTTATATGTAAAAATAAGGTAGTTTAAGACTTTGGAAGTACCTTTAATTCCAAAGTCGAATTTGCATATAACTTTAATTTAAAAGCAGCCAGCAAGGCAGGCTTGCTTTTAAAATGACACTGGGCACCTCAGCAATGCACCTAGGTGTGCACCACCTATGCTGTGGCCCCTAAACCTACATGCCCTACCATATACTAGGGACTTATAGGTAGGTTAACTTAGCCAATTATAATTAGCCTAATTTGCATATCCATTTTACACAGAGCACAGGCCCTGGGACTGGTTAGCAGTACCCAGGGCACCATCAGAGTCAGGAAAACACCAGCATAAAGTGGAAAATGGGGGCAAAAAGTTAGGGGGCCTCTGCAATCAGCCCCAGTTTCTCACACAACCCCCCCCCCAGCCCACACGCCCAGGAGACTCAGCCCAACCCTGGGAGAGTCTTCCTGGCTTGTTAGGCGAGGAAGACAGTGAAGAAAACTGGCTGTCCCTTTGCAGGGCCTACTCTGCCTTATATCCTCCTGTCAGGGTCACTCCCTCTGGGTAGTGAAGCCATCCCAACAGTAAAAGGACCCAATTCAAACTGAAACTTCCCTCTAGGGGGGTCTTCCTCCTCTCTCTCTGCCAACTTGGGTAGTGAGGTGCCCACCTCCCCTACTCCAAACTTTGCTAGGGCAAGACCTAGCTTACCCAAAGAGGTCACCCAACACTTGAGCAACCCCACCATGACCAACAGGGTCAGGGGGCCTACTTTGCTATTGGCCTTGGGGTCTGCCTCCCAGGCCAAGTACAGTGCTGCCAGGAAGTCTAGCACCCAGCAGAGGCTACTGACAGCTGTCAGTACCCAGAACCACACCCTAAGCTCTCCACTGACAGGTGGCTGAGCTGCTTTAGGGGCATCTTTGGGGTCCTGGTACCCCTCTTGCTGTCTAGAGTGGGGGGCTACCACCTCCTGTGGCAGACACCCTCCTTCCACTCTCCCTTCTGTCAGTGCAGGGGCAACACCTTGCATCTGGACAGCTGCCTGACTACTCAGGACTTCCTTGGGGTCAGGTGAGGCCTCACCAGTGCCAACTCTGGGCTCCCCCCCTACTGGGGCAGAAGGCCTTTGGCTCCCTGGAACTCTCTTTAAGAGTGGCCTACCCTTCCTTTTCTTCTTTCCTTTTCTTGGGGACCCCTGTCTCCTAACTGTAGGGACTGACTCCCCAGGACTTTGGGTTGGGGGGGCGCCCTGGGCGACCACCCCATCTGTGACCAGACTCACCTCTGGGAGGTCATTGCCCAGGATACAATCTAGGGGAAGGTCAGCACTGACTACCACCCTAATCCAGTCAAGGATACCCTCCCTCTCTAGGGGCACTATGGCTACAGGTTTGGAGGTGACCTCCCCTGTGGCTATCCTGACTTTCTTTGTCTTTCCTGGGACATACATGTCTGGGGTCACTAACCGGTCACTCACTACAGTGTGACTGGCACAGGTGTCTCTCAGGCCAGAGGTAGGGATCTCATTCACTTGAATGTGGTGGAAGTGCCTACTCCCACCCTCAGGGATCACCAGCTTACCATCTGGTCCTGTCTCCCAGCACAATGCTAGGAGGACTTCATCATCTGAGGAATCCTCCTCTATGGCTACACTGGACAGCCCAGTGCTAACCACCTTCTTTGGACAGGCTGCATCTCCTCTGAAGTGACCTGTCTGCTGACAGTCAAAGCAAGCCCTACTGTCCAAGAGCTTTTTTAACCCTGGGTCTCCCTGTCTCTGCATGTCAGAGTGGGAGTGGGATTTACTCTCCTCCTTCTTAGGGTTCTGGGGTACAGAGGGAGTCTCTGTGGTGCGCTTACCACCTCCCTCCTTAGGTTTTTGGGGACCTGTCCCCCCCTTCTTGGAGTCTCCCCCCTGGGACTTGACAACCACCCTGGTTCTCAACCACTCATCAGCTGCCTCCCCTAGCTCTCTAGGGTTGGTCAGCTTAGAGTCCACTAGATGCTGGCGTAACCTTTCTTGGATACAATTGGTCAAGATGTGCTCTCTCATGATCAGATTGTATAACCCCTCATAAGTATTTACTTTGTTGCCAATAATCCAGCCCTCCAGTGCTTTTAGTGAGGTGTCTACAAAGTCAACCCAAGACTGGGTACTGACCTTCTGGGTGTCCCTGAACTTCATTCTATATTGCTCTGGGGTCAGACCAAACTTCTTGGCTAAGCACCTTTTCATACTAGGGTATGAATCTGCCTCCTCCCCCCTTAAGGTCAGAAGCCTATCCCTCCCTGAGTTGGGGACCAACTCCCACAAAAGGGAACCCCAGTATTGAGGCCTAACCCTTCTCATTTGGAGTGCCCTCTCAAAGGCCTCCAGCCACTTATCTATGTCATCCCCCTCTACATAAGTAGGGACCACCCCCTTGGGTAATCTGGGGCAAACTCCCCCACCCATGGACACCTCAGCTTCTTTATCGCTGCTTCCATCTCTTTTTTCTTTGTATGCCCACTTTTTCTTTTCTAGGGCCAGCTTCTCTGCTTCCAAAGCTATGTAGGCTAGCTGGGCTTCCAGCTCTCTTTCCCTGATGGATGGGTTCTCTCCTCCTGAAAGGACCCTCTTCCTACCACTAGCTTTGGGTCTGCCCCTAGTGACTGTATCCATTGAGGACCGTTCTTCCTCATCCTCACTTGGGCTCAGATGCCTTCCCTCCCCTGAGTGGTTAGAGCTTGCATCCTCCCTTCTTTCTCCCTCCTCTGGAGCTTCTTCTGACTCTACCTCTTGGGCCTCAGCCCATGCTGTCAGGGATGTGATCAGGATTTGCTTCCTGAGATCAGTGGTTGCAGGCAACCCTCTTTCAATACACAACCCCCTAAGCTGGACTACTGTCAGTGTGGGTAGGCTAGCCAGATCAAGCTCCATGGTTCCCTAGTTTTGTGTCAACAAAAACTTTTTGCAAAAATTAGAAACAAGAATTTAGAAAAATTACAAAAATTCAATAATTGAAATTAATCCAAATTAAAAATTAAAAACAATTTTTGCACTAGGACAATTTAAAGGATTTTTAATTTGTTTTACCTAAAACTGTAACGTGATATAGAACACAAGTACAGGATCCCGTCGCTGCTTCCAATTATGTTGGAAAATGGGTTATTGGTAGGGCAGGTAGGTACCTACACCTAGCAACAAGCCACAAACCTCCACAAAAGTACAGTTAGGTCTCAGTAAATTAATCCCAGCTCTACCCTTGGTAGCTTGGCATCGAGCGTCAAGGCTTAACTTAGGAGACAAAGTGTAAAGCATTCAAATATCACAAAACAGTATTTAAATAAAACACAGGAAACAGTTTAAAAATCCAAAACCAATTTATAAAAATAGCTTATATTTTTATCTTTAAAATGACACAAAAACGATTAAAATCGGTTCAGGGGAACCGGAGATATGAATTTTTAAAGTATTATTATTTTCTAGCGCATAGAAACAAAAAGCGCCAATCGGGTCATCTGGTTGCACCAGGACCGGGACAAGGTCAAACTTTCAGGCCGACCGCGATGGAGCCCTGCTCGGATACAGGTCGCGGGAAGCCTCGGTTAAAAAGTTACCTTCTGACTTAGTCTTTATTTTTAAGTTTTTCTTCACCGGGACGAACCTGCCAGTTGGATCCGACCTCCTGGAGCCCTTGTCCGGATACGCGAAGTCGGTTTCCTCGGTGGTGATTTCTACCTTCGGACTTAGTCGTTTTTTCGAGATGAAAATCCTTCGACCGGGGTAAACCTGGATCTTGATCCGACGTCCGTGGAGCCCTTCTCGGATACGATGGCTGGAAGGTCCCGGTCAACTTTTTACGTTCGGACTTAGTCTCTTTTTCGGATGTTTTTCTTGACCGGGACGAACCACGAAGTCAGGCCGGGTCGCGGTTGAGGCAAGCCGGCTAGAATTTCCGCGTCGAGTCGGTCACTTTATGGAGCTTTTTTCTAAAATTTCTCCAATCTTTTCCAAACTTCTGGGGCTTCACCCAGATGTTCTTTTAAGGTTCTTTTGGGGTCCACAGCTCACCCCAAGGGTCCAGAAGTTCTGTGATGGTCCTTGGGAAGTGCGGACTTCAACTCCCAGAGTGCACCTGGCGCAAACTCCTTTTTGGCCACTGGGCAGTGGTCAGCTGGTCACTTTTTCAGGAGTTGGTGCAGGGGACTCTGGTTAGCAATTTTTCACCTGTAGCAAACAGGGAGTCCCTCCTTGAACCAGTGGAAGCCAGGCAAAGTCCTTCTTGTGGTGAAGCCCAAGTGTGCAGCTGGTGCAGTCTTTCTGAGTGCAGGGTCCACGTGCAGGCCAGGGGTCCAGCAGGGCAGTCCTTCTTCTCCTTGTAGTTCTTTCTTCTTGAAATTTGGTGGGGATCTGAGGCGTGGGTGCAGGTCTGCCAGTTTTATCCTTGCTCCTGGGTGAAAAGCAGGGGGGCCCTGGTCCTCCAATCAGGGACAGGGTCGTTCCCCTGTGATGACCACTTCCTGGGAAGTGTGGCAAAAATCCATCCCAGAAGGCAATAGTCTCTAAAAATCCAAAATGGATGAATCTGATTTTTGGAGGAGAGATCTGGCTGAGCCCACCCACTGGTGTGGCTAAAAATCATAAACACACCCCTCTCCTGCCCTCTCCTAATCTAATCAAGGGGGCACCTAGCTGTCTGGGGTTGCAGGATGTGGGGGTGTTGCTGGGTGCTCCAGATGTCCTTCTCTGCCTTTGAAGACCAGTTTGGCAGCCCTCCCCCTTCCTGCCTCACCATCTGCTGAGGGGAGATTCTCTCCCCCAAGCACATTCCTTTGTGTGAAGCCAGGCCACTTCACACCTCATTAAAGTGGCCTGGTAGAAGCTGCTGCAGGCTGGCCAATCAGAGCACAGCAGCAAAAACAATGCAGAGCTGAAATTGGCAACTTTTTAGGTAAAGTCTAAACTTTTTACCTGCACTAGTTATATTAAATCCAACAACTGGAAGTTGTGGGATTTATTATAACAATCAATTTGATACCAAATTCTTGGTATGTAACATTTAAGGAGACTTTAAAATTTTAAATAAAGTCTGGCCATTCTAGCCTATGAAGGCCATTTACTTCAATGAGGGAAAAACGAATTTGGCTGTTTTTACCTCACCAGGGCTTATAAATCTATTTTTATAAAGTCCCTGCTTATAGTTACATGGCACCCAGCCCTAGGGGCACATAGGGCACACCTTAGGGGTGACTTATATGTAAAAATAAGGTAGTTTAAGACTTTGGAAGTACCTTTAATTCCAAAGTCGAATTTGCATATAACTTTAATTTAAAAGCAGCCAGCAAGGCAGGCTTGCTTTTAAAATGACACTGGGCACCTCAGCAATGCACCTAGGTGTGCACCACCTATGCTGTGGCCCCTAAACCTACATGCCCTACCATATACTAGGGACTTATAGGTAGGTTAACTTAGCCAATTATAATTAGCCTAATTTGCATATCCATTTTACACAGAGCACAGGCCCTGGGACTGGTTAGCAGTACCCAGGGCACCATCAGAGTCAGGAAAACACCAGCATAAAGTGGAAAATGGGGGCAAAAAGTTAGGGGGCTTCTGCAATCAGCCCCAGTTTCTCACACTTTGTTTCCATGGTGCATTTAAAAACGAGTAGGTCATACTCGTAGCGGTAAGGCCTTGATGAATCCAATTTTGGAGGAAGTTGTTACTTCCAAATGTAAAGCACCCTTTAGCACAACGAGCAAAGCGTTTTCAGTTTCCAGAGTACAGCGGCCTAGGAGCAACAATCAAGCGTTTCAGTTCACAGATGTAAAGCGCTCTAGGCACAGCAATTCAAGCGCTTCAGTTCACAGATGCAAAGGGCTCTTGGCATGACAATTCAAGCGCTTCAGTTCACAGAGGTAAATCGCTCTTGGCACGACAATTCAAGCGCTTCAGTTCACACATGTGAAGCGCGCTTGGCACGGCTATTCAAGTGCTTCAGTTCAAATATGTAAATCACTCTTGGCTCGGCAATTCAAGCGCTTCAGTTCACAGATGCAAAGCGCTCTTTGCACGGCTATTCAAGTGCTTCAGTTTAAAGATGTAAAGCACTCTTGGCTCGGCAATTCAAGCACTTCAGTACACAGATGTAAAGCACTATTGGCACGACAATTCAAGCGCTTCAGTTCACAGATGTAAAGCGCTCTTGGCATGGCAATTCAGGCGCTTCAGTTCACAGATATAAAGCGCTCTTGGCACAGCAATTCAAGCGCTTCAGTTCACAGATGTAAAGCGCTCTTGGTACAACAATTCAATCGCTTCAGTTCACAGAACGTAAAGCGCTCTTGGCACACCAATTCAAGCACTTCAGTCAGCAGGTTTAAAGCGCTCTTGGCACGACAATCAAAATGCTTCAATTCACAGGAGTAAAAAGTTCTTGGCACAACAATCAAAGTGATTCAGGCCACATGAGTAAAAGCACCCCCTTAGCATAATGAGCGTAGCGCTTTAAGGCAAGACACGTAAAAGCGCTTCCTGGTATTATTAAGTAAAGCGCTTCAAGTTCAATGAGTAAAAACTTTTCGGCCTTTATTGTTGTGAATGTGAAAATATTTCTAGAGATGAGCAAATCCTAGTTTTCATAGTTCTTTGAAAAGCTTTAATATGTGAAAAGCATATTTAATTATTTGAGATTTTCTAAGTCATGATAAAATGTTTATGTTGTGAATGCATAGATGTTACAGGATTGATATTCTGATTATAATCATAGTCCAAAGCTCTTGCCATCTCTTGATTCTGAGGTCGTAGTTTACTCTTCTTCCATGTTTCAAAGAAGCAGCTTTACCCTCATTTCAAAAGGGGTCTCCATCTGATAGCTCGGAGACGCATTTAGTCAAGAGTCTATTGATAAGTTACATTTCTATGAATGAGTGAATGCATATTTGTTCTATCCTTTTCTTTTCAGATCTCTCTCCCTGCTGTTCCCTACCATAATTCCCTTCACCCCGACTGGCTTCATCATAACTCTGTGCTATAATAGTTATCTGAGTTGGTGACGCCGGAAGGTGTTTTTTTTTGTTCAGCAACATGCAGATCACGATGAAAGGACACCGCAACACCCGTTTTCTAAACTATTCTTTCTAAGAAAGGCACCACTGAGCTCAGTGCCTTGTGTAGATACCTCATTCTCCCCAGCTCTACTATGAGCATGCTTTAAACTATCCTTCACTTGAGAACTATTAGGGGACTCTATGGCCAGTCAATCATTGGTGTCTAACAAGCTCAGGGAAAGAAATCTATTGGCCAGGTGGATAGGGACTTCCTAAGCTTCTGTCTCACAAGTTACCCTCTGTCTTCCCTGGATCATTGGGGTTCCGAACCTTGAGTGTGGACTCTGGCTGATAGAAAAAACCCAGTGGCAACACTTTTATCCCCGTAGGGATGGAACTAGAGTAACCCACCTCACATATTAAGTTTATTGCACGATTAGGTTGGTTAAAAATGAATGATAATACAATCCCTCTCTCCACTTTTTTCCCTGCACCCCACCCTACCCAATCTTCTGGCCATGATAGTGTGATTAGACAAATGCTTGCTTTTGTCCAGTTGGTTGTTACACCAATATGTGATTTTATAGATAATCTCAGAAGTTATTTCAACTTCATCCGTCTTCAGTGGTGGAATAGTCACCCAAATCACCACCAATGGAGTAGATTCAGGTGGGAGCTACAATCTGTGGTTGTTTTCCCCTTTGCTTACCAAAGTGGGGAGGGGAGACCACCAACTCAATGACACTATAATGGGGTAGGGGATTGGCCAGCCATATGAGAAAAACAGGCCTGGGTATTGGACAGGTTGGCTCCTTCCCCCATTACCCTCTTTTTGGGTGTAATACTGCTTATACTTGGTATTTTTGTCTTATGAAGCCAAGACTCTTGATTATTCCAAGACATCTCAGTACTTTTAAGGGGCCTGATGGTGCCACATGTATTCTATAATGGGTTTGGATGGTTCATACAATAAACATTGTGAATAAGAATAACATTTTTGGGAACATTAGATGGGTGCAAACATGTGCTGTCCATTTTCCATCTAATTAATGAATTCAGCTTTCTGATGGTAGCTACTAAAGTCACCAGTGTCACAGGCTCCCTGATAATAGACCCACCTTGTGGGGCTTCTCCTTGCTCAGGGTTGTCTACCATTTCTGGGGCCCTTCTAACCTCAGATCTGCCACTTTTCGGTTGCTGCACAGGCTCAGTATGTGTTTCCGGCTGAGGCCCAATTTTTCTTCAACACTTTGGATCTCCTCAATTAGGACCCCAGCTATTGATGTGAGGAATGACGTAATGGATGGGCATTTACGAGCAACCTTTGGATTGACCAGTCCAATGTTACATGTAGATTTACACTTGCCCATACTTATAGCAAGATTGCTGGAGAATGAGGCGTGGCCCAGCCCAGCCTCTTCTGGGCTCTGACAGGCGCATACCGGCCGGGTCTTCGCCCGGTCTTTGCCCAGGTGCATTTTGAAGAGTTGTCATGGGATGTTGGCACCTGCTCCTCTGTGTTGATGATGTCACCTCCATGTAAGAGCCAGCCTGGGAATCAAAAATCCACTTAGTGCAGTGTGGCCCAGTGCAGCGGGAAGTGAGCCATGCTTTGAAGTGGTGTCAGAGGGCGTGGCAGTCTCCTCCCCTGTTTTCTCACTGATTCCTCTGGGGTCAAGAGAGCTTTGGACTTGAAGTCACCACTTACTGCAGAACATCATAATAGTTGTGCTTAAGGGCCAAGAGAGAGTGTTCAGCCTTGTTAGTCCTATGTGCCCACAACCACAAAGGATTGCCAGCTGACGTTTGTTGCATCTAGTAGGGGCCTTATAATCTTGCCTCTCCAGGTCCTTGATCTCAGTCATCAAGCCTGCCTCCACCAGCCTGGACTATTGCGCCCTGGCAATAGAATAGATCACCCCTTCCATGGTTGCTTTAAACCCATCCCAAAACTTGTATAAAGTGTCTGGCAGAGCATTGAGTTCAAAATATTCCACTATGCCCTTATGGTGTCAGCTACATCTACTGGGTCCCTAGGACAATGCAGGGGAAGGGACCAGCGTGGGATTATGTGTTTTTGATCCACACCTGCTCTACATGGGAATGATCAGAGATGGAAATATCCGAGATGACTGCAGTGTCTACATTTCTAAGGATGGAGCGAGTAAGTATAAGATAGTTGATGCATAATTATGATGCATGCACATCAATCAATCAATCAATTAGGAATTTGTAGAGCGCACTACTCACCCAGAGGGTCTCAAGGTGCTGAGGAGGGGGGGAAGGGAGCGGAGGTGCTGCTATTGCTCGAACAGCCAGGTCTTGAGAAGTTTCCTGAAGGCAAAGAGGTCTTTGGTGTGGCGCAGGTGGGTGGGAAGAGTGTTCAATGTTTTGGCGGCGAGGTGCGAGAATGATCTACCACCGGTTGTAGTTCTGCGAACGTGTGGGATGGTTGCGAGGTCGAGGTTGGTGGAGCGGAGATGTCGGGTCGGGGTGTAGAAGGAGTGCCGTCTGTTGAGGTATTCTGGTCCGGTGTTGTGCAGTGCTTTATGAGCATGGGTGGGGAGTTTGAAGGTGATTCTCTTGTTGACTGGGAGCCTTGCAGGTTTCTCAGGTGGTCTGTGATGTGGCAGTGGTGGGGATGTCGAGGATGAGGCGTGCAGAGACGTTCTGGATGTGTTCCACCCTCTTCTGCAGTTTGGCCATGGTTCCTGCGTAGATGGCATTGCCGTAGTCCAGTTTGCTGCTTACAAGAGATTGGGTGACTGTTCTTCTGGTTTTGGTGGGTATCCATTTGTAGCAGAGCACGTGGAGGGTGTTGAACCTGGAGAAGGAGATTGCGTTGACTTGCTGGGTCATGGATAAGATGAGTCCTAAGTTGCGTGTGTGGTCGGTTGGAGTCGGAGCAGCTCCGAGAGTGGCAGGCCACAAGGAGTCATCCCAAGCGGAGGGGGTGGAGCCGAAGACGAGGACTTCTGTCTTGTCAGAATTGAGTTCTCCCATGAGAGAAGAATGAATAGTCATGCACCTCCGGATGTCTGTATCTCCGGGTGTCTACCTAGCCTAGATCTAAGATTATATGAATAAGCAGACATCGCTTCTGCACCTTGATATAATGTTGTGCTTCTATTTAGGTCCGAATCCAAAACCAGGTTCAGATCCCCTGCTTTCCCTCGGGGCTGCCTCAGCTGCAGATGATTTGCTCCAGAGCAAGGTCACTGAAGTTTCTTTGGTGGACTTGAGGCACAACATGGTATGGCAGTGTGGTCATGCAGGTACTCGGTCACCTAGGCAAGGCCTGTGCAGTGTCCGCACCCCAGGACTGATCAGATGGTGAGCATAGATCCTAGGTAGGGCTACGTATCATGTCTCTAACTCCGGTGCTCTAGTGGAGGAGACCAAAGCCTGCATGCCAGTGGAAAAGGAACTCTGCTCCCCCAGTCCTGTGTAAGTATGCCAGCAGGTAAAAAAGGGAACCTAGGGTAGGCAGGTAGCAAAGAATCAATGTCTCCAGTGCATCACAAATAGGCAGTGCAACAGGTGTTCAGGGGTGTGCTCATGGCCCAAACGTGCAATCACCCTCTGCACTAGGTCATAAACACTGGACCTCTCTCCAAGCACCCCAATCTGCTGCGAAGCAGATGACCTCAGTTTAGTCTCCTAGGTGATAGCATCACAGTAATGTCTTTCTGAGCATGCTGTCTCCCACTCCACTCACAGCCCACCTCTGTTCACTGCATACCACTTTCTTTGCTGAACCCCACATTACTCACCAGGGAGGCTTCACTCCGAGACCAGGACTGCAGTGGGACTGCAGATCTGTCCCCTTTATTCTCCAGGGCCACTGCCAGATAGGTGGAGCCCAGTGCTGTCGGAGGGGGCCCCACTGGTTTCCACAAATACACTCCTCCCTGGCTCCACACATGTACTCACAGAACCTGTCGCCAGTGGGAGGAGGGGAGGAAAGGATGGGCTCAGTACTGCATCTCTGGGCCCCACAAGCCTGATACCCCAATGCACGGTACCAGCACTCCCAAATGGGGGCTCAGATGGCTCCGGCGGTCGCAATCCACAGTTTAGGGCCCAATCTGGGCAGGCACAGAGCATGGCTTAGTTGGTGGTGTCAGATGGTCCCAGATTGCAGTCTCACCATGCCCTCTGGAGCTGCCCATCAGGTCCAGGGCAATGAGTCAGTGAACAAGATGGTGGCCCAGTGAGGCTAGCCGGGTCCACGGGTCTCCATGCAGAGCTGTGAGGGCTAGGAGCCCATCAGTTGTCCCTCCATGGGGCCACAGGAGGTCCCCCCAGCAGGACAAGCACAAATTCAGTGAGGAGGAGAGGCCCGGTGTGCTAGTGCACAGCCCATTACAGTGATCACCCAGGGGCTGCACTCATTAGTTTATGGCACGGAAGTTGCAACTTCCACTGCTGCTCTCGTTGGTTGCTGGCTCAAGTGATGGTCTTTCCATGCTCTCTGACTCTGCCTGATGGTCCCTGACAGCTGGCAAGATGGCTGCCTAGCTATGGCTTCCCGGGACATGAGTCACCAAACACGGGCCTTGCAGGCTGTCTCCTGGGCTTATACTGCCCCCATCAGCCCTTCCTCATAGTCCCAGGAGCTGCCCTAAGGTGAGTGAAGCAGGGATGGCATGTTAGGGGCCTGGAAGCCGCAATGTAGACCCACAGGGATCCATAAGTGAGGTACCATGAATCAAACTCCATTCCCATCCTGGCCACACCCCAGTTGGTATAGAATTTGTCATAGTTTTCGAGAACTTAAGTAGGTTACTATTTATTTTGTAATATGCTTTTAGCTATGGTTTTAAGTAATCTACTCCTCTGGTATTTGTGAAGAGTTTGACTTTAAAATGTAGCACCTCAAACATTCTTTTTGTTTCTTTGCTAAGTTTAGAACCAATTAGTCCAATATATTGCTCCAGTTGCAGTTCTTGGTAGCTTTGCTCTTTTTGTAATGCATCTAAATTAGTACAATGTTGGTTGGGTTCTGCTGACAGTGGATTTGAAGGCATTGTGCCATCTCTCTACTGCGCTGTTTGTTTTGGCTTCCTTTGCCAAGCTGCTGTCATAGACTTTCCACCATTGTATTTAGAATTTGGGTTGACATCTGTGTCCTGAGCGATGCAGTCTGCCAACCAAAGTGTCTTCAAAATAGTCTATTAGGGGACTAGGTTTGCCTTCGTTTTGTTAGTAGAAAGGGCTTTCTATTAGTAAATTGTAGTGGTTGGCTACATCTGTGACAATGACATAGTCTAGTGAAATCATTTCTTTTTAATTACAAAGGCAAATTGGCTGTTTGCAGAATAGTTTGCAATTAGTGCATATTTATGGAGGTGTGTTCATATACTTTGAATGAAATGATAGTAACAGGCATGTATGGCTGTGTAAGGGTAAATTGTTAGAATGGTTTGTATCATCTCAAAGACTATGGTTATTTTCTTGGGTAGTAGTTATTTGTTTCACATTTTATATGGTTTAAGAGGGTGAAGTAACTTCTGCTTTATTTATTTGGTAGTAGGGCATGGACAAAAGGGATTTTTGTGTTCTGATATGCACCATATATGGTATATATCTTAGTGAATGGTTTGGGACACTTTTTGAAGGTCCCATATATCATCCATGTTTGACATTGATTGGCTACGTTTAATAAGTTTTCTGCTGTGGAGAATATTAGGATTTTTTTCACATTATTTAGGTTGCTATGTAAAAGGAAAGGCTCCTCATTATGTGTAATTGTTAAATGTTCTGGTATGTTTATAACTTAGTATCTTCTAGGGGCAGGTGGGATATCGCTGGTGGCTTTTTTAGTTTGTGCAATTAAATGTTTTACAGTGGGAATAGGTGGTAATGGACTGTTATGTGCTTGGGGACATTAGATAGTATATCTTTAAGGATTTTGGTTGTGGGTTCCTGGGAGCTAGTGCTTGCCTCTCTTATGCCATGCAATACCTCCCTTTCTTCTATTTCTGTCACATTTGAAGGGTGGTTGTGCTCTCTTACAAGAATTACAACATCATTGTGTGCAGTTGCTCTTCTGGAGCATGCATTGGAAAAATATTTTTTACATTTCCAGTTTATATTTTCTGATAATGCATTGAGTACACCCGGAAAAAAAACTTTTGGCTATCCCTCTAGCCACCCTTTAGGCTTTTTCTATTTTTACATCTAGAGTTACAAACATGACGTTATCTGCCCATTCTAAGTCCTCAAGTTTATTTAAAGATCTCGTGTCTCATTCATGCAAAAATATGTAGGAAACCCACTGCTTGCAATGCCACATTTCACGCACAAAGCGCACATCCCAGATCACAGATAGAAGCAACTCCACTGGGTGAGATGAGACACAACTACAGTGAAGATTCTGTTTTTGGACAAGAACTTAAACTATTGGATGACCATTTCTGACAGCAAGGCTACACTGAGAACATTCTAATCAAAGCTAGAAATGGATACTCAGGGTAAAAGACAGAAGAAGGCTAAAGCCAAACAACTGACTCTAATTAGGAACTTTAGTGCACAAAGTCATAATATCTACAAAATCTTAAAAACAACTCTGGTACTTACTCAAACTGGACACCACTTAGGTCAAGTGCTGAATGAACAATCTAGGCCTCACACACAGTAGGAATCGTACCATGCCCATAACTTCAAAGGAACTTAAAGGGTGGATATGGGGATGGCCAAAATGTTTCTTTATGTGTACTCAGAGTCAGCATGCTGCAGACAAATTGACTTCTTTTTAATAGTACACTAAGGTCAGACACAACATTGAGTATTTTATGAATTGTAACATTAAATTTGTCATTCATTGCATTTTCTTGCCAATGCCAGAAGACCTATGTGGATAGTACGATATGGCCATTTAAAAAAATAATACAAGAGCACATTAGAACCATTTGGTACAACAACACCAACTATCCATTATCCGTTCATTACAATACATATCATTCAGGAACAGAAGTTATCAAAAACAAATTTCATGGCATAGCCCTAGCATCCCAGATGTGGGGAGAGAATTTAACTTTGAGGAGAATGGAAACCAAGTGGATAATTATGTTACATGCTGTCGACCAAGTATTCAACCCTGATAGAAAGCTTCATACCTTTCTGATGGACTGAACAATGTATGGTTTTGCCTGGTTACAGTATATGAGATTTATGCTGTATTAATGCCCCCATCTGGGTGCAATTTCTCTATTGTGTTTTGGACTATTCTGACTTATAGGATGGGACCCTAGCCATTCAGGTTTCACAACTGGGAGGATTCCCCTCCTTTTCTGAGGTTTGCTTACTACCATTGTTTATCATTTTTTTTTGGTCGTTTTAATGCATCCTTTGTATTCCATGTAGTAAGATTTGCTCACAAGGTTGAGTTTCAAAGGCATCCGATGCAAACTGTGTTGTATTACAATGTTGTAAGCCATCATTTGCTTTGCCTGCCTTATATGCTAATGAGCACCTCTTATAATTACATTTTGCACCTTACTAGTATTTTTTTATTGTCCTATGTAACATTGCCTGCTTAAGATACTTTTACATGGTATTTTCTATGTTCGTTCCAGAAATTGGTCAGTTTCGTGTTTCCCATGCTAGCAACAAGTTCAGACCCCCTTCCTCTTTTGTTTTCTTCCTTAATATGTCCTTACAATACCGTGCCTCTAAGTGGGTTTCTTTTACTTTTCATCCCTGTCTCCTACTCTTCTATTTTTGGTTCCTTGTTTTGTACACAGTATTATGACATAACACTTCTTATGAGTAACTTTCTACGTACTGTGGTTTTAACTGTTTTCCCTACTAAAAATGGCTGCTTTCCACGTGAGCACATTTCACTTTCTACTTTGACTATGCTCTGCACATAAAAGGATGTCACTATACCAGCGTCCTGCCCTAACTACTGAAAGACAAGCAGCAGCAGCCACCGCAAATCTGAAGGGGAGGTTTGGGGGGGGGCAGAGACGGGGGGATTAAAAAAAAAAAAACTACCTTACCGCTATCTCCTCCGTCTCCCACCTTTTTCTTTGATGTAGTGTTGCAGCATTCACTGGGACAGCAGCATAGGCTTGTCAGCAATCCTGGTTCTGCTTTCTGCTAAACCTAGCATTAAAGCAGCCCTAAAATTGGTCTGAGCAGCTCGGGCTCCATCTCAGACACAGCACTGGGGTCTGTGCAGTTTCCCCAGCCTGGCTGTTCAACACATCTGAGCTGGAGAAACCTAAGTGCACATAAGAAAAAAGAAAATTACTATGGTTTTATTTTTTTGCTGCTGGCTCAGCCTGTTGGGTGACGCTCGTTCTCTATAGCATAGGACTTACCCCTGAAGAAGGGAGCTCACGTTTGTTGGAGTGATGCCAGGTACGAACTTCTTCTTTGGGGTCCTTTTCACTTTTAGGGACTTGGTTACTGTATTTCATAGTCACATAGCGTTTTCGGCATATGTACTTATTTTTCTGTCTTTAGGTGCATAGGTTATCATGGACTGTTTCACCTACCTCTGGACATCTGACCGCATATGTATATTACAGTGGTTGTATATTCTTTACAGGTATTTCAGCGAAGTTTACTTTTCTTGCCTAGTATCACTTAGCTTTATGAGATTAAGTAGCTTTGTGATCTTCATGTGCATTTTGATTTTTTTTTTACCTTGGTGGCCACAATGCGTTCAGATTGTGGGGGTCATTATGACATGGCGGAAACAAATGCTGTGTTCATGCTGGCGGTCAAAACACTGACCGCCAGCGACCCTAGAACCCCGGTGGCCAGATTATGAACTTTTCTGAGAGCCGACGGGTGGAAACCTTGTTTACGCCCGCCGGCTCACAGAAAGGCTCGGCCGGGGCATTGACGGCGGCTGTGAGGCAGGTGCCGTTACACTCGTCGCACAGAAGGGGCTGTGCACCGGGGCCGTGCAGGGGCCCCCAGAGTGCCCCGGGGCACCCCCTCTGACAGCCTTTTCCTGGGGGATATCCCGCCAGGAAAAGGCTGGCGGGAAATGAAACATTATCTGTAGGGTAGCGCCGTTACCCTGGCGGATGGTGGTTCATCCCACCTCCCCTGGCGGTGGGTGACGGATGCCGTTTATTATATGGCGGTTCGGCCCGCCATGCCGGCTGGCAGCTTCAGCCACCACTGCCGGCATGGTGGGCGGAACCGCCATGATTGTAATAAGGGCCTATGTCTGCTGCCATTATTCTCTAAAAGGTTCTGGCTTACTAAGGCCTCCACATACAAAATAAGGAACTCTGTCTAATATGTGTACTGATCAACGCTTAATGCATATACATCATTTTTTCACATGTATTGGCCTTTTAGGACTTCTAGTTATCTACTCTTTTGCCTTAATGTAGATGGATCGCTTATTTTTATTTGTACTGTTTCTATTCTAAAGACCAACATATATTTGGGTTGGTGTCTTCTGTACTCTGTACTCGACTACCTAAATTTGGGGTTTTACAGATTTACAATTTCTACTGCTTAGTTTCCAAGATATCCAATTTTTTGCATATACTCAACCGTAGGTAGCATTTATTAATAATTTCCTTCCACACTTGTTTATGGTTATGGCTTTTTTCCCAACTATAATCTGTGAACTACTTTTCATTCCATTAAAGTTTAGTTGCAGGACTGTTCTTTTTAGAGTTCTACTTATTTCTTTATAGAATTAGTGATCTCTTGATGATTTTTGTGATGGGTAACCCTCACTACCATGGCTGCACATTTCTCCAACACTCTACCCCGACCATTCCATCAGATTTTCCTGGAGTTGTTATGCTTTGCTACCTCTTTCAATTGCTTTCTTTATCTTAATATATTTCTCCTTTGATTGATGCATATACAAGAAGGATTAGTTTTGTGGTTCCTTCGACTGCTTTAGATCATTTACTTGCTTTTTAGGCTTTGATCTTTGTGTCCTGTTACTACAGAAGACTTTCTACTGTTTTTCCTGATGGTTGCATCGTATGCACCGTTCACTTTTTACTGGCGCTTCTCGCCTGGCAATGTTTCTATGGCAGACAGACAATATGATTGTCTTGAATGGTCACTTTCTGTTTTCCATTATCACTTTTGGGTGATATATATTTCTAATATATTATCATTACCTATATATTCATCCTTGAAAGTCATAGCACTGGTTGTTCTAATTGCTCTTATTGCATTTGGGAGAATAATAATCTTATTATCCCTAACTACTCATTTTCATTCTTTGTAATGCAATGTATTATGTTATCCCTGTCCTCGTTTAAATTTTTGGTTTAATATACTTGCAGCCTTGGCTGTTGCTGTATTGTACCATGTACTAGAATGTACAGAGGTTTCCCTGACTGAATAAATATACTATTTCAGAATCACTTTATCATGAAATCTTAAGTGATGGACCTTTACTTTACCTGGACTTCCAATTTTGAGTGCTGGGGTACCTGTTTGTGATGTTTATGTATACAGTGGACTACTTTGTGGTCTTCTGTTAACGGGTAACTTTGGTAGTAGGGTACACAGTGCCCCACAAGCACTTTATCTTTACTTTGATTACTTATCAAAAAATACCCACAACTGTTTACCCTTTGATAGGAGGTGTGGCATCCATGCCACTACTGCCAGTTGTTGTTTTCACTGCAGTTATGTTTGGCTCGTATGAGCTCCTCATAGGGAATATTCCATTTCATGATGTCTGGGTGGTTACTCAAAGAATGTAGGCTGGTATTTCCTGCTGTAGTTTTCTTGTGCAAGGAAGTAGTGAGTCCCCCTCTTGATTAATACAGTGATGTAAAGAAACTCTAATTTCTCTTTGCTTAAATCCAAGGTCAAGTCTAAGTCCAAGTTGTGCATTTTGAGTAAAAAAAAAAGAAAATCCCTCATGGATTTCTCAGTGACATGGCCACCTGCTCCTCCCATCAGGAGGAACAAGTTTGTGAAGCTGGGAACAAAGCAGATGCCCAAAGAAGTCCTTGTTTTCACCTTGAATAGTACTCCATTAAAGAGAAAGATGTTATTTTCTAGACAAAGTAGTATCATTTCCAAAAGCATGTTGGTGTGGGACAAGAGATAGATGGGACATGCCCTGAGGAAGTGCTTACAAGCATCAATACCTTGGTCATGATTGATGCTCGTGTAAAGTGAGCAGACTTCCAGGGTCATGAGCAGATATTCATTGGTCCATTTAATGCCCTCGACCCTTCTGAGAAAATCTTTGTTATCTTTGAGATAAGAAGGCAAAGTAGTGAAAAAATCCCTCAAAAAATATTCAGTGTATTTGGACATGTTCTCTAGAAACCTGTGGGGGGCGTGGTTTGAAGGGTTTTTATGAATCTTGGGCAGAAGGTAGAAAATCGGAAAGACTGGATAACTAGACTTCAGATAGAGGAAGTCTTCCAATTCATGAATCACCATGTCCTTACAGATGTCAAGTTGTCCCCAAATGGCTAGGGGGTGTCTTTATAGTTTACCGGCCTACCCTATCATAGCAAGTGATGTGGTCTAGTTGTCTATAGGCTTCCTTGTTGTACATTTCTAATACCAAGACAACTACATTGCTCAGCTTGTCAACGGGCCGTACAGCAATGCCCATATCATTAACTAGAACTGGTACTGCTTGCATTTCATTGACTGATAGAATCCTTTCCTGAGTTTTCTTCTTAGTTGTAAAAGGCAGCAAATCATTTATAGCACAATCATGAAATGCATTAATGGCATCAAATGTAAGCTGGGTGTAGGAGGCTGGCCTGGTTTGTAGTGGGTACCTTGGGTACTTACACCTTACATCAGGTCTAGTTATCCCTTATTAGTGAATGTAGTAGTGTTCTAGCAGCTTAGGCTGATAGAGGTAGCTATAGCAGAGCAGCCAAAGCTGAACTAGGAGACATGCAAAGCTCATGAAATACCACTAACATCATATAGGTACTATATCATAAGAAAGACAATACTCATAGGGCCAGATGTAGGAAAGGATTTGCGCCTCGCAAACGGCATAAAACGCCGTTTGCGAGGCGCAAAAGCCTCTCCGCGATGTAGAAATGCATTTTGCGAGTCGGATCCGATTTCCAACTCGCAAATAGGAATGGGTGTTCCCTTCCTATTTGCGACTCGCAACGCTATACAATTTCATTTGCGGCCGTGAATGCGGTCGCAAATGAAATCGCAGTTACCATCCACTTGAAGTGGATGGTAACCCAGTCGCAAATGGGAAGGGGTCCCCATGGGACCCCTTCCCCTTTGTGAATGGAAACAAAAAACAATTTTCAGAGCAGGTAGTGGTCCTATGGACCACTGCCTGCTCTGAAAAATGCCGAAACAAAAGGTTTCGTTTTTTTTTTCTAAGTGCAGCTCGTTTTCCTTTAAGGAAAACAGGCTGCAGATAGAAAAAACTGCTTTATTAAAAAGCAGTCACGGACATGGTGGTCTGCTGTCTCCAGCAGGCCACCATCCCCGTGAGTGCCCATACTCGCAATGGGGTCGCAAACTGCGACCCACCTCATTAATATTAATGAGGTGGGGCTTTGCGACCCCATTGCGAGTTGCTGAGACACCTTTCTGCATACCAAATTGCGACTTGCAATTTGCAAGTCGCACGGACTTGCAAAATGCAAGTCGCAATTTTCAACCTACCTACATCTGGCCCATAGTTACTAAAAATAAAGGTACTTTATTTTAGTGACAATGTGCCAAAAATATCTCAGTGGATATACTCCCTTAGGAGGTGAGTAACATACACAAAATACACACAAATAACCAAATCAGGTAAGTAAAACAGTCAGAAAGTAGTGCAAACACTGTAAAATCCAATAGGATGCAATAGGCCTAGGGGCAACACAAACCATATACTAAGTAAGTGGAATGCGAACCACGAATGCACCCCTAGGCAAGTGTAGTGTGTAGAGGGTCACTGGGAGTGTGGGAAAACACTAAGGGTGTAGGGGAGACCCCACCCCAGGACCCAGGAAAGTAGGAGTAAAGTACTACTATGTCCCCCGAAACACACTAAAGTCATGATAAAGGATTTTGCAAGGATCACAACAGACTGCAAAGCACTGAAGATGGATTCCTGGACCTGAAGACCTGAAAAGAAAGGGACCAAGCCCAAGAGTCGCTTAAGTGTCCAGGGGGGGCAGGAGCCCACTAAACCCTGGATGAAGGTGCAAAATGGCTGCCTCTGGTTGGAAGAAGATGCTGGTTTTGCAAGGAGGTAGGAGGTTCTGCTTTATGCAGAAGATGTCCCATGGCGTCCTGGAGGATGCAGAGTTATTTCCTTGGCAAAATACCATGAACAAGCCTTGCTACCTGCAAGAATCACAGTTGGAGAAAAAGGGTGCTGCCCGGGCCCAGGAAGGACCAGGATGTCACCACTCAGGAGAGGAGACAGAGGGGGCCCTCAGCAATGCAGAGAGCCCACTGGAAGGAGGGAAGCACCCGCAGAAGTCATTGAACATGGGTTCAAGAAGACTGAACACATCAGTCGTCTCAACACTGGAAAGAGAGGTCCCACGACACCAGAGGTCAACTCAGGGAGCTGACCATCGCAGGACGGAGTGCTGGGGAACGGGGCTCAGCTATGCATGCAGGATTTCTTGGAAATTTGCACAGAAGCCCTTGCAGCTGCAGATCACACGGTGCACAGGATTACTATCTGGGGAGGGGAGGTAAGGACTTACCTCCTCCAAATTCGGACAGTTGGACTTCTGGACCGTCTGGGTCACTTGGGTCCACCACCTGTGTTCCAGGGGCCGCGCTCGTCAGGATGAGAGTGGACCCAGAGGACAGGTGAAGCTGAAGAGCCTGCTGAAGCAGGGGGCATCTTCCGTTGACCCACAGGAGATTTCTTTGTGGCTTCCAGTGCAGGCTGAGGGCAGGAAGCCCCCAGAGCATGCACCACCAGGAAACAGTCGAGGAAGCCGGCAGGATTTGACACTACAGTGTCGCTGGCAGTTTTCTTGCTACTTTGTTGCAGTTTTGCAGGTGTCCTGGAGCAGTCAGCAGTCGATCCTTGGCAGAAGTTGAAGAGAGAAGTGCAGAGGAGCCCTGCTGGATTCTCGCAAGTTGTAATCTGAGGAGACACCCACAACAGAGAGACCCTAAATAGCCCTCTGAGGAGGATTGGCTACCTACCCAGGTGTGCATCTATCAGGAGGGGTCTCTGACGTCACCTGTTGGCACTGGCCACTCAGAGGCCTCCAGAGTGTCCTCACACCTCTGAAAACAAGAGGGCAGGGGTCTGAGACACACTGAAGGAACTCTGGGCACCACCCCTGGGGTGGTGATGGACAGGGGAGTGGTCACTCCCCTTTCCTTTGTCCAGTTTCGCACCAGAGCGGGGGCTGGGGTTCCCTAAACCGGTGTAGACTGTCTTATGCAAGGAGGGCACCATCTGTGCCCTTCTAAGCATTTCCTGAGGCTGGGAAAGGCTACCCCTCCCCAGCCTGTAACACCTATTTCCAAAGGGAGAGGGTATAACACTGTGCTCTCAGAGGAAATGCTTTGTTCTGACCCCAGGAGGGCAGAACCCTGTCAGTGATGTGGCAGCAGCTGTAGCTGCAGTGCAAACCTCAGAGAGCTGGTTTGGCAGTACTGGGGGTCCATAGTGGAGCACCCATGATGCATGGAATTGAATCCCCAATACCAGATTGGGAATGGGGGGACAATTCCATGATCTTAGACATGTTACATGGCCACATTCGGAGTTACCATTGTGAAGCTACATATAGGTATTGACCTATATGTAGTGCACGCATGTAATGGTGTACCCGCACTCACAAAGTCTGGGGAAATGTCCCTGAACTATGTGGGGGCACCTTTGCTAGTGCAAGGGTGCCCTCACACTTAGTAACTTTGCACCTAACCTTCAGCAAATGAAGGTTAGACATATAGGTGACTTCTAAGTTACTTAAGTGCAGTGAAAATGGCTGTGAAATAACGTGTGCGTTATTTCACTCAGGCTGCAATGGCAGTCCTGTGTAAGGGTTTGTCTGCACTCCCTATCGTTGGCAAAAGAAATGCTGCAACCCATATGGATCTCCTGGAAACCCAATGCCCTGGGTACCTTGATACCATATCCTAGGGACTTATAAGGGGGGTCCAGTATGCCAATTGAAATTGGTAAATGTAGTCACTAGCCTATAGTATCAAAGTTAAAGGCAGAGAGAGCATGAGCACTGAAGTTATAGTTAGCACAGCCTCAGTGACACAGTTAGGCACTACATAGGCATACACATTTAGGCCACAAACTATGAGCACAATGGTATTTTGTATGTTTGTGCAGTTTTTGCATCAATAAATGACGCAAATTTGGCACAAAAAAAGTATAAATGTGGGCCTTCATCTCTTTCTCTAATTTATCCAGTGTTAATCCATTTCTTTAAGAAATTGTTCAATGTGTTTATTATCCTTGCAGGCAACTAGTTCTTCCTTGATACCAGCAATTTATTTTAATATTTTTTTCACTATCTAGCCACACTTATTTCACAAGGATATGTGGCATTGCCCTTGAACTTCTTCAGAAATGATGTGCTCACTCTTCCAACGTTCTGAGGCCTGGGTAGTTATGGGTATGTATGGCATTGATTCTTAGTTCCCTTGCAACCTTGTTATTATCCCCACCCATCATTTAGACAATTGGGTCCGCAACAGCTTCTCAGGTTGCCTCAGTTTGATATTAATATTAGCTCCCTTATCAATTGCATTGTTTGGGCAGTCTTTGTTCACATTCTTAAAGAGTAATAGCTGTGCTTCCTTACTTATATGGTCTTCGCTGCTCACTACAATGCACGAGTGATTTAGATAAACAGTTGTAGAATTGAAAGGTTTTCAAGGTATACCTCATTGGAAAAATGCTCATGTTCCTCCCTACTTCAATAGTAAAAATGGTAACAAAAGTTAAAACAATCAAAACAGGAATAGTTTGTTATGGATATTGTTATAAGTGCCCAGAGATGATACAGTAGGACGCAATGTCACCAACGAATGTGGAATCTAAGGAAACTCCCCAGAGACATGAGAGGCATATTCACAGTTCCTCTCTCAAGAACCAACCTCAGTGACTCACACCCTGGTTCTCCTCAGTCTACAGTCGCAGGGCAGTGTGACCTTAGGTAACTATAACTCGTGCCACTACTATGAACAGTTTTTTCATCAAAATTTTTACTGCAAATATTAAATTTACATTATCAATGATGTTATCAAAGATGTCATGAGTGCTGTAATTGGTAGGGTAATTAGCAGTATTGAGTGTGCGAGTTACAATTACCTTAGGGCACAAGTTATAGTTACTTGAGATAACTCTAACTATAACAGTTGCATTTCTATGGTTTTATTAAGTTTTGTGAGCCTAACTATAACGTAATTGCAACCTTTGTTTTTTTAAGTGAATTTCACTTTTTTTAATGCATAGTAACTTTCAATACTATACATTAATCCAACCACCTCCATACACGCCCTTCAGTCATTTGCTAAAGCTGTTGGCCACAAGGCCTTGCCTGTGGCCAAGCACTGTTGTCAACCCCCTATAACTACCCAATCTTGCCCCACGCACAGCCTTTGGCCATGCATGGTGGGGTTGCCCGTAGGTCCTGGCCTGTGGCCATTCCTGGGAGGTCAACCCCTGTAAGCACCCAACCCCGAGATAGCGAGAGAGTGAGAGAGAGAAAATGGGACTTTGAGAGACAGAGCGATATAGGGTTTTGAGAAATTATATACTTAGAATGAGATATTGCCAGACAAATTGAAAAAAAAAATGTTTTTGTCTATTAAAAAGAGTGAGATCACCTTTCAGTATGTAATTTAAATATTTACAGTTGAAAAGAAACTAAAGCAGGGAATTACCACAAACTCACCTAGACCAGAACCCTTAAACTTTAGAATGCATGTCTGAGACATTAACCACTAGGCCAGAGCTGACTCCTTATTGTGCAGAGTCCAGACAGCTTTGACATTCAACCCTTATCTCTCTCTCTTCCATCTTTTTATGGGATGGAAGAGAGAGAGAGGGAGAGTGATAGGACTGCGGGGGGAACTTCAAGGCCCCCCATGGTCCTAGCCGACGCCCCATTTCCTGTAGAAGCCGGCATTGCTCCCACAAGCAGGGAGCTGCTTTAAATAGCAGCTCCCTGCCTGCAGGAGCAATATTTTCAGCTGGAACCTGTAAACATATTGCAAATCCATTCTGCACGACTTGTTGACATTTGTATATGAGACTCGACATGGGAAGAACATTGTCGGGATACTTTGGGAACATTCTGTCTGAGTGGACTTTCTGAGTGGGTGCATGAGGGTCTGACTCGGGCTGTGATTGGGTGTACGAGGGTCTGAATGGGTCTGTGAGTGGGTGCGTGAGTGCCTGAGTTGGTGAGTAAGTGTTTGAGTTGGTGTGTGAGTGGGAGAAAGAGACTGAGAGAGAGAGAGAGAGAGACAAAGGCAACATTTTGCCCAGGGGAGGTGGTGATCCCCGGAACACAGGAAGGCATGCAGCCCCGCACATTTTTTATGCATTGTTCTAAGGAGGAGGTGGCTCCTGGGGCTAGAGGGGGCTGGGCTGTCCTCCCGTTACATATAAATAATGCCCCAAAGACTTGGCCCACCTAGGGACTTAAATAAGATGAAGCGCAGCAGGCCACACTTCATTTTGTAAATTTTTGCAGCAGCAGATTTGTGACCCCATCGTGATTCTACAGCACAAATGTTTGCCTGTGGGGGTGGGTCCCTTGGTGACCCCAGCACCAGAGCTTAGGGTTCAGGATATCCGTACTCTGGACCCTTTTGTTTTTTTATCCTTTTTTTATGGAACCCGACTGAAGCTGAGTACCAAAATGGCTGACAACACTTCCTTGTTGAAGTGTTGTGAGCAAAACATATCTTAGCATGAGATCACAAGGGGTTCCAAATTGTTTGCGTCTGTATATATACAAATATACAATTTCTTTGTTTTCTTTAAAACTATTCAACGGATTTACACCAAATAACAAGAGCTACCTTTCTACCAAATTTGGTGTAACTCTGTCCAGTAGTTCCAGAGCTAACACTGTTCAAAATCCCTATGAAAAAATGAATGGGGAAAATATATTTTTGGACCACCCCTCTTTTTTGGCCCAGCTTGACAGCAACTGAAGTGACGCCCATTGTTTCTGGGAAAAGTTTGTAAAGATTCATCAAATGTTAGCAAAACAAAACTCACTTTTTATATAGAAACCAGGTCCTAAATACATATAAATATATATATATAGATATAGATGTACTTACCTAGTGGCGGTCACAGACCTAGTTCCTATATAAAAAGTGTTTATTTACTTGCTTATATCTTTGGCGCAGCTTAACGAATCTTCGCAAAACTGTCCACAAAAATTTGACAGTCTCTGGGTCATCCTTTCAGGGGGAGCCGAGAAAAAGTTTGATCCCAAAACACATCTTCCTCGTTCATTTTTCCATAGGGAATTTGAACAGCAATAGCGGAAAAACTACTTTCTGGAATTACACCAAATTTGACAGGAAGGTAGGTCCTGTTCCAGTAAACAACCTTATTTTGTTTTGGTGTAATTCTGTTAATTAATATTTGAGAAATTAAGGGGAAAACAAATTTGTTTACCTATGTAAGCAAAGGGTTCGCAATCCTTCCCAATCTTGTGCAGAGATCTGATTGGCTGATAATACTTCAACAACAGAAGCCAATGAAGTGTTGTCAGCAATCATGGGACCTGGTTGAAGCTGAGTCCCCCCCCCCCAAAAAAAGAAAAAGGTCCAGGACCCTGATCCCTTAGCCCTGGTGGTGAGGTCCCAAGGAGACTTGGGCTAAAAAACATTTTTTTTTCAACTTTACGAGCAGAGTCGTGGTGGAGCCACGAATCTTCTGTAAAATGTCAAAAAAATGAAATGTGGGCTCCCTTGCTTCATTTCTATAATGCTCCCGGGTGGGCCAAGTCCAAAGGGCTTTGCTGTGAAAATGCATTAAGGCCTCATGGCCCCCTCCCATTGCCCTGGGGACAACCCCTTCTCCAGGGCAAATATTACATATGAGGGGGGCTGTGTGCCCCCCTGCTATCCCGGGGACCACCACCTGCCCGGAGTGATGAATGCAATTAATACAGGGACTTGTACCCCCCCCCCATGCCCTGGCTTTATCACCATCTGGGGCTACACTGTATTTAGAGTGGGGGGCGCCTACCCCGCTGCCCAGTGACCACCACCCCTGGCACAAATATTTAAAGAAAGAAAGAGTATCCTTATGGGACCCCTAAACTCCAGTGATCACCACTCCCCAGGGCTATGTCCCTGATATACTCATTTGAAGACTCCCTACATTACCAGTGATTTTGATAATTATTACAGAGCCACCACAATGTACACCAGTACAGGAGTATTACAATATAATTATACATATTGAACTCATTAATCTTGTTGAAGCTCTAGTTTGTATAATGCAATAACTGACACTGGGATTACAATGCACAAGATGACGCAGATGCATCCTTGCTGTTTTCTTGCACTTTTATGTGTTTGTCCATTTTCCATGTCCGTAATTGGACTAGCTGTTCCCCTGTTTTAAGGGACGTGAATTGTACTCTTGCCACGTGATCAAGGCTGCTGCACAGATAAAAAACATTTATTTTTGCCAATAAACTCTTTGCTGTGAGCGTTTTCTTGGGGATTCTTCTGGTTTGGAATGATATATATATATATATATATGTTGTCTCACAGCCCCTGGGGCCGCCACCTCCCCAGGGCTAAAGACATTGTGTATGCAGAGCATGGCCCCTCACAGACCCAGGGTCCACCACCTCCCCAGGGTTCAATTTAAAGAAGATAGGGGGTCCATTGTGGACCCCTGCTCTGGGGACCACCACCTCCTTGGGGCTGTTTAAGTTGGAGGAGGCCGGCCTTTAATTAGCCATAGAGATGGCCCTGGAGACAGCCACCCCCAGGGACAGCTCCAGCTATGTCCCAGGGTGCCCACCCCTGCGACATTGCTCATTGTTCTGACTTGGCACAAGTTTTGACAGCTCCTGCCAAATCAGAGCAAACATTCCGGTTCTAGCAAGTGACACCTGTGAAACAGCTCCCACTTGCTGGAATCAGAGGTTTCCTCTGTTTCTCTGCCTGCAGAGGTGCAGGTAAGGAGACTGAGGAAACAATTGCTCTTACAGAGAGGGAGCTGTGGCTTTAGCAACTCACTCTCTGTCATAGAAATGCTGGCTCTCTAGGGAAGCATGGAGCTAGCTGGGAATGTGTGGACTTTCAGGTTCCCCTTGCAGTTTCCAACCATGTTGGCTGTGTGCAGAGGGGTTCACCCAGGTGAGATGATCTGGCCTTTTGGGATAGAGTCCCTGTGGACGAACTAGGCCTGGGGAAGGGGGGGCACACATCCTTCTTCCTCCAAAAAACAAATAAAGGAACATCAGATGATTTGGTCCCTAGGGCCAAAATGGACCTGGGAGGGGGGACACATTCCCTCAAGAAAATTGTAGAAGGCCAGGCGCCTAGAGATGTGGTCCCCGGGGTGGATATCACCCCCAGGAGGGGGCCACATGGCTCCCTCCCCCCCAAAAAAATATATATTAACACCCGGCCCTGGGGGATGGGGACCAGAAATCAGGGGGTGGAGCGGCCACACAGACCTGTGGCCAACTCCTCCTGCGCAGAGCCAAAATCTGTTTACAGCATGGGTAGGGTGGTTAGTGGGCTTGGCTGCAGGGCAGGCCCTGTGGCCAACAACCATCGTACACACCTGAGGACCATGCGCAGCTGTGGTTAAATTATTGTATAGTAGAGAAAATTACTTTTTATTAAATAAAACATAGAAATTCACTGACAAAAACAAAGGATAAAGGGATGTTATAGTTAGGAAATAGCATTAAAAAACATTTGAAATTCACTTAAAAAACAAAGGTTACAGGGACATTATAGTTAGGCTCACATTTAAGCATACAAAAACACGTGTTATAGTTAGAGTTATCCCAAGTAACTGTAACTCATACCCTAAGGTAACTATAAATCAAGCACTCGCCATGCACTGCAAATTACCCCACAAATTATGGCACTAATGACATCTTTGATAACATCAGAGATAAAAATCGCTGTCATTTTGCAGTAAAATTTTTGAATTTTGAAAATTGTGCATGTAGGGAGCACAATTTAATAATGTAATGTAATGTTATGTTATGTTATGTTATGTTATGTTATGTTATGTTATGTTATGTTAAGAGGTACTTAAATTCCGCAGTGGCTCACTCCGGGAGGAGTATCTCAAAGCATTAGCTCAGTAATTAGAGGTGACAGAAAAGACAGTAATACCCTCAGAACAGAAGAGTTTTCAATAGTTTCCTGAATTTCAGAGGCTCAGAATACTGACAGAGAGAAATAGGAAGGCCGTTCCAACATAACAAAGTGACAGATATAAAAAATCTACCTCCCATTCTCAACTTCTTAACTCTGGGAACTCTCAGGAGACTTTTGTCGCAGGAATGGAAGTTACTGCTAGAACAATAGGGGACATGTCTCAAAGATAAATAGTGCGGTTCCGTGCCTTGAGTGTGATGCACCATTTTTTAAAGTTATCCTTTTCCCGGCCGCAAGCCAATGGAGGGTGTGCAGTAGAGGAATATTATGCATCAGGCAAGCCTCCATGTTCCGCACTACCTGTAGCCTGGTCAGCAAGGACTCATTTTGGAGGTAAACACATTACTATAACCTAGGTGACTCAAAATCAAAGCCTGGACGTGTGCCTTGCTTAAGGAAGAGGAGAGATGGGGAAAAAAACATCTTAACAGATGAAGTAGATGGAAACACCTACCTGTGGTTCTCTGAACCTACTTGTACATAAGGGAGAGTGGTCTAGATAGACTCCCACATTTTTGACAGGAGATGTAGGGTTGGTAGGTGTGCCAGGTTCCAGAGGCCACCAACTAGTGCTCCAGATATTAGCTGCCTTACCAAATAACATAATATCTGTTTTACTTGCATTGAGTTGAAGTTCAAAGTCATCCATTTTGCAGTAGTCTTAAGGCTCGGGTCAAAGCATTGCTTTACTTTGGAGAGCTCTCTATCGGAGGATAGATATAATTGAGTATCATCAGCATAAACATAAATTTCCAATCTGTCCGCTTACTTGGCCAGGGAGATACGTTTCTATCAAATAGTACAGGGCTGAGAGAGGAGACATGAGGCACTCCTTTATCCAAAAGCAGGGTGCGAGAATTAAAAGGACCTATAGAAACTGTTTGAATTCTCTTGGAGAGGAAGTCCTCTAACCACTAAAGTGCAAGCCCATCGATCTCGCACTGCCTTAATCTTAACAGAAGTTAGGAGTGCAACAGTGTATCAAAGGCAGTGTACAAATCCAGTAATACTAACATGGTGGAGCTGTTAGAATCCAGGGAGCGCCTGATGTGGTCCGTCACAGTCACAAGGGTGGTCTCACTTCTGTGAAGAGGGTGAAAACTTGACTGTGAAGCATCCAAAAGCTGATTTATTTCCAAGTATTCCATTATCTGTTTACTTATCAGGCCTTCTAGTATTTACCTAGTAATGGTAATATGAAAATTGGTCGACAGATGTTTAAGTCGTCATACGATTGATTCATTTTCTTCTGGATTGGGATCAACTGCGCTGCTTTCCAAGCTGCAGGGAGTTTCCCTGCAGTAATAGATAAATTAAGGAGAAATGTCACAGCTGGAGCTAACGTATTAGCTAAGAAATTTATGACCTTAGGTGGGCAGTTGTCTTGAGGGGACCCCGATTTCGCTGAGGCTCGGGCAGTTGAATTTGTTCACAGATGGGGGAAAAAGGCTCCAAAAAGGGAGTACATAATGTTTTGTTATTCTTTATCTCTGGAGCTTTTACTGCATATCATCATATTTAATACAATTCTGGTACACTTTATTGATTTTCCTCTGAAAGTGTGACACAAGAGAATCTCACAAGGCTTGAGAAGCCTGAATCTTTTGTGTACAGGCTGAGGAATTAATGAAAGTATGGAGAGCTTTACAGTATATAACTCTTTCGATGAGTTGCCCACATAGTTGATTTGATTTGCTAAGTAGTTTTTCCTAGCTTTTTTAAAGTTATGATGGTGAGAGAGCGTAGTTAAATAACATATTAGAATGAAATGCTCATATCAATGCTTAACGATGTTGCATAGAAGACGACAATAATAGTGATTTGCATAAACGTGCATCTGAGTTACGACTATAATGTGTGTGGCCACCAATATATACATGTGAACTAATAATGATTGAGTAAAATTGTTTATATTATGGTTTATATTAACATGTATGATGTTGCATTTATATTAAAATCTCATAGGCCTTAAGTTAGCGTGAGCTGTGGGTTTTAGCTGCCTGACTCTCAAATTAAAAGCATTTTTCTGTTTTTCAGTGTGCTGACTCGCAAAGGGCCATGACCCTGCAAATGTTCCTTTTCTTCATTCCAGTGTATCAGTATGAATTCTGTTCTCATCCGCATGCTTGCTGCTTTAGTATGAGTTTATGTACAAAATTGAAACAAAAGTAGATTAATGTAATATACAATGACGTTTAAACCATGGACAAAGGAACTCATGACCCGAGAAGACGTGCCAAACGGTGAAGTAACCCCCGGATGTGCCACCTCCGAAGGCATCAATTATGAAGACCAATCAAAATGTTATGAATTATCGTGGGGTGACAATTGGAATTACCTAATGCTTAATTTGATAGGTTAAAGATAGTGGGGTATAGTAAATGTCCAATAGAATTTTGGAGGAAGGTATTGCGAAAAAAAAGGGATAAAAACCCATGTCACAGAAGGTTCGAGAGAACTAGGTAGGGAATACGATTGATTTTATCCAGAAACTCTGTCACTCTGTTTGGTGACCTTGAGACTTATTAAAACCATCTTTGCCCACAGACTGCCCTATGCACTTCTCCTCCTTATGAGGGAAGTGTCCCCTGTCCTTTAGATGAGTTTAAACTGATGGCGTTTTGACTGATGTCCTGAAGACGAAGACTGATCTTGTGTGCTGACCTAATCCTTGGAGGGTAATTATGACAATGCAATATGTAATTTGTCTGTTTGCTTTTCCTTTCTAGGTACCACCTGCTAATTTTGATAGAGACCATAGCTAGATTTTTTCTAAATTGGTGTTCTAAATTGTTTTGCATGAAGCCCAACATGCTGATGCTAATTAGTGGTTAGGATAGGAGATCACTCTGACTGACGCAAATAGACAGATGATTGACGTTGCGCTATGCTGAATTGACACATATATGACATTTGCTGAAATCTAATCTATGTTCACGCTGTGCTATGTTCTCATATTTGTGATTCTTGCATTATTGAAATCCTATCACAGTTGCCATATCGTGTCTATGCTCTTATGCTTCCTGGTATTGAGATTAACTCATTTGCTCGTAGATTGTAATCAATAGGGAAAAAAAATCATAAAATTCTATCAAAGGTGTGGTTATTCATGGCTGAAAGGTCATGGTTGCGCCGACAATTGGATTAATGTCTTTAACCAAATTAAAGTGCATTGTGGTAGTAAATATCGATGACATTATTGATATATTGCTTGACATATTGATCAGTTATCTCATCCTACGGTGTCTCACCACTGGGTCACAAGATTCATTGGCCTAAAACGAGTCCTAATATTAATAAATTAACATAGAAGGACGCGTTAGCAGTTCTGGCAGCAGAGCGACGGTTCGGCCCTGGGGGGCCCTAGGACGGAGAATCATTGTTTAGTCTATTTTTCTGTGAAAATGCAAATTGGAGGTATGATGGGTTTCTAAGTTCACCATGACCCTCCCGGGATCTCGGAGCCTGCCTAAGTGAGTTGGGGATGTTCTTGGCGCCATAATGTGTGTGGTTTAGGGTTCTTGCACTTCCTTAGCTTGTGCCTTTTGCAGGTGATTGGGAGATTTGTGTGTATCTAGGCCAAGTAAATGTTGTTTTAGGAGGAGTAGGCGTACTCCGCAGTATGACAGTAGGGAAGTCGGCGCACTTCACATGAGTGTGGCGCTCGATGCTCAAAATTATCCACGTGGTTGGTTGTTTATGTACGGACCTGTCGTGGTCTAAGACTCCGGAGTATGTTGACAAGTGTAGAAGACACTTGGATTTGTGTTGTAATCTGTGTGGTTTAATAGGTCAATCGGGCGTGGTTGACAAGTCAGGTTTGAGTTGAAATGTATGTGTGAAACCTTCGATGGAGATTTGGCAAATTCTAAAGTGCACTAGGACGAGCCATTGACAAGTCGAGAGTAGAATTTGCGGGTCGAATTCTGCTTGTGTATGCAGGAAATGATAAGGAGAAAGTAGCGGCTGAGGCTTCAAGTGAAAACTCTGTAAAGTTCTGAAGCGAATGTGTTACCCTTCCTGTAGTAAACCGGCAGATTTGTGTTGTCATTTAAGGTGCTCGCAATAATTTGCATTAGTTTGAATGAATTTAGTGAGGAGCGGACGAGCCGCAAGACTTTGTCAGCTACACAGTGTGTGAGTGTGACATCAGTGGTGCCGCACTGAGATAGGTCAGTTGTCGAGAAGAGTCGCGCACGGATTGGCTGCCGTCCATGAGAGGCAATAGGTTGAGAAAGTGGGTGAAGAGTGTCCTGGGAACTAAGTCATTTTTTATCAAAATACAAAACAAGAGAAAATCCCAAAATGAATTTTGGCAAGGCATTTAAAAGCGCTCTGAAGGAGGCGCATATATTGTAGCAACTGATGGCGAACCTACACCACCCGAGGGTACTCCAGCTTACATAGTCATGGAAGAAAAAGGTGTTGCGCCTTGTTTATGGATGAAACAGTGGTGCAAATTAACAGAGAAAGAGGGATGTTTAGCGTTTCCGGAACATGGAACGTTCAATACGAGGGTTCTTGAAAATTTGAGGTGGATGTTAAGTGTATTCAGTATGAAGCTTTAGCGGTTTGGGATCTAATGGCTCTTAAACAAAGGCAAGAAAAGTTTCAGAGAAGACTGAGAAGGGCAGAAAAATCCTATGCAGAGGCTAGATGGGATAACGAGAGCAAAATGTGGAGAAGGGGGATTGTTGATGGGATAAAATTGTTCCCAGCAATAACACAGGGAGAAGAGACACAAGGAAAGAAAGCCTCCTGTAAGACAGACAAAGACTCAAACAAATCTAAAGAGAATAAAAGACCTTGGGAAGAGGAAGATGATTCGGACGATGAGGAATTCATGGACAGGTTACTACATGATCGCCCGCCACCTTATGCGGTGAGCAATAGTGCTCCAAGCATTAGCATGGATCCTGGGAACAAAATGCAGGAAAAGGGAGTTGTTTATACAGTACAGACTAGTGATACGGCTTTGATACAGAATGGTGTCAGTGTACCCACTGCACCAGACATACCGATACATTTGCAACCTCCACCGCAGATACAGAGAATCTACCCAGACGTCCCAGTACTTGAGACTACTACAAATCTGATAGTGCCGCCAGACCTGATATACACAAAATCAAAATTAGTGCAGATTGAGTCAACTCCGAAATTACTGTCCCAACTGCAGCCACAGCTGATACCTGGGTACAACCCAGTGGCTGGTCCGCCATTAATACCTGTCCTGGGTACTTTGGAACAGACCTATGGAGTTACTGCTCCACGGAGTCTGGGACCGGGTCAGACACCTGCTGCCATATCATTACCAATTACTGTCGGTCCACCAGTGCCATTGTATGCGCAGGGCAAAGCTGCCGTATGTGACCAGGGGGTAATGACTCAAGATGTGATAAGAGGAGGGTCCATGGGAACTCCCCAGATAATGGCCCCAGAAGAACAAACAGTTGAACAGCCGAGGTCTTTAATGGACCTTAGCCCAGTGGGAGCACCCAGAGAAGCAATGCGCCAAGCAGGGCTAGGGGTCTTAACCCCGCAGACAATGAGTACAAACACCTCACATTCACCGATGATACATGCAGGGAACATCTCTGCAGGGTTTCACAGTCCAACAGCTAAATGAATGGCTAGAAAAGACTTATACTTCACAAAAGGCCGCAGTGACTACAGTTGAACCAGAAAAAGAAAGGCAAGATGAGTACCTAAACTTTGTAAGGTTAGGTGCCGAAGCTGTTGAATTAGTGGAAGGTACGATGGGAGTAAATAGATTGGAGTCATACACGCAAGCAGAATTTAGATTCCTATGCCCCAAGATTACCAAAGAAGTAGGCAAGGTGCATCAGAGATTAGCGAACCTGGCAGATAAATACAATATAGATATCGGAAATACTAAACACCTGAAAATAAGTTACAGACTGGATTTTGACTCCAAAGACTTTGAGCACATGAGGTCTGCGGGAATGAAGGCACATTTGAAAGAATTATTGCAAAGTGCCCAAGTTTGGGGAGCGCTGGAAAAATGGGAAGGCAGGTGGGCAAAGAAAAGAGATAAGGAAAAGAGTGACAGTCCAGGGTCTAATCAACCCAAGGCTTCGCCCGATCTGGAATCAGTAAAAATATTACCCATGAGAGAAACAGCTGGTGGTGTCTTAGTTCATGTGCCATGGACCAGAGGAATTTTACTAATGATTATCCCAGACTGAGAGAGAAACCGATCGAATGGTATCAGCAAACAGATAGGTTTGTGAAACGTGAAAGTGTCTTTGGGAAGACTTGAATACCTTGTTTGAAATCATTGTTCCGCCTGATTTGTGGCTTGAGTGCAAGAGAGAAGTAGATTGGCCGACGAAGGAGCCGGCAAGGGATAAGGTGACCAGGGCACCCTCTGAAGAGGTGATGAAGTATTATCACAAGGTGATTGAGTTTTTGAAACAGAAGGTGTCGCCGAAGGTGACAGATTGGCAGAAAATCGACCGGACCTCTCAAGAGGTTAAGGAGTCAATACGCGCTTACTATGAGAGATTGCTAAAGGCATTCAAACACTACAGCGGTACTGAAACTATTGAACCAAAAGACATGAACCATCTTGTGTTCAAATTCGTCGAAGGGCTGAGACCAGAAGTTAGCCAGATGATTAAGAATCATTTGATTTGTTGGCAAGCGAAGCCGATTGATGAGGTGTTGCAGTATGCGAAATACTGTAGTGATGAGATTGAGCTGAAACAGAAAAAGCTGAAAGAGAAAGTGATGGTGATGCAGATAAGGGCTGCACAGGCAGGAATATAGGGAAATGGAGTTCAACAGATGATACAGCAGCAACTGCAAATGAGTGGTGCATTTCAGACACAGCCGAGAGGTCGAGGCCGAGGGTTTGTGAATCGTGGTCCGGACTTGAATACTGTTGTGGTTCAAAATGACGTGCAAGGGGCAAAAAGGATGTCACCATGTCACGCGTGTGGGGCGTGGGGCACTGGAAACGGGAGTGCCCGAATATGGTGCAGGATGGTGTTGTTCAGCAGAGCGCTAACATTGGTACATTGCAAAATGTAAGAAGCCCAAAAATAAGACATCAAAACCCGAATTTTCAGAACAATCTGGTACAAATGCAAGGGATACAGTCCATGCAGCAGATGCAAATGCTGCGTTTACAGCCAGCGCAAATGCAACCAGTACAACAGCAGATTCCCGTGGTACCTAGACAGCAAATGCAATTACCAATGACTCCGATGGGACAGCAACAGGTGATGCTTCCTCAACAGGTCACAGGCCAGGTAACGAGTCAAAATAATACAGTACAACAGTTCCCATTGCAAGGTGAAAATGGCATGAATGAAGAGTGGTCAGATGATAGCTCAGACAGCGAAGAGTGCAGGCTTGCAGCATCCTTAGAGGTGGATCAGAGGGGTCCATATGTGGAAGGAAAGGTGATGGGCTACACAGTCTCGTTTCTGGTTGACACCAGAGCTACACGCTCTACAGTCAGGAGTGCGGAAGTTCTGAAATTACCACTTTCAGGGCATACCATAAGGGTAGTTGGAGTAGCAAACCAATATTTGATAAACCCGATTACTGATCCAGTGCAGGTTGAGATCGGAAATTTCCAGGGACTACATAGGTTTGTAGTCTGTGATTCAAGTCCAGTATTCTTACTGGGAAGGGACTTACTGTGTAAGACAAAATGCTCGATTACCTGTTCCAGTGACGGAATCGAAGTACAGACAAATAGTGACGATGAAGGAGAAGAAGGTCAGTTTTTAGAGGAAGAGACAGGAACAACAAATGAGGATTACCCTTTAATTACCTTGTTCCCGATGCTTACCATGATTGATCTACCTGTTGAGTTACAAGGAACTGTGACAGAGAAAGTGTGGGATCTAACAGGAAAGGAGGTGGGACTAATAAAAGGCGTAGAACCAGTTAGAGTCCAGGTAAAGCCGAACGCGGTGTTTCCTCAGGTGCCGCAAGATCATATGGCACATCCTCATCGAGGTGTCACAGATAATTGCAGATTTTCTAAGACAGGGAGTCCTGAAAGAAGTTTTGAGCAGTCCGTGTAACTCTCCCATAATGGGTTGAAAGAAGCCCTGTGGAAAGGTTCGAATTGTGCAGGACTTGAGAAAAATAAACGAGATTGTGGTAAAATGTTGCCCCGTAGTGCCTAATCCAGCAGTGATCATGTTTCAGGTTCCCTGTGATGCTGAATGGTTCACACTTATAGATTTGTCACAGGCTTTATTTTCGATACCTCTTCATGAGGACAGCCAATTTTTGTTCAGTTTCAAATTCCTGGATAAGGTGTACAGTTGGTGTAGAATTCCACAAGGGTTTTCTGTATCACCGTCCATCTTTAACCAGATACTGAAAAAAGATTTAGAATCCCTAGTGATGCCTTTTAATTAAACTCTAGTGCAATACATCAATGATTTGCTGATTGCATCCAAAACAAGAGATAACTGCAAATATGATACCATTGCCTTGCTGAATCATTTAGGAAAGAAAAACACAAGGTGCCGCCTAAGAAGCTGCAATACTGTCAGAAAGAGGTAAAATACCTAGGGCATCTAATCGAAAGAGGGTCCAGGAGAATATCAAAAGAAAGAATAACAGCCATTTTGCAAATGAACCCCCCGACGACAAAAGGAGATGTCAGGACGTTTCTGGGAATGGTGGGCTACTGTCGTCAGTGGATACCCAACTTCTTGATCATCTCAAAACCCTTGATAAGACTGACAGGAAAAGAGATCAAGGATGAGCCATATACCATAGCTTTGTCCAAAGAAGAGCTTGAGTCATTCATGGAACTGAGAGAATGCATGTGCAGGGCACCAGCGTTGGGTATGCCTGACTATACGAAACATTTTCTACTGTTTTGTCATGAACGTGATGCTTGTTCTTTGTCTGTTTTGACACAGGTCCATGTAGGTGCAAATCGCCCTGTAGCATATTTTTCAGCTACCTTGGACCCTGTCGCAGCAGCCTTACCGGGTTGTTTGCGTGCAGTTGCAGTAGTTGGTCAGAGCCTTACGCAGTGTGAAGGCATAGTCATGGGATACCCCCTAACAGTAATGGTTCCGCATTCAGTTGAAATTTTGTTGACTCGAACTAAAACTCAGCACATGACAAATGCTCGTCTCACTAAGTATGAGACAATCATACTGGGGTCCCCAAATGTCTCTTTAAAGAGATGTACTGTATTGAACCCGGCAACTTTACTTCCTGTAGAAAACACTGAAATCAACAATGAGGAAGAGTTTGAACATGACTGTCTTGAGGTAACTGAGCTATGTACCAAACCACGTCCAGATATTCAGGACACACATTTAAAAGAAAATGACTGTATCATGTTTGTCGATGGGTCCTGTCTAAGAGATTCTGTTGGAACACTGAGAGATGGATATGCTGTGTGTACCATAGCTGGTATCATTGAAGCTTCCTGGCTTGAGAAAGTGTTTTCTGCACAAGTGGCAGAATGAATTGCCCTTCCCAAGGCATGCCACGCAGCTGTGAATCTGAGAGTCACTATCTATACAGAAAGCAGATATGGATTCGGAATTGTACATGATTTTGGCCAACTTTGGTCACAGAGAGGTTTCATGACCCCTTCTGGTTCTCCTGTGAAAAATGGTGAACAAATAAAGGATTTGTTACATGCAATTCAGTTACCTCTTGAAATTGCCTTGGTGAAATGCAATGCTCATGTTAAGTTTTAGGCAGATCAAGTCGCAAGGTTTTGTGCATTGAACTGTATATCGTTCAAGGAACAGTGGGAATTGTTACCGCAAACTGACAATGACACATGTCTGAACCTTGCATTACGGGTGGTTGACACACTAGATGAGTTAAAAACATTACAAAGTTGTGCAAGCAAAGAGGAAAAACGTTTCTGGCAGAGAATGCAATGTGTACAGAAGGCTGATGATTTATGGGTCTCAGAGGAAGGAAAACTAGTCTTACCAAATAGCCTTTTATCTCAGTTTGCCAGGCTATACCACAGACAAGCTCACCTTGGGAGAGATGCAATGATCAGGTCATTTAAAATCGATTGGTTCAACCCAAAATTCAGACATGCTGCCGAGGTCATTTGTCACAGGTGCATCATCTGTCAACAGATGAATGCTCGAAAAGGAACTGTAGTAACTTTGAGCCACATTGGGAGAGCTGGCGGTCCAGTCAGCAAGATGCAAATGGACTTCATTGAAATGCTTGTTTGTGGAGGATTGAAATATGTGTTGGTGATTGTGTGTGTTTTCAGTCACTGGATTGAAGCATACCCCAGACATACGAATGACAGTCTCACAGTTGCGAAAGTGCTACTTAGGGAACTAATACCAAGGTTCGGGTTTCCGGTCTCTATAGAGTCAGATAGGGGCAGACACTTCGACAATGAGGTGATTAAACTCCTGTGTGCCGCACTTGACATCGAACAAAAGCTGCAGTGTAGCTATCGCCCAGAAGCATCAGGACTAGTAGAGCAAATGAATGGTACTTTGAAATCGAGAATGGCAAAAATGTGTGCAGCCACCAATATGAAACGGCCAGATGCATTACCCTTAGTGCTGATGTCAATGAGTAACACCCCTGACAAGAAAAAGGGACTATCCCCCCACGAGATCCTCATGGGTAGAGCTATGAGGTTGCCAGCAGTACCTGCAAATGCTCTAGTGAATATCACAGATGATATAGTGTTGGACTACTGCAAAGGTTTGGCTGATGTGATTCGCTCTTTCTCTCACCAGGTGGAAGCTAACACATTGCCACCGATTGGAGATCCAGGCCACACCCTGCAAGCCGGTGACTGGGTGGTTGTCAAGAAGCACGTGAGAAAGTCGTGTCTGGAGCCACGTTGGAAAGGGCCGTATCAAGTAATCCTGACAACTACTACTGCTGTAAAGTGTGCAAGAGTTCCAAATTGGATAACTGCCAGTCACACAAAAAGGGTAACGTGTCCTGTTGAAGAAAAACTTGAAGCTTCTGGCAAAACAGCTCCAGGAAGAGAAGTCTAAGAGTTAGAAAACAGTCAAGAAGGAACTGAGACTGTTGGAGGGCCCACTGAGAACAGCCTCGTCCCTCAAACAGTGAATGAGTTCGAGAGAGGTGACAGAGTGCCTATCTCAGTAGAGGCAGCAGGAGAACTAAATCAAGGAGAGGTTCTCCCAGAAGTAGACAGATTCGGGTTAGAACTCGAACCCAGTACAGACCCAGAAGAAGAAGGAGAAGAAGAAGTAGGAGAAATAATAGAGACAAATCAGAGCACGCCAGAGTCTCCAGAGCCAGCTGCAGGTTCATCAAGTGAAAACACCATATCACAAGAGGAGGGTGCTGTCCAGCGTTCTGAAAAGACACACCGAAAAAAGACGCATAAGTGTGATAATTGGCCAGAGAAACCACTCTTTAGGATAAGAGACACACCAAGTGAAACAATAACAGAGGAGAACGATACATCCCAAGTGGAAGACCTAAGTGAAGGAGAACAACAAGGTGAACGAAGGCTGAAAAGAAAGAGAGTCGCAAACAGAAGATATACAGGTCCTGAATGGGCGTATGCTACAACATCTGAGTGGCAACAAGAATTCCTAGCATTCTGTTTCGATCGAGAAGTACCAGGCCAGTACTACGGTACCTGAACTAATCCAAAGAAAAGACTTGGTTAAAATAGAAAATCTGAAAACTGATAAAGAGACTTTATAAATTACCGAAAGTGACACTAGAACCGGATTGACTTTAAGAAACCTGATTATGACAAGCTGCTAACCTGATTTGACAAAAGGGGGTCCTGGAGTGAGTGAAGACGCTGTAAATACATGCAGAGAGCAAGAGAACATTCTAAATCATTCCTAAAGTTGATTGTTAGTCTACTATCTGATTCTATACAGACATGGCTTATAATAGAGGTAGTAATAAGAGAAGTAAAGTGTGTGGTTGGCTAGGTCTTATAATAGGTGTCGTGTGTGCAATAATAATTGTAGGAGTGATTGTGGGAATGCCATGGATAGAGAAAGAGACTATTAACGCTACTTCGAAACCTGAAACTCAACTCTAACACCGTGGGAAAGATTTGAGCAGCATGCAAGACACTTGCATGAGGGAACTAATTCTAAAGGGGAACTTTCTACTAATGTCTTCTATCGCTTGCTGAATGAGTATGTGGAGACCATGGATGCGAAAGACTGTTATGTGTGCACTAAGATTCCTTCATCTGTGCAGGAAGGAGTCACTTGCCATAGCCTTCCTCTAACATACGGGATTAGTTGTAGTTTGCTACTAACAAGGTTCTATAATCAAGAGCATGTGCAATACTTTTATTCAAATCTGGAAGTTGTGTTTTCTTTTGTGCCTGTGATTGAATTCTTGAATAAGTTAGCTAAGGAACATGATATAAAAATAGTTAGAGGATTTTTTGAGCTGACGCTTACATTTGGAACTGCTTATGCACATCGCAATAATTTGAATTGCTTATTATCACCTGTAGAGAAAAGCTTTTTAGATCACACCGATGAAAGACGCAAAGCATTGAAAGAAAGACTAGAAAAAGGATTAGAAAAACGCACATATGCAAATGACTATGCTGACACTGCAATCAAAACACAAGGCAAGCTAGCTATAGATGCATTACATGTAGGTAGGCTTTGTATATATAGGCCAAAATCTGAGCAGGACAATTTGTGTGTAGGAACGAGTGAATGCAGACATGTGTTTTTGTTTCAGAGTAAATGGACATTTATGTTGGATGGACAGGATCCAGCAATCCCTGGGATCTATTACATCTGTGGGTTAAATGCTTATTACCGTCTCCCTAGGGGATGGTAAGGGACATGTTATTTGGGAATAGTTTTCCCAAAGATTTACCAGATTGATGACTTAAAGCAAATACCTAAAACGTCTGAAATACAACATGCTAGACAAAAATGAGAATCAGTGGCTGCTGTCATTGGTGACATATTTGGAGCTATAATCCCTTCAGTGGGGGTTATCTTGAATTCTATGAAGATTCAAAAGTTGTTTACTATCGTGGATAACATGCTGTCAAATTTTACAGGGGCTATACTACTGATGGATACTGAACTTGCTGCAGAAAGAGCTATGACTCTTTAAAATCAGCTTGCTTTAGACATTCTTTTAGCAAAGAGTTGAGGGGTCTGCAAGATGCTCAACGAGCGCCATTGTTGCTCGTTCATTCCGGACAATAGTAAAAGGATTAGAGGTATGCTTACTAACCTAACTAGAGATAGTACAGATTTAAGTATTTGAAAGAACTTGGTGTCTGGGAGAAATTTGGAAAGGGGATTGGCAGAGTAGGGAGCTGATTTACCAATATTTGGAATGGGGTGCTTGTGAAAATACTAATGGGTCTGTTAATTGTTCTGGCCTGTCTATTAGGATAATGGGGGGCATGCAAAATCAATGACAGAATTAAGAAAAATTTGACTAAAAGAACCAGAAGAAATTAAGAAAGTGAAAGAGAGAAAATGTTCAATGAAATTTGGGAAAGTTCACATAAAGGACAAGATGTTGAAATGTGCATTATGCGCAAGGTGAAAAATTAAAAGGAAAGGTCAAAGGGCAAGGTTTGTGTGATGACGAGCGTCATCAGAGGAGGGACTGAGACAGCGTAGTTAAATAACATATATTAGAATGAAATGCTCATATCAATGCTTAACGATGTTGCATGGAAGACGACAATAATAGTGATTTGCTTAAACGCGCATCTGAATTGCGACTATAATGTGTGTGGCCACCAATATATACACGTGAACTAATAATAATTGAGTAAAACTGTTTATGTTATGGTTTATATGAACATTTATGATGTTGCATTTATATTAAAATCTCATAGGCCTTCAGTTAGCGTGAGCTGTGGGTTTTAGCTGCCTGACTCTCATATTAAAAGCATTTTTCTGTTTTTCAGTGTGCTGACTCACAAAGGGCCATGACCCTGCAAATGTTCCTTTTCTTCATTCCAGTGTATCAGTATGAATTCTGTTCTCATCTGCATGCTTGCTGCTTTAGTATGAGTTTATGTACAAAATTGAAACAAAATTAGATTAATGTAATATACAAGGACATTTAAACCATGGACAAAGGAACTCATGACCCGAGAAGACATGCCAAACGGTGAAGTAACCCCCGGATGTGCCACCTCAGAAGACGTCAATTATGAAGACCAATCAAAATGTTATGAATTATCGTGGGGTGACAATTGGAATTACCTAATGCTTAATTTGATAGGTTAAAGATAGTGGGGTATAGTAAATGTCCAATAGAAGTTTGGGGGAAGGTATTGCGAAAAAGGGATAAAAACCCATGTCACAGAAGGATCGAGAGAAATAGGTAGGGAATGCGATTGATTTTATCCAGAAACTCTGTCACTCTGTTTGGTGACTTTGAGACTTATTAAAAATATCTTTGCCCATAGGCTGCCCTATGCACTTCTCCTCCTTATGAGGGAAGTGTCCCCTGTCCTTTAGATGAGTTTAGACTGATGGCGTTTTGGCTGATGTCCTGAAGACGAAGACTGATCCTGTGTGGTGACCTAATCCTTGGAGGGTAATTATGACCATGCAATATGTAATTTGTCTGTTTGCTTTTCCTTTCTAGGTTCCAACTGCTCATTTTGATAGAGACCATAGCTAGATTTTTTCTAAATTGGTGTTTAAATTGTTTTGCATGAAGCCCAACATGCTGATGCTAATTAGTGGTTAGGATAGGAGATCACTCTGACTGACACAGATAGACAGATGACTGACGTTGCGCTATGCTGAATTGACACATATATGACATTTGCTGAAATCTAATCTATGTTCACGCTGTGCTATGTTCTCATGTTTGTTATTCTTGCATTATTGAAATCCTATCACAGTTGCCATATCGTGTCTATGCTCTTATGCTTCCTGGTATTGAGATTAACTAATTTGCTCGTAGATTGTAATCAATAGGGAATAAAATTCATAAAATTCTATCAAAGGTGTGTTTTTTCATGGCTGAAAGGTCATGGTAGCACCGACAATTTGATTAATGTCTTTAACCAAATGAAAGTGCATTGTGGTAGTAAATATCGATGACATTATTGATATATTACTTGACATATTGATCAGTTATCTCGTCCTACGGTGTCTCCCCACTGGGTCACAAGATTCATTGGCCTAAAACGAGCCCTAATATGCATAAATTAACATAGAAGGACGCGTTAGCAATGGTATTTATTCAAAGCAGAGCAAAAGATTCCTTAGTGTCAGGTGTTTTACAACAACGAGTTATAGTTACTTTAGGGCATATACAGATTTATTAATATTTAGTTTTGTGTATAAATGCTTGTAGTTAATACTATTTTTGGAGGGTAGTACTTTTAAATATTTAGTTATATAATTTATTGGGTTGGATGGTAAATATTTTTATATATAATATATTTTTATTTCACTTAAAAATATGTATGACATTTTTTGGAATTATATAAAGTAAGTGTTTTATGTGAAACATGTTTTTAATATATTATTGATTGTTTAATTTTGTTGTTGATGATACTGTATATTGTAGTTAATATTGTGTGAATCAATATTTTTGATAAATTGCATGTTTTCTTAAAGGACACAATTTTTTGTTTTCGATGTAGATAAAAATCTATTTGTTCAACAACGATAGTTATGTTCTCGATATTTGTCATTTTACTAGTGAAGTATAGGAAATCAATATTTTTCTTAATATTTCTATTCTGATATTTGAGAATGAATAGATATTATGTCAGTGACCCATGAGACTGTCCAAACTTCTTACAATAAAAAGAAAGGAAAAATCGGAGATCAAGCATAGAACCATACCAAATTCACTCCCTTTGGGAACAATCCTGCCTACATGGTATCTCATACTCAGTGCAGCCAAGCAAGCTCTAGAATATTCTGCCAAAGGAGTTAAGGATCATCAACACTCATCACAAATCTGGATGAGATCTAAAGACCTAGCATGTCCCAAAAGCCAGACAAACCTATACTCTACCTATACCCACAGGTTTAAGACACACATACATGGCACTGAAACAGATTTGGTAAAACAATCTTTGGGTTTCACAGAGGGCACCAAATTCCAACACTAATAGTTGTGACTGTTGCCAACACCCTTCTCTCATCTGTACAACACAAAAGGAATAACATGTGCTTGATCATCTGGAACATGCTTTAAGGCCAATACAAGAGGCAGAAAGTACCATTCAACTGTTACAATACAGTACAACACAATCAAACACAAGTCATAAAAATAAGCTCCAAACATGAGGAGAAGTCTTGAAGCAAAATTAGCAACAGACAGAAGCACTGTCTGTAAAACTAGAAACACCAGATGAAATACCAGTAAATTAGGACCATGTCACAATGAAAAATTGTGTGGCAGACATGGTACTATGCCGTAAATGTAATGGAATACCCTGTCCACTAAACTGACATCTCACCCGCTCTATTTCAAAATGTGTGGTGATTTGTTTTTCAAAAACAAAAAGGTTTGTTGAGCAGCTGCCTAAAACATGTCAGCCACTCAGTGCATTCAAAAGAGCCTCCTTGGCTCTAATGGTTGGAAGACTTCCCATCTTTCTCAAAATTAATCTCAAAAACTTTATTGTAATTGGTTGAACAATATTAATCATAATTTCTTTAATAGCTACAATGTCCTCATCCTCTAAATCTCTGCAGTTCAAAGTAGTTTTGGACTCAGTGCAAATGAGCTATTCTGCCTTGTGCCAGAGATACCAAACTCATCTCCCACTGCTGCTTTCTACCCGCTGTTGGAGCCTTTCAGGCCAAGAAAACTGACTACAGAGACAAACCAATTTGAATCCAGAGTTGACCTATTCACAACCTTATAAAGAATGAAATTAAATGATTGAGAAAGACTTTGTCGTTCATTGACCAAGTGTTGTTATTGAGGCCATAAGGTGACCATTCTTAGCAGTCCTCCATGAACTACAAAATCAGCACACTGCAAACCCGTTATTGAATAATTAGTACTGGTAGCAGAATACCACCAGTAGTAAAGACTTACATCTGAAGAATGTATTTATTTTCTAAACTAATATTCAGTAACCAGGATAAAGCTCCATGACTAGTATAATGAAATTTACTTTCTTGGGTGACACAAGTGTTTTGTACATTGTGAAGCATTTTTATCTTTGAAACCCGTCTACACCATGATCTTCTGCAAGTCTGATCAGAGGTCAGTTAACAATGTTCAGGGATAACAGGGGCTGGGGCGGCGATGCCTGTAGGAAAGGAGGCGCCAGCCCTCTTGGGTGTGCGGGCACATCCAACTGGGTGAGGAGCGACAGGGAGGGTGATGATAAAATGGGGAGAGGTGGATAAAGATGGTAAAGAGGTAAGCCTCGATCGGTCCGCCACCACTAGGAAGTGCCCAATGGAGGAAGATTTCAGTGATGAAGATGATGTTGTTCCAGTCTCCCCATGGCACTCCCCTCACCCTCTGGGCCACTGGGTCCCTCTGTGTTTGTGGTGTCTTGACCAGAGGTCCTGTGGCCAGATGTGTCCCCACTCGGCTGTGCCCTGTCTCCTTCACATGTATGCATAGATATATCAGTGAACCATAGGGCAGTCCAAACATGTTACAATATAAAGATAGGAAAAATTGTACATCAAGCACAGAACAATACCAAATACACTCTCATTGGGAAAGATCCTGCCTAAATGGTATGTCATACTCAGTGCAACCAAGCAAGCTCTGGGATATTCTGCCAAAGGCATTAAGGATCATCAACACTCATCTCAAATTTGGAAGGGATCTAAAGACCCAGCATTTCCCAAACGCCAGACAGACCTGCACCCATGCCTCAACAGATGTTTTGTATATGCCTTTTGAGATCCTATTCTCACATTCCTCTACTTATAACAACAAGATTAAGACACACCTACAAGGCACTTCAACAGGTTGGTAACACAATCTTTGGGCTTCACAGAGGGCATCAAAAGCCAACACTAATAGTTGTGACTGTTACCAACACCCTTCTCCCATACATATGACACAAAAGGAGTGATATGTACCTGATCCTCTGGAACATGCTTTAAGGCCCATACAATAGGCAAAAAGTGCCATTCGACGGTTACAATACAGTATCATACAATAAAACACAAGTCAGAAAAATAAGCTCCTAACAATAGGAGAAGCTCTGAAGCAAAATTGGCAACAGACAGAAGCACTTTCTTTTTAAAATGGAAACACCAGATGAAATGCCAGAAGATTAGGACCAGGTTAAAATGAAAAGTAAATATAGGCCAATTAACGGAAAAGTAAGGGCTTGATTTTGAGTGTGACAGAGAGGGTACTCTGCCATAACTGTGGTGGAGTACTCTGTCCACTAAACTGACATCTCACCCACTCTATTTTGAAACATGTTGCGATTTGTTTTCCAAAAGCAAAAAGGTTTGCTGAGCAGCTGCCTAAAACATGGCAACCGTTCAGTGCTTTCAAAAGAGCCTACTTGTCTCTTATGGTTGGAAGACTGTCCATCCTTTTTAAAATAAGTCTAAAAAATTGTATTGTAGTTGTTTGAACAATAGAAATCATAATTTCTCCAATAGCTAGAATGACCTGAACCTTTATGTCACTGCAATACAAAGTCATTTTTAAATCAATACAAATGAGCTTTTCTCCCTTGTGCCAGAGATTACCAAACCTATCTACACTGTTGCTGTCTACCTTCTTTTGGAGACTTTCAAGTCAATACAACTGACTATAGAGGAAAACTAATTTGAATCAAGAGTCTGCCTGTTCACACCCTTTTATTTTCTGAACCATTCAATAACCATAATAGAATTCCATCACTATTATAAAGAAATTGACTGTCTTTGGTGCCACAAGTGTTTTGTACAAAGTAAAGCATTTTCATCCCTGAAACTCCTCTACACTATGATCTTCTGCAAGCCTGACCAGAGGTCAGTTAACTATGTTCAGCTTCAGCCTGTATTTTGCACTAACTGGAGTGAGATATGGGTCCTCATTATGAGTTTGGCGTTCTGTGGGCCGCTATGGAGACATTAACGGTGGGGGTGGGCGGGATGTCTGGGGAAGTGGTGACTGATATGTGTGTAAGTGTCTGTTGTTTGCTCAGGTGCTGGTGTGTTTTGTGGTGCTTGTCTCTATGTGTGCTGCTTTTATGTGTTGAGGTGGGTGTGTGCAGATCGGTCTGTGTGCTTGGTGTAGGTAGGGGAATGGGGGATTTGGTTTGGGAAGAGGACGGTGGAGGGGGGAGTGGAAAGTAAGGGGTGACTGGCTGTCATCAATGTGGAGGCCAGAACCTGAAAAGATCTCTGTAGTCCAGACATTGCCCCATAAAGGCCTTACAGGAATGCATTGGTCTGCTGCATTTGGTTTCCAATCTCTGTCTTGTATTCACAATAGCTGTCTGACCCACAGAGATACTCAACAGGAGGTCAATGGCCACCTCAATGATGACAGCAGGGGTAAAAGAGAATGGGGCGGATGTGCCAGCAGCAAAGGAGACGCCCACCCTCTTCGTTGAATGGGCCAGCCAACTGAGTTGGGAGAAACAGTGAGGGTGGTGATAGGAAGGGGGGGTTATGGACACAGATGGCATAGGGGTATGCCCCAAAGGGTCCACCGCCACTAGGAGTGTCCAATGGACGAAGATTCAGATGATGGAGATGATATTGCTCCAGTATCCCCCATGGCACTCGCCTCACTCTCAGGGCCACTGGGGCCCTCTGTGTCGATGGTGTCTTGACCCAAGGTCCCATAGCCAGATGCGTCCCCAACCGGCTATGTCCTGTCTCCTTCACTTACCTGGGCTGATGCTGCAGATACAAAGAAAAATATGGTCATCACATGTCAATGAACAACAGCTCTGATTAGCAAACATTATTGTGATGTCAAGTAGGCCCCAGCAACAAACTCCACCTAACTGGCCCCTACATGTGCCATAGCATATGGATGCATGACATCTGAACTGTCAACAGTTTGCCAAAGGAAAACCAAGATCTCAGACAACTACAATTGCATGGCTGAAGTTGTGCAATCACAGTAACCATTGATTGTCATACAATAGAAGGCCAATACCAACTGCTTTCTCACAGATCCAACACAAGATGATGAACACATCTATTTGTCCCATTCTTAATGGCCCAACACTAAGAAATGATGCGTCAAAATCCTGCCATGTTGCTGGCAAAAGTGCAATAGACTGGAGAAGGAGACATGGAAATACTCATGTCACACTGCAAGCAGTCCCACAATGCACACTTCTCCAAGTGATATTTGTCCCAATGAAGTCATGTAGGTAGTACTAATGCTTCTCAGATAGGCCACACATTTGGCATGGAAATGGACAATGTAGACATCATGTGCAATATGTCAGGGATAGATGTCTCTAAACTCCACAACACAATGAATCAGCAAGGCCCAGGGAAATTATCACTAATTTTTGGCACCCCTTACAATGGCATACTCGGAGGGCATCAGTAGACGGCATTAGTCCCCTTGGATGTTGAAGAGGCATAACGATTTGCAAGTATTTGTTGAAGGTCCTCAACTTGTTGCCCAATTGGAAGTTACATCATTGTCTCCATTATGGTCATGCAGACCCAGATGTCTGTGGATGAATGGTTGTACCCAAACACATGTGATTTCAACATAACCTCATGTCACTTAATGATGTATGCCAACAGTCAAGTTACAAACCTTACCTACTTCGCTACATGATTCTAAATCAATTGCATAGAAATTCACATGGTGGCTAAAAACTCTAGGCCTGTCATGTTCCTTATTGCTACTGCAGTTGTACATTCTAAATGACATGCAATGACAGTTGAGGGAATGTGTCAGCCAACAATCAATGGTGGCACAACCCTGTATGTGGTACATGTCGTATTTCACACACAGGTTCTAATGTGCATATATGTAAGGGAATACAAACATCATCCCATCAACAGAGCTAGACCATGCATGGAACAGCAGCTTACAAGTATTTTGCTGATGAGAAAGGGGCACGTGCTGATATGAAGGCACAAGGAATGTTGACAACAGTGATGACACATAAATCATGTAAATGGACATTCCCCACATACCAAGGGAAAGTATTGATCTGTAGCTGCACCCAAAGAATAATATTTACTCTGTCACATGTATGATGGCCATCTTCACATTACAGACTGTAGTGGGGCACCAGCACTTGTCATACACTGAAAACAACTAGCCTCTGGGTGGCAGATACCAAAATACTAATTTAACCAGACATAAGGCTGAGGACAGTGATCCATCACTTTCTTACCTTTAGCCTGTAACACTGAGGAGTAGTGGTCTATTGCATAGAATTTCCACCCACTATAACAGTAAACAGTACTTGAATGATCACTGTACAGTGTACACAGCAATAAGCTGTCCCTGGAGAGCATGTTGTTTGTGGATTGTACACAGTTGTGTCCTAGGTTCCTGGGCAAATAGGCAAGGCACATCAATATGCGCCACATGACATCTATGCAAACAGTCCCTCATCTACTGTGTCACACTTGACTCATTCCTAATCATCAGGGGGAGTGGTCAGAAACTAAACCATTCACTTGGCAATGTGTCAGGCAGGAATATGCCCTTTACTCTCCCCTTGTGGCTGCTGTGCTGTCTTTAAATGCCCATCAAGGTCTGCGTAGGCCACCACCAGAATGCTGTCTATTAGAGAGATCATGGCTCGTCGGGCACCCCGCCCACGCTGGGAAGAAATCCCCTGCTGGACCTCTGCGATCTTCCAAGCCTAGCATCCCATGTCCTCCCACCTCTTCTGATAGTGGGCCCTCCACCAGTTGTAGACCCCCAGGGTCCCCACCTTCTGGGTGATGGCTCTTCCATAATTCATTTTTCTAATGGGTGTTGACCTGCATGGATGCAAAAGGCAGATCAGGAGCTCATGAACACAAGTTTCATCACAAGTGGTTGAGTCACATACATGTCAGTAACACCATGCTAGGAATTTTCTATTTGTTAATACTCCCCAAGTGGGAAACACACAAGCTAATAAGTACTGGGACCTGACTACAGATATGTATTTGTATCTGCAGACTACCCCACTACCATGCTCATGGCCTACATTGACTAAGCAATCTCACTGACATCAGGTAGACCATGCTTTAGCAAACTATAATGCGAAGTGAGCCACAATGAAACACTACACACCTATGTGGTTTCTGAAGGGTAAACTCCTTAGGCATGAATGGACTAGCACATTCACACTCTGTGGGAATGACTCTCCGCTTACAGTCTCTACAGGCAATTGCCAGAGTACAAGCTTCAACACTATACATGGGTAACAATGAAGGGGTTGTCACTGTTGGCACATACAGTGTCTTCCATTTCCATTTGTGGACATGTGGCCTAACAAATTCAGACTCATGCCACTTCAGGGGGTGGGATCCTGTGGTATGTACCTGTACCACAGAAACACTCTTTTGAAAATATATGTCTGTCCTATGGAAATAACATCCAACAAGCAAAGGCATGCATTGTATAGTTTTTGCTATGTGACAAAGCTACTGAGTCACATAATATGGCCTCCCAGGAATCAACACATTGTCTGCACTGTGGGACAGTCATAAATGCAATACAGTTGTACAGGACAACTATGACCTGTGTGAAGGTGATAACAGAGGTGTGGGAGTAAGGGCTATGTCATGTGTGTGAGACACACATTGACAATGATGCCTGATGCACATATTAAGTAGATTAATAATTTATCACTGTACCCATTCCTAATCTAGTCAAAGGAATGAGGCATTCAAGGCAGGTTTTGCCACCAGAGCATCATTTGGCCACATGACAGGATCCACTGGAGGACATGGAGTAGGCACAGTGTCACAGTTACATAGCCACAGTGACCTCCAATCCCCGCAGCCTAGGCTAGGCCCCATACTGAGAGATACATTTGGCAGGCCCTCACCTCTGCAGGCTGAGCAGACAGAACCTGCATTACACTCCATTCCCGTCACTTCCATGCATGACAGTACAGCATGTAGCCAATATCAAAATGGCATGTGGTGTGTGTGTGCGACCTGAAGGGCAGAGTGACTCATGATATGCCTTCCACACACCAATTTAGCAAGGGCAGATGTGGTTGGAAAAATCTGTGGCACTATACACATTGCTCACATGACTTTCAATGAAATACAAGATGCATACTCAGCTCATGCTGTTATGCACATGCATGTTGTCTGATATTTACAACTAGTAAGAAGAAGGAGATGTCAGTGGATGGCAATAATGTCTACTTACCTAGTTATGTGCATCCAACACAAGGATACTCTAGGACCGCAAACTCCTCACACACACAATGTGACTGAACTTAAAATTTGGCACTGACCACCGATACCTGCACATTGTCCATCCCATTGATGACACACAGACTGCAACAAGGCATACAAGAAGTCTTACTGGCACACATGGGCACATTCTAACCTGTGAGGAGAGAAAGGATGATGAAGTCCAGAGATACTTGTTCACATGAGGTACTTACCTCCTCCTCCGGTAAGCTATTGAGCTGCTCATACAGGGATAGGACCTCAGTCACCAGCCTCTCCACCTCTTCTGGTGAGAAGGCAGGAGCCCTATCACCTGCTGGACATGGCATGATTGCTCTCAGAGGCAGGACACAGCAGCTCAGGTTGTGGAGGTGTTGCTGACAGTAGTGTTAAGGATCAAGTGAGTGAATCTGTAGAACATGGCGGTCATGTCTGCCATGTATGCGGTCGTCAATGCCAGCAGACACAGCCTTTGGCCTGCGGCGACCACTGGCAACATCATTAGCCTATGGTTGTTTCCGCAACAGTTGCAACCGCCTACCACAGAGATGTCTTCCGCCGGCAGTCATTGGCGATACCTTATGTCCAGTGGAGTAGGTCAGGCAGCTGCCATTTTGTCAACCTGAAATGCTGTATTGGGCTTTAGAAACTGCGTCACACCTGCAAAAAATGATTTTTTACCTCGCAAACATCCTTATCCTTTCTTGTCATGTAAGTCCTACTACTCAAGCAGTATTGTAGAATGTTGCAGGGCACAGATGGCATTTAACAGTAGAGCACAGTCCACTACTGCAGACGGTCATTTTGGCGGTCGGGATATACAGTCACATTTCGAGGGGCAACTGTTTTGCATGTCTTTGAGTTTAGTCCATATACATGTTATGGGCACGTGTGGAAAACCATGGGGGCCACATGTGACCCTTGAGTTATTTATTGCCACATCTATCCATTCAGAAATATCTTGTCACATGATATCATTGACATTCATCATGTATGTTGCTGTGGACACACTGACCGCTGACTAATGTTACAAGTCATGTCTTGTCATACACAGGTACCCAGGGAGAGGGAGGATGTGACAACCTCCTGTATACCGTCCACTGCCAGACCATCACACCATGGAGCAAAGGCACATAATAACATATTACCACCTGGATAGCTCAACAATAGTGGACTTATGTTGTCGGTTGGAGTCAAATATGATGCCTGCTATTAGTTATCCAATCAGCATACCAACCACTGTACAAGTCATGTCAGTATTGCATTTCCAACATACAGTGGCCCTATCTGCTGGTATATTCCAAACTTTGTTCAGTCTGGTGTTGAAGGATGTCAACTCAGCAATGTTGAAAAACCTTGACAACTATATCCATTTTCCCCCGACATGAGGATTTCACCCATGTTAAGGCTAACATTTATGATTGTGCGTACATACCACATGTGATGGGGGCCATTCATGGCACACATGTTGGTTTGGTCCCACCGCAGGCCAATGAACAAGTTTATCGCAACAGAAAGTACTTCCATTCCATCAACTTGCAGGTTGTCTGTTTGGTGGATCTCTACATTTCACATGTGTGTGCTCTTTATCTGGGCTCAGCCCATGATTCCTTCACAATGCAGAACAGCACCATATCCCAGCTGAAGTCACAACTGTATCCAGAGAGGGGCTGGCTGGTTGGTAATTCACATCTGTGCTGTTTGTGTGTGTGTAATGTCAGGTGCTACAATCATGAAGTGAGTGAGTCATTGTTGCACATATGTCCCATTCCTAAACAGGAAACTCCTCATATTCAAACCTTTGTTGGTTGTTGACGCTGCTAAGGAATCCAACTACTCCAGGGGAAGTCCGCTTCAGTGAGGCCCATGGAAAAACAGGCCAGATTTAGGTTTCTGGAAAGGACTGGTGGAGTCCTCCTCTAATCACCCAGAAATGTGTGTCAGGTCACTGTGGCATGCTTCACAACATCACCCTGCAGAGGAATATCCCAGACGTCACAGAGGAGGGGGAACCTGCATTGCCACTGGGTGAGAATCCTGAAATGCCAATTGAGGATGGCAATTGTGAAGAGGAAGGAGCTGACTTGCGGGAAGATCTCATCTATAGCTACTTTTTGTGAGTGTATGTCATGTGATGTAATGACTATGACTGTACAATGAACTGTAGCTGTTAGGATGTGTGAAGTTTAGTGTTTTAGCAACAACTAGGGAGCTGATACTCTACAATATTCAGCCAGAGGCTGCTTTAAGAGTTACCCTTTAACATATCCCTACCTCAATGATTTTGCTTTGTTTGTGTCAGTTTCCTTGCAATGTAGTTACATTTCCAGTTGCTTGTTATGTAATTTGTGCAATAGGTATGTTTTCATGCCGGTACGCCTTATTTAGTCTTTATACAGTTACCTTCACAATGCCATCCTGATGTGGGCATTTCAGAGTTGTGACATTGGCAGGTATCTGATGCTGTTCTGACATACAAAGTGGAGATGGATTGTTCCCGGTAATGTAGGTCACAGATGTAGGGTGTATGAGACCTGTGCCAAGTCAGACTGCACATTGTTTGGGCGGAATGTCAGAAGTGCACATTGGTCTTGTTTTGTGTGATATGTTGGGCCGATTGCATCATGTGTGCCTTCATGTGGGTATGAAATATGTTGCCATTGATTGCAAGCAAGTCATTCACCCTTCACATTGGCTAAACAATATTCTTGGATGACCTGTATGTTGCTGTAGATGTGTTTCTTCATTGCGGGCCATAGTGCCTGTGCCACAACACTGACATATGTTTGTGTCATAACACTTGAAGCATGTTCAATGGATTATGATGGGAATGTGATCAACAACTGTTGTACTGCCATCGGTCTGTATTCTGAAATATGTAATGTTGGATTACTTTAGTATGGTATGTGATAAGGTTCAAGCTGTGTCATCATCCACTTTAATTTTTGCCTATTCTACAGGTCACTGTCAGACAAATCCCTCTCTTCTGTGGTCTGGGTGCTGTACTCTGTAATGTGTACTTTGGCTCAACATGAGTGAAACGTTCCTGTGTCAAAAAGATCTGAACATATGGACAGCCCATGTGCTGTACACTGGAATAAAATAGTTTGTGTGACCAGACACTTGCACCTATGTGTTTTTGTGTAATGGTTATAATCCTGAGCATGACACTGCGTACCTGTAACATATCCCTCCTTGCACAAGTAAGTTATTTCTTCATCATATTGTACACATGGTCTTACATCTCTACATAGCAAAATGTTGAAATTAAGCAAGCAGACAATGAGTTTGTGATGGGTAAATGTATCACAGTGCTGATGCAGTAAATACAATTTGGACAGAAAAGAAGAAAAAAAATAAAGTTAAGGTGTCAGTCATGGTGAATGAAATCAGTGGAGTAGATGCCACACAGTTGGGAGTCCAAAGTCCAGGGCACTCCTTCCATTGAGACAGGTAGGCTGTTCTGGATCAGTCAACAGAGTGAATGTGTGGAACACAAAGGAGTTCCTTTAGGAAGATGTCACATGCTGGCAGTGGTGGGTGCCTTGCTATCCCCAGCTCCTGGATTCTTCACCGGACATCCCCGCTTGCATGGTGAGGGGATCTGTGGGGTGTCTGGGACGGGTTCTTCCACTGGCAGGGCCTCCCTTCCAGGGGCTTGCACCCATGTAGATGTGGCTGGTGCTGATGAGCCAAAGGAAGGGGAAGATTGGTTTGGAAAAGCCCTGCTCTGACTGTGTGAATGTCCCTCATCACCCCTATTAGGGAGGCCATGTTGGTATTGTGGGCCACCATCTGTTTTTGCATTTCCCTGTGCATGTCCCTCTGTAGGTGCTTGATTTCCTGGAGTTCTGTTACTACCTGGCTCATCATACCTCTGGACTCCTGATAGACCCCGAGACCTGGTTAATGGTATTCTGACCATGAGCAGCTCCAGTGGCCTCACCCTGCTGGCCCACAACATCCCTCCCACACACCTCCCCACACGGGCCTGTGCCCATGCCACAGGGTTCCCTCTCCCACTGGTTCCTGGACCCTCATTGTCCGAAGTGTTGCACTGAAACTCAGGATCCAGGACTAGAGGGGTCACAAGATGGTAGACATTGTACTTGTTACAGAGGTTGGTGGGAAAACGGCTGCCTGTGATGTTGAGGCAACCCGGCTGGGAGGTGTTGATGTGGCCACAGTGAGACTCACTGTTGGTGTCTGACCAGGTTCCCCAGATGGGTCAGAACCGTCCTCCATATCCAGACTTTCAGGAGTGTCTTCTTCACTGAGGGCCTTCTCCAGGGGGAGTAGTGGTAGTCTCTTCTGTGGCCTCTGTGTGCCCAGTGGCAGCTCGACCTGTTGATGTGACGGATACAATGTTACTGGTTGTATTGTGACATCTACCTCCAACAATGTGTTGTTACATGAAGCATAGACCTTGTACAAAGTTGTTTTTCAGTTTATCCTATTGTGGCAAGTACTAATGATATTGGTTGTATTGACCTGACATTTGTGAAGCTTGCCATTTCCATCTAAGGCAAGCAGCTGCTAAAATGTGCAGATCACAGTCAGACCAAGGAGTTTGCTGCATATGTGACTGGAGTCATCACGTGGTCAGTGCACTGTGGAATGTCTGCTGTCAATGTCATTCTGTTGATGCATCTTGAGGTGTTTGGGATCATTGTTTGCACAATGGGTAAGATGTCCTTCCTGTCCTAAATAGTTTCATCTTGACGTAGCTGGTCAAGATGGAGCTAGGTGGACAGAAACATCTCAGAGTTGAGCATGATCTATATCTTGGTCACTCCCAGGTAAGTAAGCTTCTATTGAGAGTTAGAAGGTAAGGGTATTTGGACCACTGGTCTGGTATTTGGAGTTACTGAAACACTATATTCTAAGAGTTGCAGTCATGTCACCCTCTATGCTACACACACTTGACAAATGGTATCCTCCCAGGTGAATAAACATCAATTCAGATCTCATAAATGGATAGATTTGGGCAAGTAAACATTGTTTTTGTGGTTGGAGTTAGAAACACATCTCAGTCACTCCAGCTACTTCCTACCACTGTACAAATGTTATCCTCCCAGAATAGTAAACTTCATTGGAGAGCAAAGACACATGGGTGTTTGGGCGTGAGAACACTGGGCTTGTATTTGAAGTTAGAGAGACAGAGCGTCTTCGCCTTTGCAGCCATAACGCTCATTCTACTTCATACACTTGATGAATGTCATCCCCACAGGTGAGTACACGTTATTTGGACTTTCTAAGGAAGGTAATTTGGAAAACTGAACACTGGACTGGTGTTTTGAGTTAATAAAACTGTGCCTTCTGGCCTTAGCAGTAATGTCACTCCCTGTACTTCAAACACTATACAAATATCATCCTCTCAGGTGAGTACACTTTTATTGAAAATTAAGAGACAGGGGTCTTTGGACAAGAGAACACTGGGCTGGTGCTTGTATTTACAGAAACAGTGCCTGCTGAGAGTTGCAGTCATGTCAATCTCTCTACTGCACACACTTGACCATTGTTAACCCCACAGATGAGTAAGCCTCAAATGAGAGTTCATTAACAAATGTTTTGGGTCCTACGAGCACTGTGCTGGTGGTTGGAGTTACAGAAACAGGGCCTGCTGGGAGTAACAGTCCTGTTACTCTCTCTACATGCACACTTGGCCAATGCTATCCTCCAGGTGAGTAAATCTCATGAGATCTTACGTACTGGTGTAATGGGGCATGTGACCCCTCTGCTGGTGACGAGAGTTACAGAAACTGGTCCTGCTGGGAGTTGCAGTCAAGCCATCCACTCTACTATACACACTTGATCAATGTTACCCCCCAGGTGAGTTAACCTCATTTGGGGGTTGAAAAACTGGGGTCTTTGTAAAAGAGAATACTGGTCTGGTGTTTGTAGGTACAAAAACAGGGCATGCTGGGAGTTACAGTCATTTCAGTCTCTCTACTATACGCACTTGACTAATGTTATCCCCACAAGTGAGTAAACTTCATTTGAGAGTTCACTTACAGATGTGTTGGGGCATGTGGCGAATCTGTTGGTGGTTGGAGTTGCAGAAACAGGGCCTGCTGGGAGTTGCAGTCAGGTCACACTCTCTACTACACACACACTTGACCAATGTTATCCCCCAGATGAGTAAACTTAATTTGGGGGTTAAATTGACAAACAGGGCTGTTTGGACAAGTGAACACTGGGCTGGTATGTGCAGTTACAGTAAGAGGGCCTGCTGGGAGTTGCATTCATGTCAAACTCTCTACTACATACACCTGACCAATATTACCTCCCTAGGTGAGTATACATCATTTAAGAGTCCCCTAACAGATGTATAGGGGCATGTGACCACTGTGCTTCTGTCTGGAGTTACAGAAAAAGGGCCTGCTGGGAGTTGCAGTCAGGTCACTCTACTACATACAATTGACCAATTCTATCCCCCAGGTGATTAAACTTCATTAGAGAGTTCACTAACAAATGGATTGGGGCATGTGGCCACTGTGCTGGTGGTTGGAGTTAAACAAACAGGGCCTGCTTACAGTTACATTCAGGTCATTCCATCTGCTACACACAATTCACTGATTGTTTCCGCCAGGTGAGTAAGGCTCATTTGGGAGTTGACAAACATGGGCCTTTGGTCAGGAGAACACCTGGCTAGTGTTTGGAAATACAGAATCAGGGCCTGCTGGGAGTTGCAGTCATGTCACTCTCTCCATTACACACATGCCCAATGTTATCCCCCCCAGGTGAGTAAACCTTATTTGAGAGTTCAATAACAGATGTATAGGGGCATGTGACCACTGTGCTGGTGGTTGGAGTGTCAGTAACAGTACCTCCTGGGAGTTGCAATCATATCATTCCATGTTCTACACAAACCATACAAATGTTATTCTCCCAGATGAGTCTGCTTCAATTGACAGTTCACAAACAATGGTATTTGGACAAGAGACCCCAGGGCTGATGGTTGGTTTTACGTACACAGGGCCTTCCTGACCCTAGTAGTCATGTCACTCCCTCTACTTCCCACATTTGACAAATGATATCCTCCCAAAATTGTGTTTTGCCAGACAGTGATCGTTGGGCAGGTTAACACTGTTCTGGTGTTTGTAGTTGCTGAAACAGTGCCTCCTGTGAGTTGGAATCAGGTCACTCCCTGTACTACACACACTTCACCAATGTTCTCCCCGCTGGTGAGCACACTTCAATTGAGAGTTCCCCAACAGACGTATTGTAGCATGCAGCCACTGTTCTAGCCTTTGTAATTACGGGAACAGTGCCTGCTGGGAGTTGGAATCATGTCAGTCCCTGTACTACCCATACTATACAAATGTAATCTCCTCAAGTGAGTACACTTAAAATGTGAGTTGCCAAATAGAGATCTTTTGACTGGTGGACACTGGGCTTGTGAGTGGAGTGCCAGTAAAAGTGACAAAAACTGAGCAATGAGCATGCATGACATTGCATTTTGGTGAAATTTTTAGTGTTGTAACTTGCCAGTCTCTACTCCCCCAATTATTCCTGTCAAACCCTCAGAATACAGGATGGGTAAGACTTTCTCCTCCCAGGGAAATAGATGTAATGGGGCACTGGGAGGGCCACTGCCAGTCTTCTTGTCCTGCAGTTGGTGCCTGGAGACCAGGGAACTTGCCTGTGAGGTTGTTCCTTCTCTTTCTAATGTCATCCTTTGCATGCATGGTGGTGCCTACAGCTTTCACTCTGTCGACGATCCAGTCCCATATTTCCATTTTCCTACTGAGAGGATATGCTGGACGTGTGCTCCAAACAATTCTGGCTCTACTCTTTATGATTTAATCCACCATGACTCTTAACTCATCCTCAGAAAAACTGAGATTTTTGGAATGTGACATGGTGGAAAAAAACAGATGACAGTGACTTACTAAACATGAGAAGTGCAAAAGGGTGTGAATGGACAAAAGTGTGTGCAGGGTGTTCTATGAGTTGGTGAAAAAAAGTGGTGCCCAGTATCTGTACTGTGTGTAAAAATGTTGCTCTGGCTTCTGTGTGCTGCAGTGTAAATGCAAAGAATTGTGATGTGTGAAGGGGGGTTATAGTGAGCTTTGCAGGTGTGTCCAGTATTGCAATGTGTGTCAGCTGCGTTGTTTTCAAATTCATCCAAAGTGCAGTTGTGTATTACCTTGGTGAACGCAGACTGACGTGGTTCACCTTTGGCTGACCACTATGATTTTCTGACCTGGGGACTGTGGGCTTGTAATATGGTCAGTGGTTGGTCGTGGTGCTAACGGTGCTGGAAGTTCCGACAGCCTATTTCCAGGCTTCCGCACTGTTGCCAGTCCACCTTTTTTGGAAGCCGGTCTTGCTTGTATAACTTGTAATCGAGCAGTCTGGCCCACCGACCGCCAAACTCATAATAAGGCCAATAATCTAAAGTCGGTCACAAAAAAAGAATTTATAGAGGTTAGGTCAGTGCATCTAATACACTTTGATCTAGCATTGCTCAACAAAAGGCACTTTAACCCACCAGGGGCTTAGTTATGCTCTCTACAGCCCAAGGTGAACCTCACTGATCCAGTGGAATGATTGTCATATGTAGTTTAGGGAGAACCACTGCTAAAAGGTAATGAGCTTCAGAAAGGAATCTAAGTATAGAGGTAACTTTGTCTATTGGAACAACACTGCAAGCCTATACAAACGTATGAGTCAGTGTGAGTTTGACCGGTCCTATTGAAAAGAACCACATAGAAACCTACATTTAAATTTGAATTCGGCCTACAGGTAGACAGAGGTTTTTATGGACATCTAAGATAATGGTAGTTCGACATTAAATAAAAAGAGTTGAATCTGTAATTTATCGTTTTACTAGTTCACAATTACTCTCAAACTATAACCTTTTATAAACCTATTTACAATATACGTTTTTTACTTTCATTACATCTGTTGAGGTTTGAGTTGCTGAATCTTGTACCCTCGGAGTACAATCTTAAGAGCTTCACTTCAGAGTTGCATGTACTTCTAACTGGAGAAATGGGCAGTTTACAAATATCTGTTTATCTACAGGCAAGTTTTCCTCATAGGATGTTATTTAACCTTAAGATTCATCCTGTTCCCCTGCTGTGCCTACAAGTACAAATTCTTCCAGATAAAACAAACAATATATACTTCATATAGTAAATGATGCTCTATTGGTGTTAACTCCATTTATGTTTTGTGAGAGAATTAAAAAAACAAATAGCCTCACAAAAGATATACTTGCATTCTCGTATTTAGAAACAGTATACAACATTGTAAAGCTGAAACATCTCCCATGCGGTAGCTGGGAGCTATATTTGAAAAAGCAGAGTGCAAATAATGGCCAGTAGTGGTGAAGCAGTACAGAGAAGAACATAGCAAAATCAGTGAGAAAAGTCATTGACTGTCAGCCAATAGTAGAATATGTATGGGTTGCTAATATTTCTCATGAAATGTGGAGCAAGTGATGTGTGTGATAGAAGGCCTGTGTCGGGAGTTTCCATGACACAATATCGAAATCACAAATATCGTGACACAGAAATATTGCGTTAAAATATCTATCACAAAAATATCATTTTCCTATACATATATTGGTAAGACAAAAATACAGAAAAAAAATGATATAATTTAACACTAATACAGAAAAATGTTGTTTATTACTATATATGTAGTTCAAAACAGTAAATCGTAAATAATGTTACTTACAACATTAATATAATGTCAATTAAATGTATTTAAGTAATATCTAAAATATATACTTATTTAAACAAACACACACACAAGTTATATCATGTAAAAGTATAATAATAATTTTCCATTTTGTAATTTAATTATACATATATATATATATATATATATACATACTTGCATAAACAAAAAATGAAATATATAACAAATAAATAAAATGTTTCCAATTTAATTATATATAAGAAGTAAACAATAGATAAAAATACATTTAACTAAACATTTTTAAAACTACAAACATTAATAAAAATACATAATCTAAAGCTAAATACACAAACACATAATAGTAATATATATTTAAACATTAGTACCAAATTATTAAACTATAGCAATAATAATTATACTAGTCCCACTCAAATCTATACAACACTAGGGAAACCTTTGTACTCAGGAGGCGTAAAATCTACTATTCCCACTCCAATCTGTGCAACGGTGGAGCAACAGAGGAGAAACCGTTTGACACCGGAAATATAAAATTTACTATTCCCACTCCAGTGTATGCAACAGTAGGGAGTGTGTTGTACTCAGAATAAGTAAAATGTACTATTCCCACTCCAATCTGTACAACAGTAGGGTAAGCGTGGGACATCGGAGGGCTAAAATGTGCTATTCCAAATCTATTGTATGCAACAGTAGACAAAACGTTAGACTTAAGAGGGGCAAAATTTACTATTCCCACTCCAATCTGTGCAACAGTAGAGAAATCTTTGGACACTAGAAATATAAAATTTACTATTCTCTCTCCAGTGTATTTAACATTAGGGAAAGCGTTGTATTTAGAAGAAGTATACTTTACTGTTCCCTCTCGTGTCAGTACAACAGTAGGGAAAGTGTTGGATTCATTAAGGGTAAAATTTGCTATTTCCACTTCAATCTGTGAAACAGTAGGGTAAGTGTTGGACACAAGAGAAGTAAAATGCATTACTCCAACTCCAGTGTGTGCAACAGTAGAAAAAGCGTTATACTCAGAAGAAGCAAAATTTAATAGCTCCACTTCAGTCAGTGCAACAGTAGAGAAAAAGGACTAATGAAGGATAAAAATGTACTATTCTAACTCCAATCTGTGCAAATGTAGGGTGAGTGTTGGAAACCAGAGAGTTAGAATTTACTATTTCCACTCCAGTGTGTGCAACAGTGCAGAAAGCATTGGACTCAGAAGGGGTAAAATGTACTATTCCCACTCAAATCAGTGCAACAGTAGGGAAAGCAATGGACCCAGGGTCAAATTTACTATTCCCACTCCATCCAGTGCAACAGTAGGGGAAAGTGTTGAACTCAGGAGAGGTTAAATTTACTATTACCACCCCATTCCCTAGTACAGTACAAAGACAATACTTCACTTCAAACAAACAACATATTTTAACAACTCTATTAAATAACCCAAAATATCAAAATCTAATTATAAAAATTAAGGGCCTGATTACAACTTTGGAGGAGTGCCAGTCCGCCATGACGGCAGTTGGGAGAACACCTCCCAGCTGGCAGCATACCTAGTGCCAGATTACCACATCGTTGTATTGCTGGGGTTGTGTCGGCGATGCAGTCAAGGTGGCAGCATGCTTCGGCTCTTGGAGAGAGCCTGATGCCAATGCTAGTGACATTGCTGTGCCACCAGCAAGTAGGGTGTACTATTTCCATGCACATTGTTATGCATGGCAAACAGAGCATGCACTGACATTGCAAGCATGGGGGGACCAACATGGGCCCTACCAACAACCCACAAGAGCTTATTCACCATGGGGCCCTTTTTTGTAGCCCCTTTACTGCCTTTCTGTTGACCTTTTCATGGCCATGTCCCCACCATGAAAAGGCCGGCGGAAAGGCGACCAAAATACTACTACCTTCAGTGACCGCCACTGTCCCTACCACCACCAATACAGTAGCTCAAATTTGGGTGGTGGCAGTAGTCTGTGGTGGTCCACAGCACAGATTGTAATCAGGTGGTCAGAGAGCCGAGGAAGCATCAGTGGGCCCGTCAAAGATGGTATGACGGTCCTAAGACCTCTGAAGTCATAATCAGCCCCTAAATATCTTAATTTTAACAAAAATATTTTAAAAATAACTCACCTATTACACATTTTAATATTGATTATCCATTAACACAAATATTATTAATATAATTACAATACCCCACTATATTCCCACAAACATTGCAGCCAACAATTAAAATGTAATAAAAATAAAGAAATAAAGAAAGTATAACACAATTAACCTATGAAATAATTACAAAATAAATTTTGTAAGAATTTTTTTTATTTATTTATTTATAATTGTTTTAATACTTTCTACCCCATTAACGTACAAGCTAAACATCACAAACCTAAAATATAACATAACATAATTATCAATTACAAAGAAATAATAATGTAATAATTATCAGCAAATTAATTATTAATTAACTTCCAACCCTGAAACCCTAAAAACACAATCTAAAAAATAGCATAATTGCACAATGTACATAATAATTAATGATACTTATTATTAATTAATTTTAATTAATTTACTTCCCACCCTATACCCCTACAAAACCCACTGTGATACTAATAATTACAATAAACAATTACACTACATTAAAAAACAACTAAAAATGTATAAACTATATAAAAAAACATTAATTATATTATACAAAAAATGAATACCATTTACAATTAAAACATATACTAAAACACATAAAAATAATTTAAAAACTATAATATTGAAAACAACATTCTTGACATAGTGAATGGATCGCCAAAGCCGCGGGGAGGAAGCTGCCACCACACTGGTGGCCTCCCCCCAGTCGTATTATGATGTTTCCACCGGGCTGACCGGCGGATATATTGTACTGGTCAAAACTATGCCACGTGATTAAGAAAGACGAGGCCAATGTTGTGGCACTCCTGCACACTGTATGCAGTGCAGACAGAGCACATTCCGAGGGTGCTGGCAAGATGGGCAGTACAGGGGCTCCCCTGTGACACTGGTTTTTTCCAGCCTTTTTATGGCAGGGACCTCGCCAGGAAAAGTCTGGAGGAAAGAGGACTTGTGTTCAGCACATAAACTCAGCGTGGCCGTGGCTGACCATGACCCGACCACTGCCACCCTGTCGTGAACCATGTTTTTATCAGTGGCATAATTTGGCAGGAGTGCAGTAGTCTGACAGCCACCGTAAGACTGGTGGTCTGAAGACCACTAGACTCGTAAAGAGGCCCATAGATATTAACAACATAGATATTTTTAACATCAATATTTTCAACATCGATATTTTCAACATCGTTATTACTTACCTCTAAAATCAATATTCTTGTCAACGATATTCCTGCATCGAAATATTTCTGTATCTCAATATTTTAAATTTGATATTTTGCCCGAATACCGTGCAGGGAGAGGTGGAAAGGTAGTAGAGGCAAAGGAAGTATTTTGGATGGCAGATGGTAGCATTTCTCTCCCATGTCTTAGTAGAGAATTGAGCAGAGACAGAAAATATCACCATTTACCTATGCAATTTCACTGGCAAGTAAATTTGGGTCTGAGGTTTCTGCACCTAAGCTACTCATGATGGTTCAGCATGGAATTCCACAGAGAAATGCCACTTTGTGTAACAGAAAATAATGATGAACAAAGATACACACACTCTGTGAAATGCATTTTTATATTGTCTTTAGTGTGCCACCCAAAGTGCGATCGATATGCCCAGACGTAGGTTCCATGCACACTGTGTCAATGGAACCAGGTTCTATCTGGCTGATAATCCATAATCAGGGTGAAACTGATTCTAGATTGCTTGTCTTCTGGTTCAGGGAGAACCTGGCCAGCCAGTTCAGGCTGGACTGTTCCCACTGGAACAGGGTCAAGGCGGATTTGCGTATTCCTTTAAGAAATTGATCCTAGAGATGGCGATGAAAACCAAGTATGGGGTGTGGATTACTATCCACAATTAACTATCCAAATTAGAATGCACCATTAGACAGAGGGAAGTGGAAGCAGGAGTAGGGATGGAAGACAGCCTGGACCTGAAACACCATAGGAAAGAAAACAGAACCTTATCAGACTGAGCTGATTGCACTATAAAGAATACATAGCCAAACAGCATGCAGATGGCATTAAAGCAGGACAAGTGCAAGCATGGATCCTAATGACAGAGGCAGGAAGAACACTACTGTTAGACCTGACAGCCTTAGGGTTGTCACCCCTAACTTTTTGCTTGCCTCGCTTCACTTTTTGGACACTGTTTTTGCTGGTTTTAGGACTCTGCACACTTTACCACTGCTAAACAGTGCTAAAGTGCATATGCTCTCCCCCTTAAAACATGGTGACATTGGCTCATACCCTATTGGCTTATTTAATTTACTTATAAGTCCCTAGTAAAGTGTACTACATGTGCCCAGGGCCTGTAGATTAAATGCTACTAGTGGGACCGCAGGACTGGCTGTGCCACCCACATAAGTAGCCCCTTAACCCTGTCTCAGGCCTGCCATTGCAAGCCCTGTGTGTGCAGTTTCACTGCCAGTTCGACTTGGCATTTAAAAGTACTGCCAAGCCTTTAACTCCCCTTTTTCTACATATGTCACCCCTAAGGTAAGCCCTAGGTAACCCATAGGGCAGGGTGCTATGTAGGGAAAAGGTAGGGCATGCACCTGTGTAGTTTATATGCCCTGGTAGTGTAAAACTCCTACATTCATTTTACACTGCTGTGAGGCCTGCTCCTTTCATAGGCAAACATTAGGGCTACCCTCATATACTGTTTGAGTGGTAGATTCTGATCTGAAAGGAGTAACAAGGTCATATTTAGTATGGCCAGAATGTTAATACAAAATCCTGCTGACTGGTGAAGTTGGATTTAATATTACTATTTTAGAAATGCCACTTTTAGTAAGTGAGCATTTCTCTGCACTTAAATCTTTCCGTGCCTTACAATCCACGTCTGGCTGGGTTAGTTGACAGCTCCCTTGTGACTTTCACTCAGACACCCCAAACACAGGATGCACAGTCACACCTGCACACATCTGCCTACTGAATGGGTCTTCCTGGGCTGGTAAAGTGGAGGGCCTGACACTTACTTGTCAAAGGACAGTGGCCTGCCCTTACACAATGGACTTCCAAACTGCCTACTGGGACCCTGGCAGACAGGATGGACCTGAAAGGTCGTCCTTCTGCCCTTCTAAGCCACTCTTTGAAGTCTCCCCCACTTCAAAGGCACATTTGGGTATTTAAACAGGGCCTCTGACCCTACCAACTCAGCCACTTCTGGACAAGATACCACTGGGGAAGAACCTCTGAACTAGAACCTGAAATCTGTTATGAGAAGCTGCCTGGCTGCCCAAGGGACTCACCTGACTGCTTTGCTGAAAACGACCGCTGCCTTGCTTTTGCCCTGCTGCCTTGCTGTCCTCTGGCTCTGCTGAGAAGTGCTCTCCAAGGGCTTGGATTGAGCTTACCTCCTGTTCTGAAAGTCTCAGGCCCAAAAAGCTTTCATCTCTGCAAAGAACTCCTTGTGCGGTGAAAAATCGAAGCACAGCCTGCCGGAATCGCCGTATCGCCTACACCGTGATGAGAAAATCACCGCACACTGAGCCGGAATGATGCAAACCGGGTTCCCGAGTGGAGATCGACTCAGCACCAGTGTCGTGACCAGAACTTCGACGCACAGCCCACTGGATCGACGCATAGCTGGGCGTGAACAATGCAGCCTGACTTTCTGCGACAGAAACTGATGCAGAGCCTGCCATGCAACAGAAATTTCCCGGCATCTCCCACCAGATTGACGCAGCTCCTGTGACTTCATCCTGAATGCACAGGATTTCTCAGCATCATCCCCGGGGCATCCAAATACCCCACAACTCGAGGAGGATCAAAGTCTGTGCGCCAAAAGTCGACACAAGGCCCTTGTTGTGTGAAAAATATTGACACATCGTGTGTGTGCGCCCAGAGAAACCATCACACACCACCCAGTGTTTCTTGCATCTCCTCCTCTGCGGTCCCTTGCTGATATTTTAAATGCAAACCCAGTACTTTGTGTGTGCAAGAGACACTTATTGCTTTTTAAGAACTTAAGACTCTTTTTATCATTTTCTAGAGTGATATTTCAACATGTACTTTCAAATCCTGATCATTTTGACCGTATTCTACTCAGATAAAATTCTACATTTTTCTAAACCTTTGTGGTGTATTATTTTGGTTTTTGTACTGTGTTATTGAATGATTTATTGCAGAAATACTTTGCACATTGCCTTGTAAGTTAAGCCTGACTGATCAGTTCCAAGCTACCAGAGGGTGGGCACAGGGTAATTTGGATTGTGTGTGACTTAACCTGACTAGAGAGAGGGTCCTTGCTTGGACAGGGGGTAACCTGACCCCATTTCTAACAACCACTATCTGCTACACACAGCCCCAAATTCCCAAATTCAGTATCCTAAACCCACAGGTAAAAAATTATGGGTTTTATGAGGTGTTATACAATTTAAGGGAAGGGGTGGACAGCTCCTCCTTCCAGGCATACATTTAAGGGATACCCATACCACATATTGACCCAATACAGTGTCAGGAACTAGACAAAACTGTCACGTAATGCCATTGACCAAATCAATACAATGAAACCCAAGGAAATGAGAGGGTCCCATTAGAAATCTGTTCTTCTTACAACGTCACATTGGCATCAAAGTTACTTTAATAGTACCACTATGCACAAGAACTGGGGATTCTCCCAACAACCACTAGCGAGGCGGTGATCATAGTACTGCTCAAACCAGTCCGCGACCTGTTGGAGGTGCGATCATATAGACTGTTATCTCTAATAAATGCAAGCTATAAAATCCTGAGGAAAGTCATTGCTAACAGTCTAATTTCCTGTCTACCTACTCTGGTCCATCTGGACCAAAATGGTTTCATACCTAGCTGCAATATGTTTCTGAATCGCTGGTATTTATTCTGCCTTACGGGTGGAGGCCACTCAGAAAGGTAGCCTGCAAGTAGCAATCTAATTGGACATTGAGAGAGCCTTTGACACCCTGGGATGGCCCCACATATTGAAGCAACTGAGCAAGATGGGCCTGAGCACGGACACCATGCACAGGTTCAAGGGTCAGGGTCTGTAAAGAACACAAGATTTCTAACATTTCAAATCAACAGAGGCACTAGATAGGGTTGCAAACTCTCCTCAATTATATTTAAACTAATCATGGAACCCCTGGTGGGATTATTCAGATAAAGAGCGATGGAATGAGGGTCACCAACTGGCAAAACCTGGAATATTGTGTCACTGTACTCAGATGATGGACTGTTATAGACATATTATGTACAGAAAGTTTTCAACAAATAACAGCAATACTAGACACATTTGGCACATGCTCTGGTCTGAAGTGAACTGGGCCAAAGATGTGCCTGTTCCCACTTATACAATTATCGGCAAACAAAGGCAAGTCTCTGCCACATGTGAGCCCTAAATGGAAACCCCATCTGTTCCCGTACCTAGGAGTTAACCTATATCACTTAGATGAGGACAACATATTGGGAAATCTGGGAGTGGCACTGACAGGAGTAAGACTATCTATAAACATCAGGAAAAATGCACCACTCTCTCCAGTAGGCAGGGTAGCAATAGCCAAGGTGTTACCCTACCTAGATTACTGTACCACATCAAGCCACTCCCAGTGCTGTTTTATACTAGCTTTTTTAGAGGCTTAAAAGGTGTACTGTCTTGCCTGATATGGGGAATGAGATTAAAAAAGTAGCTCTCCTTAATGACGTAACTCAACGGATATGTGGGGACAGAGTGTCCGAACTACTGATTGTATTATACAGTTGTAGAATTACATTGGCCAATGTGAAGAAAATTCCTGGCTACCACCTCAGACAGAAAGAGCATATATATGGAAAGCCATAGGGGGGGTGAGAGCTCATTGAATGGTTACTGAAACCTCCTCACAAGATAGACAACCAGGTGGTAAGTTTGCTATGGTTATCCAATACTGCTGGATAAATACATGCAACCCAAGGGAGCCATACTCCCCAACTCTCCTACAATGGATACACCTGAACTTCAGTAAGATACCAGACCATCATAATACTAGGTCTTGCACAGAAGCAGGTTTGGTCACTATGAGAAATATGTGCACCCACAAGTTACTGAAAACATATAAGGAAATAAAAAATGAATCTGACTTTGTGTGGGTTGGGGGGCAATTCCGAACTATAATGTGCTATTGGAGACCATAGCCACTTGGGGACCAGATCATAATGAATTGGAAATGGAAGAAATACTGACTTTACTCCTCAGTAACTATATAGGCCGGAGAACAGTTACTTTGATTTATAGGGCATTAAATTGGAAACACACCACCGAATATCCAGTGCTTAGATAGAAGTGGACAAGTGTGACTGGACAAGAGTTGACAGAAAAACAATGTAATGCAACATTGACAAGGGTTAAAGAGATATCTACAAAATAGCACCTCAACATTCACTCTATTTATTTATTTACATCAAGCCTACCTCACCCCAAACAACTTAATAGCAGATTCCCAGAAGTGAATCCCAAATATCCGTAATGTACATGCTCTGCAGATGACTTTTACCATAAGATATGGGCTTGTTCACAGATTGAAAAGTTTTGGAATAAAATAATAGCATTGACAGCGACTATAACTGGCAAACTGCTGACAGTGTATCCACGTTCGGATCTGTTGGGGGTAATGTCATGCACCAAAAGAACGACAGCCCAGATTTATGGTGGCCTTACGTCATTCCAATGCCACATTAGCATCATTTTTGTTACTTTAATGTGGAGCTGGAAGGGCAAAAACACCTCACCATATTAACAAAGTGGCGCAATGCATTGCACCACTTTGTAACCCCTTGCACCACATTATGCTTGGGCCAGGCATAATGTGTGCAAGGAGGATGTTATGGCACTAGGGGGGCCGTATAAATGGTGCAAGGGAATCTATGACTTAGCTTTGCGCCATTTTTATCAGCATTTTTTAACACCTGCTAAGTGCAGGTGTTAAAAAGAGGTTCCCATTGTGTTGCAGGATTAGCCTCAAAATTTTAAAGGCCTTCATAAACTTGTAAGCACAAAAATATTAAGATACGCTAATCAGTGGTGAGACATTGGGAAAGTCCCGGAGAAGAAGGTGACATGCACTGACATTTAACAGACTCAAGAGCAATGATGGGACAAGGACACAGGATAACACTGCAAGAAAGGAGCCATTCTTTCCCCACCACACCCTCCCCTGTCTCTTGATGTCTCGCCCCAAGCTATCTAACCCTCTTTCGTGGGCCTCAACTGGGCCTCTATCCCCTGGGGGGATTGAAAAAACAAATGCCACAAGACTTAGGAGCATGGACGTCATTTGGGAGTCACCAGGAGTCGCAGTTGCAACTCCTGGTGTGCCCTTTGAGACACGCAGAACTGCCTCTGCAACCTCCTGGCCTCAGAGGTGGCACATTCAGTGCCAGGAACACAGGGGCAGGTCATCCTAATGGATGTCAGGTGGCGGTCCACTCTTTGTTTCCTGACAATTTTTATTACCCTATAGTGAATAATACAATAGTAATCACTATTAGTATAAGAAAAATGGGCCACAATTAGGTGGGAATTTGCCCTTCCATGGCAGCTGAGGTAAGTGAAAATGTTTTTAAATTAATGTTTTGTGCGTGCTTGCAGTGGAAGTGTTCATGTGAGAGTGTGTGTGTAAATGTGAATATGTGTGTATGTATAACTGTGTGTGTGTGAGTGAAAGTGGAGGTCAAAGGGTGCATGATGGTACTGCCACTACCCCTGGCATTATGGTGAATTGACGTCTATGCATAGGAGTACACAGAGTGGGGCCTGTGGGAGAGACCCACTAACCTGCCATGGACTGAGGGGACAGAACGAGTGACGATACAACTTACAGGGCTACAAAACACAGGCACAGAACATCAAATCACCAGTTAAACTTCACAAGGTTTAATGTTTAACATGTCAAGAGTTCAAATTAGCCTTGTGGGTGTAACCAACAGGACACAAATAGTACTGATTATTAGTGAGTACAGGCAAGTGAATGACAAGTAAATGACAGTCCCTACTGGACTAGGAGATTACTATATAGGAACGCAGTACACATGCATGCAAAACTGTGTGTACCACCAAGTGAAGAACAAGCAATTTGATGCATACCTAAGAAATTGCTCCATTCTATGACTGTAGCGAAAGAAAAAAACAATAAAGAACAACTTACAAAAAAAGACTAAGGCCTTCATTTTGATGACGGCGGGGCACTGATGGTTGACGGAAGACCGCCAGCGGGGCAAAGCCCCTGCCGGCAGTATAATGATGTTCCCGCCGGCCCAGCGGGAAACAGGGCCTTTACATTGATGCCCGATTCAAAAGGAGCCGGCGCCAATGTGACAGTGCGGCGGGTGCAGCAGCACCCGTCGCACATTTCACTGCCCGTACTTCGAGCAGTAAAATGCACGACGGGGCTGTGCTTGGGGGGCCCTGCACTGCCCATGCCAAGTTCATTGGCAGTGCTGGGGCCCCCAGGGGGGCCCCAAGTCACCCATTTTGCCAGCCTTTCCATGCCGGTTGAAAGGCTGACGGAATGGGACTCATAATCCCCATGCCAGCACTGCTTGCAGCACTGTCCTGTCGTATTTGAAATGTTGCCACCGCCAGGCTGCCTGGTGGCGGCAGCGTTTCCACCCTGGCGTTTCTGCCATGGTCATAATGTGGCAGTCAAACCACTACTACCGCAGCATTCTGCCCGCCACCGTGAATCTGGTGGTCCATGGACCGGCAGATTCATAATGAGGGCCTAATTGCATCTTGCTGGGTCCAAGCTGTGGTTGCATAGTGTGCATAATGATGATGAACTGGGATGTGGTCCCAGTAATAAATTACCAGTGGTAGATATTATTTCAAGCATTCCATCCATCATTTTTGCATACTACATACACTATATGCATTAGGTAAGGTTTGCTTTTTGTGCCCAATTATCAGGTTGCATAAGGTAAATTTGACAGAAAGCAATTTAACCAAAATCTGATTTTTTGGGCTTTGTGGGAGTTTAGCCATAGCTCACACCCAAAGTGGAGCCTCTCCTACCCCCTAATTGACAATTGAATTTCTTACAGATGTCTCACTGTAGTGCATGTTTACATAAGATGGTAACATGTATAAGGGAACATTAATCTTCTGTGGATTTTCAGCATGATCCAGTCAATGCAAAGTCCAAATCAGCATACTCCATGTAGCTCATACTTTTTACAACAGTCAAACTGAAGAGCTCAGAGGAATAAGGGTTAATTTATGCACACCCCCCCCCCTCCCCGAGCATTGTTTTCTTTGCTGGTGTTTTACTGCAGGCATAGGGGCTATTATTCCTAAGACCAGAGAAAGAGGGTTCATGTGCAGGACAATAATCGAGGGGCTACTAGTAAGGCCTTGGGCTAAAATGTGATGTTGTAGTAGAATTTTGGGGCAAACAAATAATACTTGCAGACTGTAGATGTAGATAACCTCGAAAGGGTAACAACGTGCCAGGCAATTTAATTATTTGATTCAAAAATCAGAAACAAAATGTCCACATTCCTTTAGTAACAGCTCAGCTGGCCTGGAGTCAAAAAGGAGAGTTAAACACAGAAAATGAGAGTCTGAAAACAAAAAAAGGTAGAATTATTACAGCTTGCCTAAATTTGCAAACTAAACATTTGCATAGAAATCTCCTCAAGATAGTTTATCATTTGGAATAACTTCAAACTTTGAGAGGTGGATGGAAAGTCAATTGATCAATGAAGATAGGCTTTATTACACCCTGTAACTTCTGATACCCAGGACTAGCCAAAGATGTATCTTTGAAGGAAAATCAGGAGAGTAGTGGGCATCATTACTTTGCCCTGCTTTAAAAAAGCAGAGAACTATTTGTGTCAGGAAACAAGCAGAGGTTTGAAGATATCAACTCCATGTGGAAGAATACTTAGTAAACAAGGCAAAAGTATAAGGTAAATTTAGTTTTAGTCCCTCTCCTGTGTTTAACATGTGATTATTGGAATGAAATCACCTGGGCCAGAAACACCCCTCAATAGTGTCCACTGTCTGTGTAGAAGCATATACATGTCCTGGCTCAGAACAGTTGTTTCTGGTAATAAATGACAGTCTTTCTTGTATCTTAGTTATTTTTGATTATTTTCAATGTGTCTGATTATGTTTTCCTTTTAAATTGAGATTCCGCTTTCTGTTAAAACTATTATTATAATACATGACGTTTATTCATTTTTATTAATTTGTTCAATACTATTACATTTGCTTCAAATGTATTATTTTCACTGAAATATCTGTGTATATGAGCTGTTTGCCCACAAGTAATCATTGTAATTACTGGCACAGGATAGGCACTGCTAGCATGTAGTATACTGTAGCTGGTTGTTTGTTTATGATAGACTCGGCATTTGAGCTTACTTTCCAGGATGTAAAATTCAGGGGCATATTTATACTCTGTTTGCACCCAATGTCCGTCAAACATTTTGATGCACATTCGGCGCAAACCGTGCACCATATTTAAACTTTGACGACCGCGGACGTCAAAATTCCTCTGTGTGCGTCATTTTTTGGATGTGGGAAACTGCCTTGCGTTAATGACATGCAAGGTAGGTGTTCCCGCCCAAAAAATTACTTTAAGGTCTGTGCACCTTATTTATACTCCAGCATCATTTTTAATGCACAGGAGGGGGCGAGCCTTAAAAATTGCGCACAGCCTGATGGGCGCAGTTTTTCAATGCCTGGGTGAGGGCAGGCATTAAGGGACCTGTGGACTCGCTTCCATGGTCTCTGACCATCGGAGTCCAGAGGTGCACTTCCCTGCCCCCAGCGACACCCCCTGCCACCCTTGGCCATCCCTGGAGGACACCCATAGATGGGGGACCGATCCCCGGTGAGTACAGGTAAGTTGAGGTAAGTATTTTTTTGTTATTTTTTTAAAGAGGCATAGGGAGGCCTAATTTGGCCCCCCCTACATGTCACTGTGCCCAATGACCATGCCTAGGGGACCCATGCCTAGGGGACAGAAGTCCCCTGGGCATGGCCATTGGGCAAGGGGGCATGACTCCTGTCTTTGCTAAGACCATATTTTGACGCACAACCCCCATTTTCCCCTATGCCGGATAATGTAATTCCTTAAATAAGGCGCCCACATGGCGCGTAGGAATGGTGTTAGCCGGCTGTAAACATTTTTACCCAAACCAGCACCGGTGCTGGTTTGTGTCAAAAAAGTATAAATATGGGCCTCAGTATCCAAGCAGGGTAGTTATACATTTTTCATAGTCAGAATTAACTTAACATGAAAAGGGTTGTCATCTAAATATTGGTGATATTCATCCATCTGTTCTGGTGTTCCTGACCATTTTGAAATAATAATCTTGATTTGTGATTTTCCTATGTCTTTATGGTATTTCAATTTTCAATTTTCCAGCTCTAGAATTATTTGCAGTTCTTCCACGTACTTGTAGCAGCTAAATTCAAATCTGTTGATCAGGACTCAAAATGGTTTCATCCATATCTTGAAAAATGAGAATACTGCCTCCAGGGTATTTTGTGTATTAACTAAAGTATACAAAAAAGTGATGGATGGAATGCTTGAATTATGGAATATGCGAATCAGTCTTGAACCTGGTCCAGTGGGAACAGTCTAGCCCGACCTGCCGGGCTACGTCCTCCATAAATTGGAAGACAAGCAACCTGAAACCCGTTTCACTCTAGTTTTGGCTCATCAGGCAGTTATAGCTTGGTTCCATTGACATAGAGTGCACAGGTTTCACATTTGGGCATACCCATACTACTCAAGGCGACACACTAAAGTTTACAAACAAGTGATCGATACAAGGAAATTAGGACCAGTTTCACCGACTTAGGGTTCTACAGCCAGCTATAGCTTGGTGCCAATGACAGTGTGAAGAGGCAAGCTCCAGTGTTTGGTTGGGCTCACAGTTCATGCCGCTGAGTGCAAGTGTAGCATTTGCATGCATTCTCATAACGGTATGCACAAATGATGGATTGCAGACTTGTGGTATATGAGGTAAATTGATGTTCCGCATTAATTAGGTACAGGACCCATGTTAGAAAAGGGGTTTCAGGTTGGCTAGGGTATGCACCTAAGCCAGGCAGAACCCACCCACTCTAGTCAGGGCAAGGGAGTTGCACGTCCAAGATAACCCCTTCTTGCCTCCTTGGAAGCTTGGCACGAGCAGTCAGGCCTAACCCGGAGGCAATGTGTAAAGCATTTGCACCACACACACAACATATGTGATGCAATATGCACAACACAAAGTAAATACAACACTGAGCTATGTAAAAATAAACTGTATTGCACAAAACATAATTAGACCAAACATTACATGCCAGTAATACCCTGCTACCTTAGCAGTTGTTAGAATGTTACACAGGTTACTAATACTCTGCAACAATAAGCAGTAGTCACATTAGAACAATTAAGTACTCAGGATTCTGCAACATAAACAGTATTTAGGAGTCACAGTAAAGAAATAAATGGACTTGTCATGGAAATATAATAAATTCCTATACTAAGAGCATTATAAAAGCCTATGGCAAGTCATAAAAAAGCAACATATCATCCTATCATGCCCATACCAGGAGCAGTAGAACATATATGTAGCACATCAGCATATAAGGCAGGTTAACATATAAACCCTTAATGTCCATAGAAGGAACATAGGAATTATGCATGTTCTTTTTTTAAATACCTGGTCTCTGATGAAAAAGGCACTCCTCGTGCCACGACGATCAATGTGGGGGCCCCCAGCGCTCCTATGTGTCCTGGTATTATCTTGGGGCTCCTGCAGGCGACCCACGATCTCTGGTGGTGTCGGGCCCCTCCTGGGAGAGCTGTGCCTAAACGGGTGTCGACAACTTTGGGCCCCCCCTATGGGTCGCGACTGACCCTTCTAGGCGGGGGGCAAAGTGAGGCCTAAAGGTATGGGGAGCCTTGGTGCCCCTTGGGCAGTGGGGCGGGGGGAAGAGAGATTCCTTCCCCACCCGGCGCCCTGTAATCCGAGAGGCAGCTGCCCTCCTCCTTGATGCGGCTGCGGGAGAAAAGGGGAAGAGGCCAACATCTCTCCCGGCTGGCTGCACTCCTCCTGGAGACAGCTGAGAACCTCTGGCTGGCCACGGCGTTGATGCTCCCTCCAGTAGGAGCTGGAGTGTGCCCTGGGGGCGTCTCTTATGGCGACCAAATCCCCAGGAGCGCGCCCGCTCCAATCTCCATTGTTGTGGTGCCCTGGGGGCACACAAGAGTGCACAACCAACGAGCTCTTCGGTATCCAAGCACCCGGGTCGCGGCGGTGAAATCGGGCACTCAGTCAAGAAAGCGTTTAGGATCGCTGGCACGACTCCAATGAGCCCGGGTTGCGGCGGTGACTCTCCTTTCCAGCAAACATGCCTAGAAGCACATTGGTGGCACAAAGAAGCACTTTCCAAGTGCTATAAATGTCAAGAGACAGCACTTCGCATATTTTTGGTTGGTTGCAGGGGTCGGCACCCAGCCCTGGAGACAAGAGAGGGGGGAAGCACAGGGTTAGAGGGCCCAACTACAGGCCTGCACAAGGAATGAAGATGGTGGCAGTTCCTCCTAGTGACCAGGCAGGTCACAGGTCAGCACAGCAGCAGCAGTCCAGAGTGGGTCCTGGTGAGTCCTATTCAGCAGCATCCTGTGTCCAGTTCCAAGTAAGCCTCTTCAAGTCTAAATTGTGGGGAAAATCCCCTGTACTTATACTTAGCTCTACAAAGCATTTTCAATGAGGAGGAGAGGGGGTTTCAACCAGTCACAACTGATTCTAGGAGTGCCCCCTCTCTCCTCCAGCACAGGCTCCAAACATCAGTTGGGGGTAAACAACCATATTGTGTGAGGCCAAGGCACAGCCTTTACAAATACAGGTGTGCCCCGTCTCTCCCTTCTCTCAGCCCAGGAAGACTATTCAGTATGTAGATGCACCTCTGTGACACCTCCACCCTCCCTGTGTACAGGCTGTCTGAAAAGTATGCACAAAGCCCAAAAGTCACTCTGGCCAGACATGGATTGGAGTCATAAGCACAGAGAATTGCTCACTTCCTTGAAGTGGCATTTCTGTAATAATAATAAAACATCCACCTACACCAGTAAGCAGCATTTCTCACTACCATTACAACCACACCAAACATGCCTATGCTACCCCTCATAAGTCAGACTATACCCCTTCCACATTAGGCATGACATTTCCAATGCAATCCTAAGAGAAGGCAGCACTCACTGCAGTGTGAAACCAAATAGGCTGCTTGTTACTACCAGGGCAGGCCACATTACTAGGCACATGTCCTGCCTTCTACATACATGGCACCCTGCCCATAGGGCCAGCCACGGCCTACCTTAGGGGTGATGTAGTAAAAGGGGAGTTCTGGGCCTGGCAAGTCAATTTTGATGCCAGTTCCCTGTGGCAGACAAATGCACACACCGGCCCTGCGCTAGCAGGGCTGAGACAGGTTTGAAAGGCTACTTCAGTGGGTGGCGCAAGCAGCACTGCAGGCCCGTTAGTAGCATTTAATTTACAGGCCCTGGGTATAGGGATACCACTTTACAAGGGACTTATAGGTAAATTAAATATGCCAATTAGGTATAAGCCAATCATACCAAGTTAACAAGGGAGAGCATATGCACTTTAGCACTGATTAGCAATGAATAAGTGCTCAGTGTCATAACGTCAGCCAACAAGGGTCAGAAAAATAAGGAGGAAAAGGGCAAAAAGTTTGGGGAAAGACCCTGTAAAAAGTCCAGGTCCAACAACCCACTTCTGAGCATACTCAACCCATGTAGGTCAACACATTAAAGTATTAAAAAAAAGTGATGAATAGGACGCTTAAATTAATGTCAGTCACTGGTAATGAATTGGGGCAGCTTCCCAGTCCATTGTTATTTTGCACATTATGCCACTTCAGTTTGAAGCCAGTCATATGTAAATTGGTCTTGACTCTACTCCAATGAGAATCGTCCAGCCTGAACTATCATGCCAGGTCCTCAATGAATTGGAACACAATCACACTGGGGCCTTGGTTGATTAACAACTCCTATGTACACTCAAAAGGGTTTTCAGTGCTCCAAAGAAACATATTGCATTTACTTAGTATGGAGCTCCAGGAGAATAGTTATTCTTATTGCAGTAGGTGCATGGCACTGAGTGTTCATGGGTGTAAGATGTCCTCTTTCATTATCTAACAAGCAGAGCCCATTTTCATTGCTTATATCATGACCCATTTTACTTTTTCAAAGCCACAGGGAAGATCATAAATCTGCACAGAAAAGACATACAGTTTCAAAACACATAGGGACAGATGTACAAAATTTTGTTTTGTGATTCGCAATTTGTGATCCCTTTGGGAACCGCAAATTGCGAGTCACAAAAATAATGTGCAACAGTGTTAAGTACACTGTTTGCGATTCCCAATGGGGTAGCAAATGACCTACCTCATCAATATCATGAGGCAGGTTGCAATTTGCGACCCTATTCAGAATGGCTGTACTCACAGGGATGGTGGAAGGCTGGAGACAGCAGACCACCATGTCTGTGAATGCTTTTTAAATAAAGCATATTTTTTTTAAATGTAGCTCGTTTTCCTTAAACGAAAATGGGATGCATTCAAAAAAGAAAAATGAAAATATATGTTTGCTACAGTTCACAAGGGGAAGGAGTCCCTTGGGGACCCTTTCCATTTGAGAATGTGTTAACACCAATTTGAAATAGGTGTTAACTGAGGTTGTTTTGGCACCACACTTACGATCACAAAACAATCATGCATACCATTCAGATTCAGTATTTGGAAGGGACACCCTGAACACTCCCCTTTCCAATACTGAATAGCTAAACCCAAATTACAGATCGGTAATAAGTTACTGAATTACAATTTGGACTTTGTAAATCCCCAAAAACATTTTTTCTAGTCACAAACAGTCCCATTCTGCGAATTGGCCCATTTGCGACTGGAAAAATGCTTTGTACATTTGGCCCTTAATCATTCAAGATTTCATTCTTTTTAAATGACCTAAAATGTTTTTATGTTTTTACTTTTCAACTTGTTGCAAAATATAGTGAGATGCTGTTTCTGCTAAATGAATGAATGTGTAAGCTGCTGAATAAAAAAATAACAGTGAGCTTGAGACACAATATAGCTGGAGCGTCTAAATACTTGTTGGCAAGCAGATATTGTGCAAAGGGTTGTGAGTGTGCCTGTTCTGTGCACAGGCTTGCTTGTGCCTTTGAACACCAATACCTATTCATATGTGAACAAATGATGGCTGTTTGTCTCATGCGCACACTGAACTACTACCTCTCCTTGAGGTTGGCTTTCCATTTCCCCGGTCATGTCCATTACCGTGGCTACTTTCACAGGATTTCACTGCTAAATAAGGAAGGAGAAAATAGACCATATCATTAGAGAAAAGCTTGATGCAATTATAGGAACTTACTGCCTCTAATTGATCCTGACTGCCACAGTCTCTTCATGATCAGCCTCTTGAGATACCCCAGTATATTTTGGCATTTGTAGTTAAGCAAGCGAAAGCCATGTTTTGCTTTCATGGTATATTGGCCGAAGGCTACCTAGACACTAATTGTCATTTATGTACTAACACCTTTTATTTCTGTTGACTGTGGTGCACATTGAATCCCAAATTGAAAATAGTTACTGAGAGTAGCTGCTCTAAAATCCCTCACGTGAATTAAATGTTCCCTTGTAAGACCTGACATGCTTTGCGTGGTTCCCCCGGACTTTTTGACTTCTGACTTCCTGTTTTCTGACCTCATTTTTGCTGGCTTTAGGTTTTTGTGTACTTCACCACTGCTGACCAGTGCTGAAATGCAAGTGCTCTGTACTCTAGACTTGATACTTTTGGCTTATCCACAATTAACATATTTAATTTACTTGTATGTCCCTAGTAAATTGCACTAAATGTGCCCAGGGCCTGCAAATTAAATGCTACTAGTGAGGCCATAGCAATGATTGTGCCACCCATTCAGTGACTCCTTTATACATGTCTCAGGCCGGCCCCATTGCAGAGCCTGTATGGACGGAATTAAACCTTAATTTCGACCTGGACAGTGCTCCCACTTGCCAGGCCTAAACCGTCCTTATTATTACATGTATGTCATCCATAAAGTAGGCCCTAGTTAATCCCAAGAGCAGGGTGCAATGTACTTAAGATGTTTACCTGCTTGATGGGGTGGGGTGGAGATTAGCACTGTCTGACTTACACCTGAATAGACATATCCTGTCCACACACAATAGGGCTTAACAACCCTGCCTTTTCACTCTAACCTGGTTGGACCCAGGACAGGGGAGGCAGGGCATCCGTGCACTTCAAAGGCATTATTCTAGAAGCTTCTCTCACCTTCCAGTGCCAGGGCACCAAAGTATAAATACTGGACCTCTGACACTATCACTTCAGTACACTCCAGGACCTGTGGATACTCTGCCAGGAAGAAGGACTGCTTTGCTGCTGAAAGGACGGCCAGTCTCCTGGACTGCTACTTTGATGGACTACCACTTTGCTGTGCTGACCTGTGCCTGCTGCCCTCTTGCCTGGGAGTGACAAGGACTAGACCTCTAACTCCACAACCTGGATTCCAGAGTGACTTCAAGGGCCAGCTGACTGACCTCCTGTTTTTTGAAGTCTCAGGAACACAAATGACTTCCAAACAACCTTCTCCTGCACCCGGATCACGCAATCTATAAGTCTGCCCCACCCAGTGGTATCACCTCAGTCATGGACTCTTGGAAGTGGTCCTAAGGTACTTTGCCCTCTGTGGTTCTCACCAGAACTGCTGCAAAGCCTTGCAAAGCAACACCATAGACACCGAACCAGGATTTAGGGTACTGTGTTCATCGGGTTCAAATGTGCCCCTGTATCTGGCCCACTCTCTTTTGCCGTCAGCCTGAACTCTTGACTTTGTCTTGGTCCGGCGCAACCAGCTAAATACTGTTGGCGCTTTGCTCTTTTATGCACTATTTTCATCTAAATCTTTAAAATTGCATATCTCAGGATCTACGTATTGTATTTGTGTTGTTTTGTTCTTTTTATATTTATTTAAAAAAAATCCCTATTTTACTAAACCGGTGTGGTATCTTTTTGTGGTGTTTTCACTGTCTTACTCTTTTAAGTGTTGCACAAACACTTTACACATTTCCTTTTAAATTATGCCTTCCTCCTTTGTGCCAAGCTACCAGAGGGTGAGCACAGATTGATGTATGGTGTATATCTGACTTAACCTGACTAGGATTGTGGTTCCTACTCAGACAGGGTGCATACCTCTGCCAACTAGAGACCCCAATTTCCAGCATCACTGTTACTCAGGCTATATTGGAAAAACTGTGAATGGTGAAAATGAGGTGATTGTGTGTTAGCACAAATTCACTGCAATTGGTACATAGCCAAGTATATCATGGATGATATTTTGGGCCCACACTTATACATCTCAGTATTGGCAACCAAAATACAAAGGTTTAGGGCATGCATGGTTACATGGAAAGGAAATATAAAACACACGAAAATATATGCAGTTACAACATAGGTTGGAAATCTCTATGCACTCCTGTAAATGTTCTTTGAAGGTTAATGCATAGTTAGAGACTCTAGAATAGAGCAACATTAATGTGTGTTGAAGATGTCCCAAAAATGGAAACAATTTCAGTGAACCAGTGGCAAAGTTTGTGTTGCGCTGGATGATCTAAACAAGTAATTTCATGAAATTCTAAAGACCAACACATATCAACTGGTAAAATTTAGATATGCAGTATAGTATGTGTAAACTCGCACCTGAGTTGAGTTGACATAATCTAGCATAATATCACTGAAATCTACTAAAACTTAAGCTACAACATGTTGGTTTTCAACATGTGACAATGTGTTATCTTTTTTGTAATTCACAATTTTTTGTGTCTGTGCTACTTTTTGGTGGCTATTTCTTATTGCAGCTCACTATGACTCTAAGACTAACAAGTTTAGGTGAAACAAGAAGGCATATGCAGACATCAAAGCAGTTAAAGACGCTGTGGTTCAGAGGTAAAAAAACAAGGACTGGGCCAGATATGCAATTAAAAGGTGTAAAAATTCTAACAAAAACACATAATGAGAAGAAAGAACTGTTGTGACTAATAAGGTAAGGTACAAACAGGAGGGTATACGGATTCTGACACTGGTACTGAAACTGGGAAACAAAGCTATAGAAACAAGAATACCCTGACAAGGAAATGGGAGCACAAGTTGAATGAGAGGGAGAGGCTAAATAGACACTGAATTTTAGAAACAAAAAACAATTGTATTAGGACTCAGAGGCTTCAGGCAAAGGGATAGTGAGAGTGTAGGAAAATACTATTTTTGTATAGTCACCTCCATGCTGTTTGCCCCAATGCTGATGGCTATGACTCAAAAAAAATGCACTGGAGCCTGCTAGCCAGGTCCCAGTGCCAGTGCTCTCTCCTTAAATATGATGACTGTGAACCGGTATCCCAAATTGGCAAGGACTTTAACCTCCTTATAAGTCCCTTGTAAATGGTACCAGGGGCATGCAGAGAGAAGAACACAATGAAGAGAAATAGGATACAAGAACAAGATGAACAAATCTTAACAATGAAATGGAAGAGACGCGTTCATGCCAAAAGAAATGGCAACTAAGATCTAAAAGCCATGGTCAACGGAGCAAAAATGCAACAACAGAGAAATAGGGAGAAATGAACACTAGCAAAGATGTGCTTGCTGAGCAGGCAGACAGAAATGTTGGAGCACAGAGACAAGGAAGGTCCGGGAGAGATATTTGTACAATGGGACCAGAAGACATGCACACTTGAACAGAGTGATATGGCCACAGATTCAAGGAGACCAGGACACAGAGACATCTATAGTTATGGTGATGTTTATGTTATTTGAGGCCTATCAAATGGGGCTTTCACCAAAAGAGAGACATCATTGTGCTGGAGGAATACCAGGAGTAATAATGGGTAGCTTGCAGAGTGATACATTCAGCCCAAAAATTTGGTTGCGTTTAAAGCTGTCCTTAATATTAGATATTAGTAAATACATCTGCTTGACATGGACAAAGCATTTTTTTATTTGGTCCCTAATTGTACCATTAATAAATTTACTATATGGATCCTGTTGCTTTCTGGAACCTTGAGCAACTATTATTCAGATGTTTCAAGGGATTGAATTGGAACATATTTTTGGAAACTATTTACCAAGTTCACGTTGAGCTAGGTCATGAAATTTCCTTTTGGTGAAGTCAGTCTTCAACAGACCAAGGCATATATGGGAGGAGTTTATTGAGGTAATTCAAACTCCTTAATTGAACTCTAAGAGTTCTTTGCTGATCACAAGATATTTATATTGCATAACATGAAAGTTGTTTACTATTTTCACTGGTCCTGGAAAACTGCCCCAGTATTCTGGCCAAAGCATCACACACCAGAAAATGCCAGAAAAGTGCAGATGGGTTAAGAAACATGAACACCAGTAAGGAGGTGTGGGAAATGGGACAGACATGCACAGACACTAGAACAGAGAGAGAGAACACAGAGATGCATACATTGGTGATTATAGAGGAGCTACATGAAAGGAAGCATAAACAGTAGGAAAGAGACACACACAACACACACACATGAAAACACAAATGCACACACACGAACACTTGTACAGAGGGATTCATACACAGAGTAACGTATAAGGATATTACAACAGGAAAGTAGAGCATTAAGATGTGCACAATGTCTGACATTGTGGCCCAGATTTAATAACAATTTGTGTCAGGGTTGCGCCACAAAGAAAAATCCATGTTGGGATTTACCAAGCCACACAAATCAAGATTTGTGTGTATTTGAGTGGGATTTTATCCCAAAAGTGAAGCAAAGTACTCCCTTTCATTAAATTCCGTCTGTGAGGCATTACATGGGTGACTCACTGGAGTTCCTGTGCAACCACTCATATATTTTGATGCCAACATCATTACGTAAGCCAGTAAGCATGGTGTGCCTAACACAATCTGTTATAATGAGGATAAATATCTTCATTTTTCCTTCTTACTTCCTCTTTCCATGTATGTTTTGACCACAAAGCAGGAACCTTTGTGTTGTATCTCAAGGGTGTCTGTGTTGGTTATAGGGAGCCAGAAGTGCTCCTGTGCTATTAGAGAGTAAAACTGTGCCATATCTTAGTAGATATGGTGCATATTTGCTCTCTCCCTTTGATGCAACCAACCACAGAAACTTCACTTGCAGTGTTGTATTATGTCAATGTTTAGACTATCTGGGCCTATTTTGCATATGGCAAAAGGGAGACACACATCAACTTGGATAAGAAGACACCTATATGCAGTGCTTAATTTGTAGCAAAATAAGTGGTGGTGCTTATGTTTTTTTCAAAAGTCTATTTGCATCACCGCTGAATGTCATGACTGTCAAATATCAAGGCTGTCTAGTCTTGATTTCTACTGCTACCTTCCCTTATCTTACTCTTGCAGGTCATCTTTCATCCATGCTGCTTTCTCTTTCTGATTACACCATGTATCCATATTTCTCTTCCTACTTCTTTCCCTCTTTCGTCCTTTCAATCAATCAATCATTAACATTTATAAAGCGCGCACCTCACCCGTGCGGGTCTCAAGGCGTTAGGGGAAAGGGGGGGGTTACTGCTGCTCGAAAAGCCAGGTTTTTAGGAGTTTCCGGAATGCGGAGTGGTCCTGGGTGGTCCTGAGGCTGGTGGGGAGGGAGTTCCAGGTCTTGGCTGCCAGGAAGGAGAAAGACCTCCCACCCGCCGTGGAGCGGCGGATGCGAGGGACGGCAGCGAGCGAGAGGACAGAGGAACGGAGGAGGAGGGTGGGGATGTAGAAGCTGAGGCGTCGGTTGAGGTATTCCGGTCCCTTGTTGTGGAGGGCTTTGTGTGCGTGGGTGAGAAGTCGAAAGGTGATCCTTTTGCTGACTGGGAGCCAATGCAGGTGTCTCAGGTGTGCAGAGATGTGGCTGTTGCGGGGTACGTCGAGGATGAGGCGGGACGAGGCGTTTTGAATGCGTTGCAGGCGATTTTGGAGTTTGGCGGTGGTCCCAGCGTAGAAGGTGTTGCCGTAGTCCAGGCGGCTCGTGACGAGGGCGTGGGTCACGGATTTTCTAGTGTCGGCGGGGATCCAGCGGAAGATCTTGCAGAGCATGCGGAGGGTGAGGAAGCAGGCGGAGGACACGGCGTTGACTTGCTTGGTCATGGTGAGAAGGGGGTCCAAGATGAAGCCGAGGTTGCGGGCGTAGTCTGTGGGGGTCGGTGCGGTGCCGAGGGCCGTGGGCCACTAGGAGTCGTCCGAGGCGGACGGGGTGTTGCCGAGGATGAGGACTTCCGTTTTGTCAGAGTTCAGCTTTAGGCGGCTGAGCCTCATCCAGTCTGCGACGTCCTTCATCCCCTCTTGTAGGTTGGTCTTGGCGGTGGCGGGGTCCTTGGTGAGGGAGAGTATAAGTTGGGTGTCGTCGGCGTAGGAGGTGATGATGATGTTGTGCTTGCGTACGATGTTGGCGAGGGGGCTCATGTAGACATTGAAGAGTGTCGGGCTGAGCGATGAGCCTTGAGGTACGCCGCAGATGATCTCGGTGGGGTCTGAGCGAAACGGTGGGAGGTAAACTCTTTGGGAACGGTTTGAGAGGAAGGAGGCGATCCAGTCCAGGGCCTGGCCTTGGATCCCGGTGGAGCGGAGGCGGGTGATTAGGGTGCGGTGACAGACGGTGTCGAAGGCAGCCGAGAGGTCGAGGAGAATGAGGGCGACTGTTTCACCGTTGTCCATCAGGGTTCTGATGTCGTCTGTGACTGAGATGAGGGCGGTTTCCGTGCTGTGGTTGGTTCGGAATCCGGTTTGTGAAGGGTCGAGCAGGTTGTTGTTTTCCAGGAAGGTGGTCAGCTGTTTGTTGACAGTCTTCTCTATTACCTTGGCTGGGAAAGGCAGGAGAGAGATGGGGCGGACGTTTTTCAGGTCGCTCGGGTCAGCTGTAGGTTTCTTTAGGAGGGCGTTGACTTCGGCGTGTTTCCAGCATTCGGGGAAGGTAGCAGAAGAAAAAGAAGAGTTGATGACGGCCTGGAGGTGCGGGGCGATGATGTCGTCGGCTTTATTAAAGATGAAGTGAGGGCAGGGGTCCGAAGGGGCGCCGGAGTGGATAGAGTTCATGATGGATTTGGTTTCTTCAGTGTTGATGTGGGTCCAGTTGTTGAGGGTGAAGGCCGGGGGTGCGGGTTCGGTGATGTTTGGTTGGGTCTGGTTTCTGAAGCTGTCGTGGAGGTCGCTGATCTTGCGATGGAAGAAGGTGGCGAGGGATTCGCACAAATCCTGTGAGGGCGTGACGGCGTTGGCGTTGGGGTTGGAGAACTCCTTGACGATGCTGAAAAGTTCTCTGCTGTTGTGGCTGTTTTTGTCCAGTCTGTCGGTGAAAAAGTTCCTTTTGGCAGTGCGGATCAGGTGGTGGTGTTCGCGGGTAGCGTTCTTAAGGGCGGTCATGTTGTCAGCGGTGTGGTCCTTGCGCCAGGCCTTCTCGAGGGTGCGACAAGTTTTCTTGTTTCTCTCTCTTGTTCTGAGTTAAAGTCTGATTATTTAATATAAGTCTCAGTCCCCAAAATAGTGTGCAGGTGGATCCCACCTGCAATCACTGACCCAAATTAAACACTGCCTGCGCAGACTCAGGGTAAAGAAACAATAACCTTTGTGGAAAGAGAAGGATATAAGAATTAAACACCTTTCTTATCACACTAAGATATCCCAGACAGTCTCAGGATCGAGATAAATCACGTGCAGATTGTATCAATACAAACGTCACCTAAATAATATCTATGTCTTTCCCTGATTAAACCCTGGCAATAAGTCCATGGCTATATTTCCAGGTTGTGTGCCATAGTTCAAAGTCCATTGGTCTTTGCTGGAAGACTTCATTGCCTAATAGTCCCCTCATTGGGACTCTCAAGCAGACTAGCACCCACCAGCACAAAATCAGGCACGGGTGAGTGTGTCTGTAACTTTAAGAAGGTTTTAGCTACTAGGACGCTTAGGAAGCACAATGTGTATGTGTGCTTCTGAGAACAGTAGGGGCCAGATGTAGCAAAGGTTTTTCCCAATTCTGTGTCTATGGGAAAAAGTGTTCATACATATGGACCCAGACAGTGCATATTGCAAATCTGTACAGACTCACACATTTCTGGTCCATGAACACATCAGGGTAACAGTAGAAAATGCAATCTTTTGCAGTAAGCTATACATCTGAAAACTATAATATGACCTGCACGTTTTAGCTTAATATGATTGTTAGACTGTAAACATGTTGCTGCTTCCTAAACAGAATTCTAGAATTGAGTGGAATTAAGTGAACATCCTATTATTGTGGAGCTTTACATGTTATTTGTTGTACTATCTAAAGCCATGTGAGGCTTAGATTTTTAACATCCTTTAACAAAAAGGCTTTATGAATAGTCTTTATATGAATGCTTCACATTAAAAAAACACAAAATCGTAAAAATTCATTTAAACATAAATTCTTAAGAATCAATATCCAAATGCATATTTTTACAAAAGTATCAGTGAATAATGAGGCAGCTAAGATATCGCAGCAAACTTAATCATAAATAGAGTGAACAATGAATGAGAAACAAAACAAGTTTAACCTGCTGAAGCAGGATCTAACATAAAAGAGAGAACACACCTTAGTGAATTTAAGAACCGTCCTAGAGAAACGGAAAACGTGTACAGTGGATGCATCGCTCAGGGAACACGACCTGCATACAGAAACTATGTCATTGTAAATATGAGTCTCAAATATAACTATAAAGGTATCCTGGCGTTGTTGTATTGTCACCACTATTTTTCTTTGAGTCCTGGTAGCTCAGTGCCTTAGTCCAGTGTTCCGCATTGGGTTTCTTTCTGGACTTCCACGCTCAGAATATTTGGGATGGGCATTAACTATGGCATCTGAAATTCAAGACCTGAAGTTAGAGAGTTAAAAGGGATGCATTTATGCGTTCAGACTAAATCAGTTTCAGTAACTAAAATGTTGGTTGGTTGCGCATCAGAGCAGAATTCACTCAACTTTTTGCACTTGACAAACCTATGTAAAGGCTCCTACTTCATCATGATTGCATTTTCAACATACATTAGATTCGTAAATGTTACGTTGTAAAATCCAGTAAAACTGGTATTTTCATCCATGCGTATTATTTTGCGATCAGATGAAAATTGCGGTTTTATTTCTTAATAAATAGAGACCCGTTTGTCAGAAGTGTGCTCCGAAAAAAGAAACTTGTCAAATTATTATTTTAAAATTTGGAATTTGAAACGGTGAAGGATAGTGTTATGCACACCAGTCAAGTTTTCTTTGAGAATAACAGTATAATTAGCAATACGCATTGTAAAAAGTAAAAAGTCAATTTACGATAATCGAGTATCTTCCCACAATCTTAGCACTTTTTGCCATTTTGTAGACTCCATCACAGGGGGGAAAAGAAATGATTAGCGTGAAATGTGCAATAAAAGGTTTGGAAAAAACACAAAACATGAAACTCATAGTTTGCATTTTTAAAGATGCTAAAACAACAATGTTACAATTCTCTCATCCAATCTAAATGACACACATTGTTAGTTTCTTTTGTAGAAATTCTCAATTTTCGATCTCAACTGTAAAGTAAGAATGGGAAGTTCTGGAACACATCCAGGCATCCTGTCATTTAATCTTTAAAACCCAATGCAGACATTTAAACACCCAAGCCCCACATCTTCTCTGCAGGTGCGTACGCCGCACCATCACAAGATGAACACCCCCGATCTTAAATTGGCAACTGTGCCTGATGTCTTCTATATAATTAAATACCGGTGCATGCTTCCTCGATATTAGAACATATTTCCCATCCCTTTGTGAATAAGGGAGCGGGAAAGAAAGAGAACGAACGAGCCAATTGTGACTAGCTTTCCATTTTTTATTACAACAATTTCTCCAACTCTAATCTAAATTTGTCTTTTTATTTCGCGGAGTGGGGAATTCTTTCAGCGTGGTGAAAAACAGAAAAAAGCGCTGCCTGATTTTAAGGACATGTCCATGCTCTGTGCTTGTTGCTGTTACTAAAACATAACAGATAAACAAATGACTTTGGTGCTCACAGTCAGCGACTATATTACCAGCATTAATGTATTTCCTAATTGTTTGGACCATACAATTTACTTATCCAGAGTTTCTTGCCACCAGGTACTCATCACAGATTCTTTAGCTTCGTTTCATGATATTGACTTCAGAGTCCGCATGAAATGGTGTTAAAAAGAAAAAAATGAACACGAGTATTGTAGGTTTATTTTCTAGGACTCGAAATAAAATACACCGCGCTTAAACGGGTCCCATTTTTATCTGCCTGCCATAATAATGGTCTTTTTTCTGCAGGGCTAACGCTTTAATAATTGATCAGCGTTGGCTTACACCAGCTAAGAGCGAAAAGAGAGAGTGCTTTTGAACAGTCTGTAGTACGTTATAGCATTACGCAAAAGAAACAAGATTCTGGCAACAGGAACATATAAAAAGTACGAAAAAGATGGATACCTAGGATTTGTAAATATCGCTTCAGGGTATAAAGTAATGAGAATTTTTTTCCATGGAGAATTTCGACATGCTATTTAAAAGTTCTTGTTTTTGTCTTAATAAATCCTAAACGTGCAATTTTCTTGCACAAATGAAAGAACATAGAGCACTAGATTTAGCGAACAGCACTTGTTAAGGTTAATACGTGGGATTTCGAAAGTGTGAAGAGAAATGTGACAGTTTCTCTTAACATGGCACCAAAAGCAACCCGAGACTTACCGCCTTCAGTTCAGAAAAACACATACTCTTTGTGAATGTTTCGTTTTGGTACATGCAGTTTGCAGCACATTAAATGTATGCATTTTTAATTAGGGAAATCATACCAATAAATAATATGTTTTTTGGGGAAGATATAAAATTAAAGTTCTCATAAATAAATCCAATCGTTTTTTGTTGTTAAGAGCATCTCGTGAATACAAATATAATTGTTCTGTGTAGTTATGCTTACACATCATAGTCTGATCCAGTGTTTATAGTTTATTGCAGTTTTTCTTAAATCTGAACATGTTTCCTCAACTAACCGCTAATAATTTTTTGATATATGTATATATTTTCAAATGGAAAATGTAATTCATACTATACCACAATATAGTGGTCGAAATATCAAGCTGCAGAAAGATTGCATCCGCATTACTGAACACAGCATATCGTCAAACTTAACAAATGTGGAGTTCAACATTAAGTCTATAATTACCCATATGTAGTTACATCTATGATATAGCCATAGTCAATATTACGGATGAAATATTTTTGCAGATTGATATAGTTTATTGCGACACAGTCACTTTATCTGGCACTTAATGAAAACAAGTGGTAAAAGAGAAAATAAAGTCCATTTTGGCTAGTCAAAATGATGTGAATCTTGAATAATATTTTCTAAATTCTAGCCATTAGTAACTATAACTGATAGGTTTAAAACAATCTTTCACTGGCGAATGAATGATCATTAGCTACTCTACCATTGTGTTTTTGGGAAAACAGATAGGGTTGATATTGGAAAGTTCATGTATTGGGTTCATTACCCTCTTTGCTACATTTTTTTTGTTAACCTTTCGTATACGGGATTGCAGGAACCTAGCAGGCTGTCCATCACGAGCCAATCACCTCCTTGTTGTCCTTCTGGAGTCCTACTTTAAATTCTCCCGATCAAACATCTCGTACCCCTTGCTGACTTTGTTAGCTAAGTGTCCTCTTCCACCACTTCCCTTTTATCAATCTCAGCATTTTCAGCCATGTCAAGAGATGCTGGGTCTTAACCTGACAAACAAGGTGACTCTTGTCATGAACGTTGAGGAGGCTCAGGAGCTCGTGCCCAGGGCACTGAAGAGGAGATGATGTCTATATTGAGGAAATTACTTTCTATTTTTTTAAAAACAGATTTGAACTTTATATTGGATTTTGATTTAGAATATTCAAATTTCTGTTGGACGTTTTGTTTTGGGCAATGCAGCTAGCATTTTGCCAGATGTCTCTACATTTATTTACTTTTGTTTACCCACTCCAAGGTTACTGTTGATCTCTGGACTCAGAAACTATTTTTGATAGATATGTGCATTGCTAATGGAAGTTTTCACTCAACCACTATCACACTTCCCTGGTCCACATTCCCCTTGGTCTACCACTTTAAATTTTGATTACCTAAACATTGTACTTTTCTGAAACCAAATTTGGTATGTTTTCATAGTGTGTCCTGTGTGAGTCTGCCTGTTAATTGATGTATTTGTGGTGACCTGAGGATTCTTAGTACATGACTATTACTGGCCCACACATTCTATTCCAGTTGCAAAATACTCTCATCAATAGATGGAGTACACCTGAGATGACTATCAACAGAAACCTAGATTCAAATAGTGTTTATTCTTCAAGTTAGTACATAGAAGGTATCAAAACACATTTACAGTGGTAAGATGGGTTGACATTTGAATAGGGGTGTGATGTATGATAATCAACCAGTCTCTACCGGTATCACCCCAAGTTGGGCTTCAATAGCAGTTTTGGAGTCTTGAATGCCTTGTAGGACCTTATCGGACATCTCAGGGTGCTTTTCTAGTGTGCATTCCAACTGGTGAATAGAGTCCACAGGTGCAGAAGAAGCTGTTCGCATCACATTATTGACTTCTGGAGCGGAGGCTTGGGGCCTCATGGCCAGACCATGCCATGATACCTGGATGCTAAGGCATCCAAGGAACTTTGACAAGGAGGATCAGGCCCTGTGCACCAGCCTTTCGAGACACGCAGTGCCCACAGTCAGTCAGCAGGAGAAGAGTGTCAAGTCCAAGGTTCGAGCAGGGACAGACTGTCAGCACCGCAGATATAAATTCAAAGCTCCACAACAGGAGAGATTAGAGTGGTGGTGGAGCTGCCAACTCTGGGATACATATTTGCTCAAAATGTCTGACAAACTGGACCTCCCTGCCCATAAGTGGTTTGCCTTAATGCCTTGAATTCGCTGTTGGTCCTGGCTGTAACTCCAATGAAAATTACAAGAGGGCTGGTATATATCCCTGTGCTCTGCCTCGCTGAGGGTCTCCAAGCTGACTGTTCAGCCCCTCTCACATGAACAGTCCTCCTATATACATATGCATTGAATGTATCAAGATCATGTTATTGTGCTTCAGTTGCCGCCTTTGAAGACCCAGACTGTTGTTTGTAGCTCTACTGGTATGTTCATCACTTTATAGTTTTTGGGCAACACTCCTACTGTGTGAAAAGATGTTGTTCACTCCACTTTCTGTGCAGTGACACAATGCAATTCTGTGACAGCTGAGCCAGTATACATTTTATCTTCAGTTTTCCGCTCACATTGCTGATTTTGATGTGAACTTGAGGGCTGATATTTTAATTGTCATACATGCGATAAGATATTGTAGGGCCAGATGTATTACGAAATGGCATTGCGAATCAAAAATAGCGATTTTTTAGGAAATCGCTATTTCCGAGTCGCAATAGGCCATGTACCATAATTGCGATTCGGAATTAGCGATTTCTTAAAAATCGCTATTTGTGGTTTGCGAGGCCCAATTACCGAATCACAATTAGCATTTCCGCAAATTGCGATTCGGTAATTGAAAATCGCAAATTGTGAGCAATTGCGAGAAAGCACACCTGGAGGAGCCTGATGACATCACAAGCAGGAATTGAGTCATCCTAGGCAGTTTTAGGTGCCACACCCAAACCAGCATCCAGAGAGAGTCAGCACAGCCACACTGAGCAACACTCTGAAGGAGGCAGCACACCTGAACAACCATGGACACCTCAGCCCAAGGAAAGGAGAAGGGAGAAAGAAAGCGGAAGCTCAAATTTAGCGAGCAAGAGCTGGAGGTGCTGACAGAGGAGGTGGTCAGGAGCCATGACCGGCTTTTTGGCAAAAGCTCACTCCAGGTGCCGGAGAGTGAGAAAAGGAGACTCTGGGCAGACATACAAACAAAGATCTGCGCTACTGGAGTGGCACCATCTACTCCGTTAGAGGACCTAGTGGAGTCCACACTCCTCCCTGAAGCAGTGAGTGGGGTCACAGAGATAGACACCTCCGGCACACCAAGTACCAACAAAGGTAAGTGCAATATTGAATTGTAACCCCATATGTGTATGCACAAAATCCCCGTAGGAAGTAGCAAGTAATGTAAAACATTGTGAGAAGTAGTCCATTCCACATCTTAGAAGCAGCACAGCAATGCATTATGGGAGTGGCAGTCTACAACCCAGAGCTGAAAGTAGCACATACAATGTAATTAAGTAGAGCGACACCCAGAAGAACACAACACCCACAACACAGTGAAGAGAAGTACCTGTACCTTTATTACCATTGTGTGCCCTTACTTGTAACAAACATGACTGACATGCTGCATATTGTCGTTGCAGGTGGGCCAGGCCTAGCAGCCACAGCATGTGCCAGCTTAGGGAAGACTGACACCCATCCAGCCTCAGACTCCAACACGAGTGGGTCTCTGACCATTGCGCCACTCCGACGCAGGCCCAGGGCAATGCCACTGCCAGAGCTCAGTCAGGACTCCGATGAGCAGCAGGAAGGACTACATACACCATTCCCAACTGGCAGATGCACCCAGATGCAGGAGGCCAGTTCGCAGCTGACCACAGCACCCCGCAGGATGGCTACAAATGCAGGTGCACAGGCGTATGAGGCAGGTGAGGGAATTTCCTTCTTTGGTGGCCTGGAAGCGGCTATGTTGCAGCAGCAGCGCCTGCAGAATAAAAAGATCACTGCTTTCCAAAAACAGATGCAGCAACATAATGCCAACATGGGGGGCCTGCATCGCCAGCTGGAGTGCCTGAATGCAAATATAGAACAGCTGCATGAGGGACAGGTCCAGGCATTGCAGGACACTAGGGAGCTCACTTCTGCTGTGTGGGAACTATGCCAGGAGCTGCACCATGAGAGGGTGAGCCACCGCAGGCAGGAGCAACGCTTCATGAACATGTTCGGGGGATTCTGTTGCTCTGTCACTAGGCTAGCTAATTCAACCTCAGAGATTTCACGTCGTGCAGTGGCTGCACAGGTGGAGGCAGCACACAGCAGCCGGGATGTGGCTCACGGACTTTTCCAAATCAAAAATGTGATTGACAACATCATGGGACACAGGTCAGCCACACCTAGGGAGCTTGGACTGGGAGACACGGAGGACACTTCCAGCCTCAGCAGCCTAGCTGTGCCCGCAATGGACACCAGACGGCGCAGTGCCAGGCACAGCACTGCCACTGAGGCAGACAATCGAGGTGCAGGTGAGGCAACTGGGCACCCGAGTGGTGTGCGTGGCCGCAAGAAGTAACTGTAGCGGCCAGAGGGGTAATGAGTACACTATGAAGTAATAGTGCTTTACTCTGAACTTCTATTGTTTCTATTTTTTAACTCACTTTTGTTGGTAATCGTTGGACTAACATTACCTGACATTCAGGTAATAAATTTACTTCACTACAGGAACATTTGTCAGTGCATTTGTCATATTCATACTTACAACTGAAATGGTTGTGTGTGATGTCAGCAAGCCTTTGCCTTCCCTCTGCTGCACTGGTCCTGTCTGCTGGCTGTAAGGGTGGTTCAGATTCAGTATCACATATTTCTACAGGTATGCCCCTGGTGGTAGCTATATTGTGCAAGATTGCACAAGTAGCCACTATTCTACATGTCGTCTCTGGGCTGTACTGTAGTGCCCCTCCACTTTTGTGGAGGCACCGGAAGCGACTCTTCAGCAGTCCAAGGGTGCGCTCCACCACGTTGCGGGTCACCCTGTGTGATGCATTGTATCTCCGTTCTGCTGGTGTTGCAGGATTGAGGTAGGGCGTCATCATGTAGGTGCGCACTGCATAGGCACTGTCTCCTGGAAGGGACAGAGGGTATGATGAGTAAGTGAGCCATCTTACATCAGCACGCCATCAAAGCGCCACTGTACAGAGGGACAATACCTAGTAGATATCCTTCTCCAAACTCCCCAGCTAGCAGTCTTGTGTGAATGCCGCTATGGCAAAAGATGTACGAATCATGTGTGCTCCCTGGGTACCTGGCCACGAGGTCAGTAATGATGTAGGAGGCATTGCATATCATCTGTATATTCATTGAATGTTGGTATTTACGGTTGCGGTACACATGCTCTGTGGCTGATGGTGGACAGATTGCAACATGTGTCCCATCTATGGCACCTAGGACATGGGGTAACTGAGCTATCTGGTAAAAATCTATTTTTGTCTGCTGTATATCCTGTTAGGTGTGGGGGAATCTGATGTACTGGTGTCTGCTGCTCAGCATGGCGTTTATAAAGGCATTGAAAAATCTAGAGAGGGTACTCTGTGATACCCCTCCAGCTGCTGCTATGACCCCTTGATAGCTCCCTGAGGCGAGTAGGTGGAGGGAGCACAATACCTGCACATGGGTGGGGATACCATGTGTCCTTGGTGTTCTGCGCTGCAGTATGGGCTGTAGCTCAGCTATCAGATCAAGTATCATGGCTGAGTTCAACCTATACTTCTCAAATGGTTCCTCTTCTGTCTGGTTAAAAAGTGTAATGCGCACTCTGAAAATGCGCTCCTGTCTCCTCCTCCCTCTCCTCAAACCTGCCAGGATCCTCATTCTCCTCGCCATGATGTAGAGTGCAGCCATTGTGGAAAAGAGTCCGAGGCATTCTGGACCTTTTGCATGTGCAAAATGCCATTCTGTGAAAAATCGCAATTAGCGATTTTTTGATGCATCGAATTGCGACTTGGATTTTGCGAATTGCATTTTGCGCCTCGCAATTTCCTACTAGAAATACCGAATCACAAAATGCGACTCGCAAAACCAGGTCACAATGCAAAAAAGCGCAATTTTTGCGATTTCTTATTTTTGGTCTGTGAATGCCTTTCATGCATCGCAGACCACATTTTTGCATTCGCAAACGGCCGATTTTTGCGATTCGCACCCTTTCATATATCTGGCCTGTAATCTGTAAAATGTTAATAAAGAACAATTTTAAGCAACTGATTTTTCCTGCAGCGTGGGATGGGCCATGTGGTTGAGGTGTCTCTAACCTGCATTTCTCAGCAAGCCATCATTTATCTTCCTCTCTAGACACATGGAGAAGCTCTTGGTGCAGCTCAAAGGAGTCCTGAGATGCGTAGATACTCGAAGATATGCTTGTGTTTACAACAACCTTGGGATGTCCTGCTGGTGTGGGTCAATGTTCCTCAGGTTGGTGGATATCATGCAAATGTCTCTTCTTTATACAGATCTTAAACCAAATAGAGGCTTGTTGCACAAAAACCTAATCTTTCCAAAAGACAACACTTGCTTATCCATCCTAACTCCTTATGCATGAGTGGCCATTGCAGAAGATTTCACGTTGAGGGTTGACATCACTGAAGTTGTAGGGTAGGGATTTTTCAGTGGGAGAGACCGCTGCTTCATCTTGAGTTTCCTCTCCAAAAGAGGATGGGGAGAACACCAGAGGTGCTTAAGTAGGGTATATCCACAAAATGTGGTGGGTGTAATTGAGTCCTGCATAGGTGGTGGCCATGGTTTTTAAGTTTGGTGACATGCAATCAGGAAGATTGTACAATGGACGAGACTGCAGGCGAGCTGAGAAATGGGCTATGAGGTGTCTTCCTGAATGGGGCTATCATTATCATCATTGTTTGCTATGCAAATGATTATAGCCTGCAGGAGCAGAGGATGTGCATGTCATCTGTTTATGGCTGGGAAGACATAATTGTCGGGCTCACTGCCCACTGTTACTGACATGGAAATAAAATTATAGTTGGAACTTTGATATTTGTGAGTGTGGAAAAACAAACTATTTCAAACAGCAATACATGATGTAAGGCATACTTGAAAAGTGGGGATTGACTGAGAGGAAATAAGATTGTTATTTATGGGTAACTGTCCTTGGAATGGTATTTTGAGCATGAGATTGAATAGAGTCTTAAATAGAAGGATCACAGATGCGTTCTATGTCTGGATGGATCCAGTGATGTCAGCTGATGACAACTACTGCATGCAGGCCACTGTGGTTACATGCCAATTGATGCAGACATTGAATAAATAATTAATGAAAGACATCAGAGTTATGAGAGTGTAACAGAGAACAACTGTAATATGTGTGACAGTTTGTGCCTATGCCTATGCTGATGAATGTCAAAGGTAGATATAACACATTCCTTACACTTGAACAATTTTATAAATGAAGAGACATTTGTTTGAGATCACAAATGTGCAAACTTACATAAACGTATGAGAGAGGTTCAAGTTGCTGCTTGATAGATATTGCCTGAAAGTGGGCAAGTAGGCCAAAAGGTTGCCAGAGGACTGTGGGTTGCGGAAGATGTTGTGATATTGTAATATTGCAGTAGAAACACTGTTTGGATAAGGAAACCTGTCAGTGTTACACAGTCATTGATTATCCTAAGAGCTAGGGTGACAGCCACCCAGACAATAGTATTGGTATGAGGCACACATTAGTGTGAGATAACACAGTGGTAAATACCGTGATAAAAGAGAAGTCAATCTATGATTGTCTATTTTAAAAGTATTGGTGTGCTGATCTTACTTGGTTTGACCTTGGCATTGCTTGGGTCGGCAGGTCAGTATACATTCATCAAAATGGTTAAATGGAGACTGGCTCCAAGGCCACTACCAGGAAACCACCACTACCCTGACAAACATATCCTTCCCCAGCCATCTCTTTTCCTGTCACTTCTTTTTGATGCCCCACAGTGCTCTTCTGCACCCCTAAAGAATTCAACCTGTTGATAACCTCTTGGCACATGGCCACTCTATTTCGCTGTAGCTTTTCTGTTTCACATGGCTATTACTTGCATAATGATTTAACCAACACTATTTTGTATTGCATTTACCACTTGGTAATTCTGCAGTTTCAGTTATACACATCATTAAGAGTAGCCTGATTTTAAAGGTTACTTTATCTACCAAAATTATGTCTGCTTGCATAATTTCAGTGAATTAAGTGTTACCCAGACTTACCTTGCAAAGTAATATGTTGCATGCGATCGTATTGGCGTTTCCCCTCAACTGCTATGGTCCAGTCTCCAGGCTGTAGTAGTGGCGTGTCTAGCTCTTCATCCTCTGAATCTGTGTCCTCCAAATTGAGGTGTACACAATTTTGCTGGAAACATCTGGAGAATACTGGCGTGCACCTCCATTTTTGTGAAGGCACCGGAATCCTAATGACTTGAGCATGCCAAAGGTACATTTGATTAGAGCTCTAGTGTAGTGATGGGCAATGTTATACTGTCTCTCATTGTGATCTGCGAGGGCTAGGTCAAGATCCAAGTTCATAACACATATGCACTGTCTACTCGGAAAACAAAGATAGGTGTGAGCATTACAAGACCTGCTGTTAGACAGACACATAAATGTTGTTTCTGTTAAGGCATCACATCACCTACTAGATAGCCATCATCTATTTTCCTTATGTTTCAGGCGTTGATGTACTCCACTGTGCCCAAAGATGTATGCATCATGGGTGCTGCCTGGGTATTTGGCCACTATATCTGTGATGCCATTATGGGCATCACATCCCACCTGGATGTTGAGGGAATGAGTATTTTTCCTATTTCTGAACAGATAATCATTATGTCCTAGCGGACAAATGGGATTATGTCTCCCATCTATACACCAGTTATCAAAGCATTAAAGGTTGACTTTGATATTGTGTATTTCCTCCGCATTCCTATTGAGGTATATGTAATTGTTCAAGTAGATGAGCATGGCATCTAGGAAGCTGTTAAAGAAATGTGACAGTGAGCTTTGGGACACCCCACCATCAAAGTTCAAAGTTTATTTCATGATTTGGACCCACATTAAAAGATAGAAAAAGAGCAGAACAACACAGAAAAAAATAGAATAAAAAGGGAAAAAATAAAATAAAAAATATTATAAACATAATTCATTACTAACCAGAAAAAAAGAAACTTCAGAGAATTATTTAAATAGGTCAATACAAATGTAAAAAACCTATAAAAAAGTAAAAAAAATTGAAAGCAAAAATGTTTATTAGGAGGTTTATATAACAATTGGAGGGCCTCTCCTGATGTTTGTGCATTGAAGTTCAAGAAAAGAGGTTTCAACCACTTTATACACAATAGCAGGAAAGGTGGACCAATAAATAAGATATGTTTTAAATCTTAAATGTCATTTTGACAAAAAAACACTTACATTCAAGGTGTCATACCATTTTGAAGTTAAAACCTTTAACAGAAGCATATGCAGTCCTAATGGAGTGCAAAAACATCTCAACCCATGAGGAAAATTCCACGCTAATGAGGGTTGTGTTTTTTTTATGATAGCACAATTATTCAAAACATCAAATCTTCTTTTTTGGCTACTTCTGAGAACCCAAATACCACATAAAGTTTATCTTTTTATATAATGGTTTCCCCAGAAAACATAATACTTGGGATTTTGAGGTATTGATCTTCAGGTAATCCCCACAAGCAACTGTAATCACCCACTGGTAGCTCCTTGAGACCAAAAGGCGCAGTTAGCCTAACACCTGCACATAAGTGGGAATTGGAGTTGCTGTGCAGACTGCTGCTTTGTAGAAGGGTTTTTAGCATGTCTTTCAAATCCAAGATAACAATGCTAGTCAGCTTGCATTTCTCATAGATTTCCTCCCCTGTCTGTTGGAACATGTGGATCTTGGCTCTGAAAAATCTCTCCTGTCTCCTCCCTTCTGCTGGACAGCCAGGAATCACCTCCTCATGAACAGGAGCCATTGTGGAAACCCCAGATGCATTCTGGGACACCTTTTATACTTTGAACACAGTTACTACCTGATTGGAATCAGTGCAAAATGGCATGTGCAAATGGGCGTTTTTGCAACTAGTCACAATTTGTGATAGCCTCTAACATACAGTATGTGACTCACAAATACCAATTCTCTATTTGTGAGTCACAAAAACTGGTCGCAAATGGTACCAAATCGCAAATTGGTTGCATCACTATTGGTGGCTGCTGAATGGCATTCGTGCATACAGAAAAAATCATTTTTGCAGTGCCAAATAGATTTGCGACTAATTTCTGAGTCATGACGTTCATTCATCTGGCCCCTAGCCTTCCTACATCAACTGGGATTGACATACTGGACCTAGAGTTAAGGCTGTAGCTATCCTGTGAATTATAAAGCAGAGTTAGCTGAGATAAGAGGATGTGCAAAAGGGTTATATGGGTGCAGAAGCTGCGATTTGTAAAGTAGCAGGCTTTGCAACACAAATCCTAAGGTTGCAATGAATCAAAGTTACTCTGAGTCTGAAATGCCTTTTGTCTTGCAATGTATACTTTGCAACTCATTGAAAATTAATAGAAAAAGGGTTTGAAATTAGTATCCTTCTTTTTGATTTATTGTGTAATATATACAATGGATGCCACATCTGTTGGGTTTGAAAATCTCTAATTGGATGCCTGAAATGTGAATGTAGGCTGGTGATATTTGGGGAGAGCACACAGATGTCCAGAGTGCCAGTGCATTATCCCTCCAGTAGACATCACGTGGTGCCAATTGTTTTGATTACCACCCCACCTACAGGGAGATGACTTGCAGTAAAAAACAAACAAATGTGACTGCACAGATGGATGACCTCTGTCACTGACAGGCCCTCTCATTGCATTTCCAAATCTTTTGTTAGCACTCACACACACTGCACCATTAATATCAAAGGCATGGTTCTGTGAATTATTCAGAATGGCATTTTTTGGGCTGTGGCAAATTAGCACGTATGTTGCAGAGGCAAAATATTCTTAAAGCACAAACTAGTTGCTATGCAAAAATAACAGTCTTTGCAACCTGAGAACGATACATCTGTCACAAAGTTCGTACATAAGCTTGCCAAAAAATTCAACATTCTATATCTCCAGCCTCTGAATCTATTAGATAAAGAAAAGTTGTAATAGGCTGGTACACATTTTGGCCTGTTACCACCAGGAACACTATGAAAGTTTCTGTATTTATTAAGAAAAAAACAAATACAACTTTACATTTCTCTCAATTTCCAAAATGGTTTACACTTTATTAAGAAAGAACTGCAAAAATCTGATTTTGTATGAGGATATCATGAAAACTAGTCAGTGCATGTCTAAACCTCAGTCTTGCTGTTGATGCATCAGGGGCAGGTGCAGGACACTACATATTTATGCAGAGTTTAGGTACGTGATTCAAAAAATATCCCTGATTAAGTGGTGAATCTCCTGTTCTGTTACCTGAACTACTGATAGGCTAAATATCTTTTCTGCATCCTATTTTAAAGAAAATATGCGTGCACAGTGCATAACAGCTTTTTACATTGGACACACCTCCAATTGCTATGGCACTTAACTGTTTTTTTTAAAGAAGTTGAAGTTGGTTTAATTTACATGCCTAGACTATATTTACACTCTTCTGTGTTTGTTGTATCTGTGCATGTTTTGGACATTAACTGTTTAAATTAATTAGTTTTTTTAAATAATATATGGTGCATGATTTACACAAAATCTTTACTTTTATAAGCAAATATAATTCAGAATTCATTCAAGCAACATTTTATTGTCCTGTTTATTAAAAGTTGAGAAAATATAACAGCTGTGGACTACATCATGCTTTTTAGAGCTAAAGTCACAATTTACAGACATTCCCTGCAAGATGGTCCAAAAAGATCCTTGGTAATACTTGGCATAATTACAGAGAATGTAATTTCAAATCTGTGTACCACAACAAGGGGTCTGAGTCTATTGAAATTGTAGATATGACTGATTACATGAACGCAAGCTAGATCATGAATAATCTGCTGTCAAGTGGGATTCAAGTAGAATATGTCAAAAGACCTTTTGTGCTGCAAGCAAAGTTGGCTTGTAGTTTTGAAAGATTCAAATCCACTGTCCCAACAGTAATCTCTGAATGTCCGTTCCTCTTTCTTCAATACAATCAATAAATGAATAGCTACAGATAAATTATACATTTATTTATTTATTGTGAAGTTTTAAATATCACTGCTTGTTATCTTAGTCATTTCAGAGTATCTGATCACCATGACAATGGGAAGATCAGAGTGTGTGAGAGTATGGACAGTCAAATATATAGAATGGACCAAGATCTAGCATTCTTTGATTGTTCTGATGTAAATGTTAGATGAAAACCATTTTGAAAATGTTTTTTTAAAAGAATGCTTAACCTTTGCCACAGTATATTATGTACATCTTACAGAGCCTTTTTAACTTCGGCCTGAATGGGGTAGCTTTCAGGACTGACTTAATGAAGGCACCTTCTGGCTGCCTGATTTTGCAGTATTTGAAATCTAACGCAAGACCTGTGTAAAATATGTAACAGTAGTCCAGATTGGCCATGGCCATAGCATATTGTATCTTTAATTGGTGGTCCCTTGGTGGCAGCTAATAATTTTCCAGAGGAAAGGAAGTCAGTTGACCAGAACACTTACTTGATTTATAGGGCAAAGATGAGGTCGGATAAAAAAAAAAGATTCACACATTTCTATTTGGTGACACAGGTTTTATGAAAAGTTGAAATTATATGACTCTGAAACAATTCCTCCTATGAATTGGACTTCAAACAAATATAGGTTCAATTCATCCAGAAGTGGACATGGTCAAGGCACTCCACAAAGCTTGCATACCAGTTCAAGGCAGATGTGTAACTGGGTATTATCTGTCTGCCTTAGGAATTCTACCTGCCAATGGAACACACACTACTTGAGCAATGCACAGGATGCTTATATTGATAAATGGCAAGGGGTCACAGGTTCCATGTTGTACTCTCCACTGAACTTAAAGAAGAAAGACACAAAAGAGAATTTATTAATTTCTTGACAATTGTTGTTAAAACACATGCAAACCTTTCACAAGTTGGTCCAGACATCCATGTCTGAAAATGAAAAATAAATAAACCTCATAAAGTGCTTGACAGGGGTTCAAATTACATTTCAACTAAATTTAAAACTGAAAATCTTGCATGTATACTTAGAAGATATGGACAAAATTTGAATTGTATGGCCCTTAATTTTCCAGTTTAAAGGTCTTAGACTGTGAAACTTGAATAAGCATCACCTAGTGGAAAATACAGTAGGTTACAAAATAATCAGTACATTACAACCATGAATACACTGATGGATTTATCTTCCTTGGATGACCTTGTACATTTTGTCAAATGGAATATGAATGTTATCAAGAAAAGGCAGTACCTGTATGAACTTGACCATCCCTAACAGCTGAGTGCAAATGGCATCTCAACGCTAACTCAGGTAGTGAAAATGTACTAATAAAGGTCATGATGCTTTATATTAAAAGTGGAAGTCCAATAAAGCTCTAACGTAAATCTGGTCTACATATTAGCACCAAAGTTGGCTTTGTGGGATAGCAGGATTCTAATGTTATTCTGCTTTAAGGGTTTGTTTGACATGTCTCTTTTTTCTTTACTTTCAGAAATGATCCTAAAATGTTTGTGAATAAGACATCCTGATGAAAGGGTTCTCCCCATTGTGTATTGGAGCAGTACTGTAATTGTTGTGATGTCATTAATGCAAAACACAACTCTTGTGAAATAAAATGAGATAAAGTCAGTGAAAAAAATCATTGGGTACGCTGCAAATGGTTATTCTACAGCTGTGCCCACTTTACAGAAGCATGAAGAAACTAGGGGCCTGATTTATGAAACGTTAGCGCCTCCTTTATGTCATTTTTGACATGAAAGTGGCATAAGCTTTTCATAATTCAGGCCCTAGATGTCTGTTAAATTTATAGGTATTTTGTGATGCTTCAGGAATACAATACAACTGATTTAAAATTGAAATGTGTATATCTTCCATTCAGACATGACTGCTATTAAGCAATCCCAATGACCAGCAGATGTACCTTAGTTTTACAACTATTACTTCAAAACAGTTATCTTCCTGTTGTCCCCTTAAATACTGTTCCTGTTCTACACCTTTTACATTTTTAATTTAAACCATATGTCTCCTAGTAACCTTGAAAAAGGAAATTACCTCTCATCTCCTAAACGGCATCAACAGCCATCTTTTATGTCATCGTAGCCACTCCTTTTCTAGTGATCCTGAGGATAAACAACCTGTTACTTAAACAACATTTGTGATTCCTTTAGTACATCTCCTATATCACAGAGATGCAGTTTCCATCCAGTTCATCAAAGAAAAAGTCTGTCTACAAGGGAAAAGACCCATCTTTACCCTCAAAGGTCACTGTGCAAGACTCAGTATTATTGAGCACACAATCCTGCTAACATCAATGTTTGAAACTGCAAAAGAACTATTAGTCTGATCATTTATGTTCTTATTGGTCAAATTAGATTTTTAATTGTAAATACCGAAAGAAGCCACCAATTGTCTTAAGTATTTTATTGTTTTTAGAATCACCATAAATATTTTACAAATGCACAAAGATCTTTATCTCTCCATATAATTGCAAAGTAAATATAAGTAAATATCATCTCTTCATACAAATGAAAAACAGAATAGACACAATCATATAAACTTTCTTCGATATGTAGAAAAAAGGAGAAACATTTGCCTTATTCTAATACAAGGTAGAACCATGAGGCGGGCATCCTAATAGCAAGCCATGCAGATCATATACAAAAAGCTACAGAATGGTCCATTAAAGCATCATCAAATTTGGTGTAAAGTGTATGGATCAGGTTTACATAGCTTTTTCTGTTTGCAAATGGCCTGATTTGCAGAACCGGGCAATTTGCGGGCCAGAAAAAAGCATATTTAGATGTATAAATCCCCATTCGGTGAGTTGGTAATCTACTATTGAATCACAAAATGGGTAGCGCTTCAGTATTAGGAAGGGGCGTGTCAAGGTCGTTCCTTCCTAATAGCGCTTCACAGTGGTATGTATGAATGTTTTGTGACTAAATTGTGGTCGCAAGACATTCACTTTTTACCACCAAATTCAATTCATTGGTAACTCAGTCGCAAACAGGAAAGGTTCCCTAAGGGATCCCTTTCCCTTTGTGAATGCATGCAAAACTGTTTTTTAAGGGCAGGCAATGGTCCCACGGACCACTGCCTCCTTTTTTAAAATGAAACTGAAATGTTTCATTTTTATTTTTGAATCACGTTCAGTTTTCTTTTAAGAAAAACAAGCTGCTATATTAAAAGCTGTCACAGACATGGTGGTCTGCTGACTCCAACAGGTAACCACCCCTGTGAGTGCCAGTCATTCCCAATGGGTCGCAAATTGTGACCTGCCTAATAAATACTAATGAAACAGGTCCCTTGCAATCCACTGGGAATTGCAAACAGTGTCTCAGACACTATTGTACAACAGAGATTGCAACTTGTAATTTGTGAATCGCTAAAATTCACAAATTGCGAGTCACAATATCTGATGGTCTGATGGTCGTAAATCTGGCCCTGAAAGCTTCAACAGAACTTATGATAAAACATTTCTAAATCTCTTTGTTTTGGACAAATGAGTGCTGTTTCTTTATTGTATATTTAAAACAAAGGGTAAAATCATAAAAATCATTATTCTGTAAGGCCTCCGTCCACTTTGCATTATACGCCTTTACTGGAAAGGTCTGCCAAGTCCCAGGATAAACAAAATTGATGTATTTTTCAAAGCCAATGTGAACTTTATGATTAACATAGTTGGATAGCGGAGAATCTGACCAGGCCAAATTAACTTTACCCAACCTCCTGGTCCAGAATTCTTACTTAAATAGTTTCTCTGTGTTGGGCCTGAACTAGGCAGGATTATTCCACACATTGTCTAATCCCAAAACCTTACAGGTACTTTTGACATAAAATATCCATAGATGTGAACCTCCTCTAGTATATGATATCAACTCCAAACTAGACCTTTCAATTTTTTTCGGTCTCACAGAGCATATTATTGGAGCATGGACAATGATATCTGAAATTTGTTTTACCAGGAAATACCCCTCTGAAGGAAGAGAAATACAGTCATACAATGTTTAGATAGTTTCAATTCTTCCTTTAAGAAACTAAAGTTTCACAATCGGTATGTGTTACCATTGAGATCTATGCAGTATGGAACACCTAAATGAAGCCTGTATTGACCAGCAATTAAAATTGAGTGTGCAGCTTGAAGCACATTACCAACTGTACAATCAGCATTGCCTTTTTGAAAAAAAAAAGGATGAGGGAAGAAGCACATTTGGCTGTGCCTATCTACACAGAAAACTGGAATTCATGCCAATGTGTGCTATGATCGCCAAATCGGTGTTTCAAGAAGGCTAAATGATTTGGAAATTTGTCTTAAAAAGTCCCCTTCTATGTATAGATAAATAGTCAGAAGGAAATGATTGTTAGGAATAAATTGACCAATCATATGGGAGAAACAGTTATGCAGCCCTGCCAACACAAATGGTGCAAAACATGCATATAAAATAATCCCCTCACTTGAAATTAAATTTTTCTTGCATTTCATGTAAACATTATTCCACAGTTAGAGTTGGATATGTGTATGTTTAAATCACTTAATTTCATAAATCGTCAGTCTCCAATAAATGGACATATTTGATGACATAATAATGTAGTTTGTTCCTAAGATAAAATATACCTTTACAGGAATTGTGCCAGCTTTATGAAAAAATAAGAGAGAATAGCTTGTCATTATGTTAAATGACTGGGGGTGTTCTTCGTCATGCTTTCTAAAGCAGACCTTAACCGTGGTCGATGTGTGTAAGAAGAACTGTGTATTGAGTTGTAGAACAATTAAATCATAAGTGTGTCTCTTTTTCCCTGACCAATAGTTAAACCTCAGTATTCATAAGCATTTTTAATTTAATTTAAGATAACTTTTAAAATGTTCTCGGCCCATAAGGATCAGCCTATTTCTTTTGTATACTTATTATACCCGGGGAACAGGAATCTTGCTGTTTTCTGCAGATTTTCCAAATTGGACACTCTTGTTGAATTTAAAAAAATGCAGGAGTGGAACTGTGGCCTTTAGGGAACAGAGTGGAAGGAGTAAGACTAAATAGCATACGTGTGCTCTTTGAGGCACACAATCTATGCCAGAGGTCTTCAAACTGGGGGGCGCCCCCCCCCCCCCCCCAGAGGGCCTCTAGTGATCCCAGAGGGGGTGCCAGACTCTGGCTAAAAGAAGAATTATACAAATTCATAGGCCATTGTTTTCAGCAGAAACATGTTATTGCATTTTTAAAAAGGTAACTGTACTTAAATGCAATCTTTAAATAGGTCTAGGCATATTTAAACATTGCCATCCTTATAATATTCTGAAGGGGGGCCCAGTGATTTTTATTTTTCAACTGGGGAGGCACTGCATTCAAATGTTTGGAGACCACTGATCTATGCTATGCTGAAATAGCTCCAGTGAGTTAGACACCTGCTTCAATTGCACCTGCACAGAGTCTATAGCATGTCATCGGATTATCGGTTACTAGGCAAGGACAGAATATTCCTTTGCACCAGAAGAGTATTTCTCTATCTTTTATTGCAACTTGCCTTCATTATATACTTCATCTATGCTATTACATATATTAAAAGGTATGCACAAAATTATACACAAGTTCTCATACCATATTCATTTTTATTAGCTTTTCTTAGACTATCTTTCTGGTTCTTGAAGAGCTTGCAACTAATGATTTATATAGAATGTGTGTCTCTTAAAAACCTTTCTTTGGGAGCTGGACGTGGAAGTCTGTCAATAACAGTTAGCACTCCGGTGAAAAGTACTGTTTAAAATCACCTGTTCCCATTGCACACCTTGTTCTCTCATTTTCCCACCTTTTGGAACTAGGGGTTCTTTCAGAAGCTTTCTGAAGAGGATTCAGGTGCATGCAATGGTTTAAAAATTTAGTTCAGTTATGACTCTTACTGTATCACCAGATAGGTCACAGCACTGACATCACAAAGTAATAAGTATTAATGTTAAAAATGCTATGCAAGAACTATTATTGTTTCCACAGCCAAAATCAACTCAAGTGGAGTGGATGTACCATAAACACAATTGATCGGTGATCCTTCGAACATAATTTCTCCTAAATTCATAATTTTTCCCTTTTACTGCAATAAACGAGCTTCACTACACGTGTGGTGTTTATTCTTGCAACTTTCATGGACTTTGGCCCGGGCCCTCACCAGGGAAAACTGAATTCGCCCATCTTCTTTTTGAGATATGAACGTTGCAAAAGCTCCTTCTTTTCCAGTTAGATATGAACAGATTTATTACAAGCTTGGGTCTGTCAAAATGTATAGTTACTGTTTGTAAATGCCACATAAATTACCATCTGGACATGGCGTCCTCAAAAACATTTTATGCGAGGGCAAAGAGGAAGGTGCACATTGTCTCATATTACATATGACAATCAAAAATTAGCATGCATTCCTCATGAAGTAGGACTCTGCCAACTGAATCGTAAATCAACACTGGAAACGAAAACATGAACATTACTTCTATTTTGTCCCTAAAAAGGGAAGTATGTGGGAGACTTAGCCAACCCATAGCTTTCAATGGATTTCCCTGGGAATCTTCAGGCATCCTTATAAAATGATATTTGTTCTACACTGGGGACGCTACTTTGCTTGGAGGAGGGCTGCTTGCTGAAGCTTTTTGTACCTAGATCCAAGTCAATCCAGAAACATGGAGAGACTGTTGATGAAATGGAGACTTCTCAGGTAACTAGTACCATACTTGTATGTGTGTGTGTTGTGGGAGGACTGGTTCACTGGAGACAGTTCACACAAAATAAACATCTAGACCTATAAAGTCCTTAAACTGTGCTTTACAGAGAAATTTAAGATGTTGAAGTGATGTCGCATTCAAGACCAGGACGTAGGTAAAAGAATATACTCTTTATTGAGTAAGGAGTACAAGGGAACAGGTCCGTTGTGGGGAGAAGCTCAGGCTAAACTGACACAAGGAGACTATACGTACTTGAACGTGGAATCTCCCTAGGTCAGCATCTGAGAGCATTCCAACAAAGAACAAGAACACACTACATATCCCCCCTCTTTACCCCACAACAATAAATAATAATAAAAACAAAAAAAAATTGAAAATTAATTACGAACGTGGAACATGGAATTCCCTGTGTAAATTGGAAAAATTAGCTATGTGTCCTAACACATAATCCTTTAACCAACCAGGAGGTGTCACTTTCCTTTTTCCTTCCTGAAGTCCAAACCACGATTCACGCGAAACACCACCTCCAGAGTCACTCTGCTGCACCCGATCAGATACACTCGAATCACCACTTTCAAAGTCGGCTCCAGAGCCACTCACCACAACCTCCTCTTCACTCAAGGCATGATCATCCAGCACGTGTGGAGACGCATCCCTAATTGACGCATTGTGAATCATAACCTCATCCTCCAACCATTCTGCCCTTCCCTTCTCATACCTCTTACTTTTAATGTGGTCTTCACTACAACTGGATTCCGGTCCATCTTTAAGTAGTAGTATTTGCTTAAGATTCCACACCCTACCATCACTCAGTTTAACGGCATTATGCAAAACCTCCATAACTCTTTCAGGATTAAAGTACTGGCTCTCACCTTTCCTTACCTTATAAGGTTTTTTAACCCTAACCCAATCTCCTACGTTAATTACCACTGACTTGACATGATGGAGCTTGTCATAATAAGACTTCAACTTCTCTAGAGACTTATCCAAACTGTCCCTTACTTTCTCCATAGACCATTGTTGGATAGCAGTCTTTACCAACCAAGCTGGGTTATGTTTGCTCCTCGGACTTCTTCCCCTCATAATAACGAAAGGGCTGAGCCCTGTTGTCGCATTCTCAGTAATCCTATATGCCCACAATGCTTTAAAGATAGCAATGTGCCAATCCTCACCACCATCCGTAGCACATTGAATTATACCCTTGATAACTCTGTTGAACCTTTCTACTGCACCATTGCCACTGGGATTGTACAATGAAGTGGTTTTGTGCTCAATTCCCACTCTCCTAAAACACTTCTTAGCTGCTTCCGACATAAACTGTACACCATTATCACTCAGTAACTTAGAAGGAATGCCCTCAGCAAGGAAAACCTTATCCAAAAGCTCCAACACACTGGTGGTATCTGCTCTCTCCAATATACCAATTTCAGGCCACTTAGAAAACAAATCAATAATAACTACCACAAACTCTTGAGAGCTACCCACTGGCCCTAAGAGATCCATAGTGACATATTCCCATGGTTCTTGGGTATGAATGTTTGCTGCATAGGTGGTCTTAGGGTACATAAACTCTTGTCAGCAGAAGAACACACATGACAGGTTCTGACAAATCTTTCTACTGATTTGTCTACCCCTGGCCACCAAAACCCCTGGCCTTCACCACAGATTTAGTTCTAACAATGCCAAAATGGCCCTCGTGACATAATTGTAAAATTGCTTCTCTTATCCCAGATGGGGAAATACTTCTATCACCTCTCCAAATAACATTTCTCACAACTTAGAGTTTGTTCCTAACCTCCCAAAAACTTCTGCATTGTTCAGACAGCTGATCCTTCTTAGGCCATCCTTCTAAAACATATTTCAAAATAGACTGTAAATTGGTGTCCTCCTCCATTTCTTTCCTCCAACAATCGTCACTAAGTGCAGGGCTACCAGAATCCTGTACGAGAGCAACACTCCACTCATACCACGGGTCATCAACACACCTTTCCAGCAGATTAGGTAATCTGGATAGACAATCCGCCATTACATTATTCTTACCAGGGACATACACAATACGATATGTGTAATCCTTTAAGCGAATGGATAGCCTTGAGATCCTAGCCGAAGCTAGTACACTACCTTCACTTGTAAGTAGTTTAATTAAAGGTTTGTGGTCGCACCGAATAGTGATGTCCTTGCCCCACACAAATGCTAAGGCTTCCTTCTCAATAACTGAGTACTTCTCTTCAGATGGGGACAATGACCTGGAAGCGAATAGTATAATCCTTTCCTTTCCATTCCTATCCTTCTGAGACAAAACAGCACGTAGGCCTTTGTTACTTGCATCCGTGGTAACAAAGGTATCTAACCTAGGGTCAAAACTTTCTATACATGCTGCCTTGCTTAAATCCCTTTTTACGTTCTCGAACTCTTGATTACATGCCTCACTCCACGTAAATGGAGAGTTATTTTTAAGTAATGACCTTAAGTTATAAACCTTGCTAGCAAAGTTCGGAATAAATTTGGCACAAAACTCCACCATGCCCAAAAATGATCTTACCTCTTCCTTAGTCATTGGAGGTGACGCACCCACAATAGCATTCACCAAAGATGCCTTTGGTTTAACACCATCACCACTTATCTCATGTCCCAAATACTCCACACTTCTTTTCGCAAATTTGCACTTACTTAGTTCCACCGTTAACCCTTTATCACCTAACACTTCCAACACATGTTCCAACCACTCATCATGCACACTCTTATCTTTTCCAAAAATGAATATATCGTCCTGAAAGCACATAACCCCCTTGGACTTCCCAAACAGTTTGCGCATTAGTCGTTGAAAAACTGCTGCTGCAGACGCAAAACCGAAGGGCATCCTCTTGTATTGAAAGCACCCAAAAGGTGTGAGTCCTTTAGAATCCTCAGATAAGGGAACCTGATGATAAGCCGACGACAGGTCAATAGTGGAAATCCAGCATGCTCCCTCAAGACTAGAAACCATTTCCGTAATCTTAGGTAGGGGAAACAGATCAATCAGAATATTGTTATTTAAGTATCTTAAGTCTACACATAAACGGATTTTCCCATTGCTGCGGCGAGCTATTACTACAGGCGAAATCCATTCTGAACTTTCAATTGGCTCTACGTGGAATCTCCCTAGGTCAGCATCTGAGAGCATTCTAACAAAGAACAAGAATACACTACATATGTTTGCCTTTTTGCAGGAAAAGGGAACTAAATAATTTGGTATCAGTAGATTTTTTGTAAACTCAAGCATCTTTCTTGAAAACGTGAGACATCTTTCAATGCAGTACCAGCTATGTTCCCGAAGTGCTTTTTGTTTGCAAGAAAAGCAATAGACTAAGACAATAAACAAAGAACATGTGGCATATAGCTCTCCCTACCACTCCAAGAATTGGGTCAAATTGAGTGAAAGAATTCTGCAGAGATGAACCAACCAAAGGCACATGCCAAGATCTTTTTATGTCCTTCCAGACACCACCAGGTTTTAGTTTACCATGCTTTACCCCTAAGCTTGTGTCTATGGATAACTTGTGATCACCATGTGAAAGGGCCTGGAGCCCATCTCGGATACAGCCCGTGGCTCTTTCCCACTAGTTACAGTTATTCTCTGGAAACTGTAAAGTACATATAGAACCTTGACTGGCCCGAGCCATATCATAGCAGCTGACTATATGCTCTTGTTCGTTCCAGTTGCCGGGTCCAGGGTTTTGTTGAAATCTCCATGAGACAACTGAAACATTAAATTTTCAAATTCTGAAGAAATTTCCTGTAGCCTAATATTGAACAACAGATACTTATTAACTTCACTGATAATTTCGGGAACTTTATTAATTCTCAAACACCCGATGTTCTTTATTTTTGTGACATTTTGTATTTTTTTAATACATTGTGTAATTGCAACTGTAGGTAGAGGTGGGTGGAATGTGCAAAGTTTCATTCAGCAGAATTCTGCAGATTTACATGAGATTCCGTGGATTTCTGCGAATAGGCAGAAATAAACATGTTGCACAGCTCACAATGGCCCGTATTTATACTCCGTTTGCGCCGAATTTGCGTCGTTTTTTTCGACATAAATTCGGCGCAAAACTAACGCCATATTTATACTTTGGCGTTAGACGCGTCTAGCGCCAAAGTATGGGCAAAGAGCGTCATTTTTTAGCGTGAACGCCTTCCTTGCGTTAATGAGATGCAAGGAAGGCGTTCCCGTCTAAAAAAATGACGGCGACGCCAATGCATCGTATTTATACTCCCGGGCAAAAATCACGCCCGGGAGGTGGCGGGTCAAAAAAACCCGCATTTGCGCCACTTTTTAACGCCTGGGTCAGGGTAGGCGTTAAGGGGCCTGTGGGCTCAAAATGAGCCCACAGGTGCCCTCCCCCGCCCCCAGGGACCCCCCCTGCCACCCCTGCCCACCCCAGGAGGACACCCAAGGATGGAGGGACCCACCCCAGGGACATTCAGGTAAGTTCACGTAAGTATAATTTTTCATATTTTTCAATTTTTTTTGGGTGGCATAGGGGGGTCTGATTTGTGCCCCCCTACATGCCACTATGCCCAATGACCATGCCCAGGGGACATAAGTCCCCTGGGCATGGCCATTGGGCAAGGGGGCATGACTCCTGTCTTTACTAAGACAGGAGTCATTTAAATGGCGTCTGAGCGTCAAAAAAATGGCGCAAATCGGGTTAAGACGATTTTTTAGCGTCAACCCGACTTGCGCCATTTTAAGACGCCCTAGCGCCATTTTCCCCCTACGCCGGCGCTGCCTGGTCTACGTGGTTTTTTTCCACGCACACCAGGCAGCGCCGGTCTGCTAACGCCATTCCATAAATACGGCGCCCTCATGGCGCTTCGGAATGGCGTTAGACGGCGCTAAATTTTTTGACGCTAAACTGCGTTAGTGCAGTTTAGCGTCAAAAAGTATAAATATGGGCCAATGTTTTTTAAAGCCGGAAGCTTGTTGCATATTGAACCATCAGTACAAACAGCACCACACAGCTCACCAAAGGGCGCTGCTGCTTGAGTCGATTTTGCTGAAGCTCAGGTAGATTTTATACTTGAGCAGCAGCTTTCTCGCTGGAAACGGTCATGACCACCCACAATTGTTTGCGGTGAGGATATCTAGCCGGGTGCCCTCCTAGCGCCCAAAAATCGAGCCTGGGGATGCCAATTCTTGCTTGCGCACAGTAAGTTACCATTGACAAGCTGCACGAGTGAAAAAACTCTGCCCTATGACAGTTGATGGAATTTGGCCAGATCGCTGCATTAGAAGTGTAAGGTGGAGTGGCCAAAATTCTGCCAACTCTGCAACGAGCAGAATTTGTTGCTCACTTCTACCTATAAAACCTTAATTTCACTAATTGTTTTTTCTGTGATTGATGCACAAGTATATTATGTTTATCCCAGCAATTCAGGTCTGTCCAGCATGAATTACTTAAGGTGAACAAGGACAGAATTTACTCAAATAAAACAGAGGTGACATTTGGAACCTTTAGTGCTCATCTATCCTTCAGCCACATTTAATCAATCAATCAATCAATAGCTTCATTGTAGAGTGGAGCTTGTCACCCTCGGGGTATCCAGGCACTCTGGGGTGTTGTTTCCTGCTGGCGGCCTCTCGTCAAACAGCCATGCCTTGAGCTATTTCCTGAAGTTGGTGAGGGAGTGAATGGTTCTCAGGTGGGGGAGTTGTTCCAGGCCTTGGCGGCTAAGTTGGAGAAAGATCAGGCCCCAAAGCCACCCTGGCTGATTAGTGGAATGTGTGCGGGGGCTGACTGGAACTCCCTGTAGGGTTTGTGGAAGGTCAGATGGTGGTTAATGAGTGTTTGAGTAGTCTGCTGATAATGAGGACCTGGGTCACAGTTCTTCTAGTGTCTACGGGGTCCATCTGAAAACCTTTCATAGCATGCAAAGCAGGAGGAAGCAGGAGGTAGCCATTGCGTTTATCTGACACTTGAAGATGAGTCAGTTATCAATATTGATGCTGAGTTTTCAGGTGTGGTCTGTAGGGGTCGGTGCTTGCCCGAGAGTGACTGGCCACCAGGTGTCATCCCTTGGAGAGACGTTGTTTCTGAAGATGATCACTTCTGTTTTGTCTGTGTTCAGTTTCAAACAGTTGGTTTTCATCCACTCTGTGATGTTGGTCATAGCATTGCTGAAATTACCTCTCAGGGTGCCATAATCCTCTTAGCAATAGAGCTTGAGTTGCGTGCTGTGGGCCTAAGAGATGATCTTGAGTCTGTGACTGCGTTCAATGTCTGCCAAAGGTGTCATGTATGTGTTAAAAAGGGTGGGGATGAGGGAATATCTGTGGAGTACGACGCAGATGATGTTCTTGGGTTCCGAGGTATAAGGAGGTAGGCAGACATCTGGGTGCATCCTGTGAAGAATGTGTGGATCCATTTGAGGGCATTGCTCTGAATTACAATGTGGTGCAGTCTGGTGATGAGGGTGTTGTGGGAGACAGTGTCGAAGGTCACTGAGAGGTCGAGGAGTATTAGGGCCACTTTCGCCACAGTCGAGGATGGCTCTGATGTTGTCCATTGAGACGATCAGGCTGGTCTCGGAGTGGTGGTTGGCATAGAAACCTCATTGGGATTTGTCCAGGAAACTATGTTCTTCTACGTCCGGAGAGTTGTTTGTTGATGGCTCTTTCTAAGAATTTGGAAGTGAAGGGTAGAAGCAAGATTGGGCAGTAATTTTTGAGTTCACTAGGGTCGGCAGATTTGTTTTAGGAGCATTTTTACCTCTGCATGTTTTCAGGTTTTGGGGATGGTGGCCGAATGCTGCAGATTTCTCTCTGTCCCAGGTTGAACATGTAGTAGGGGCACAAGTCAGTAGGTGATCTGGAGTGGGTTGTGCTCATAATGAATGATGTTTACTTGTTTGTTAGCTGTCTCCAGTTAGTGATCAGAGGGTTGTGGTTTTCATCAGACTTAGAAGGTGGTTGAGGCTGGTGGTTTGAGGAGCAAAGTTGCTGTGGGTGGTTATTATTTGGTCATGGAAGTAGTCTGCCAGAGAATCACAGAGGGCCTGGGAGGGTTGGATTGTGTTCTCTGTGGCTGCCAAGTAGGAGAACTCTCCTACAGTGCTAAAAAGGTCCTTTGAGCGGTTGGTGATCTTCTCAATGTGGTTGATCTGAGCCTCTCTTTTAGTTTCTCTGAGGTGGTGGTGGTTGTTGTTGAGGGAGGCTTTGAGCGTGGTGCGGTCTGATGGGCTCTTCCTAGTGCGCCACCATCTTTCTAGTCATTTGCATTTTCTTTTCGGATTGCAGAGTTCTGGTGTGAACCAGCTTGTGGGCTTGCTGGATCATCTGGTGTGGAGTTTCTTGTGGGGGTGATTTTGACAGCGCAGTTGTGGATCCAGTCAGAGAAGTTGTGGGACTCTTGCTCAATGTTGCATATGGTGTTGGGTAAGCTGGCATTGAGGGGGGTGGTCCATTGGGGTTTGGTGATTTTTACCCCAACTCTGGGTTTGATTGGCAGGAGAAGTGAAGAGGGGCTGTGGTATGCTTGTAATGATAAAGTGTATGAAGTGTATAATATAGTGGTCGGTCCATCTTAGCGCCATAGTGTTGGTGAATTTGATCCTGTTGCTGGCCATGAAAATGGGGTCTACAGTGACCTGTGCTGTGCGGTCGGGCTGGGAACCAGTTGCATGGGTCCAATATTGTTGAGGTTGTCAAGGACATTTTCCAGGAGGTTGGTGGAGCTGCAGTCATTTCGGTTGTCTAGGTGGAAATTGAGGCCCCCCAGGAAGACGTAATTTCTGGAGTAGATGGCCAGGGGGCAGATGAAGTTGGCAATTGTTTTCAGAAGGCTGGGCTGGGGGGTCGGGGATCTGTAGACAAGAGTTTCTCTGATTGTGGATTTGGCATTGATTTGGATTTGGAAGTTAAGGTGATCCATGATGGAGGACTCATTGTCTTTGCTGGTGGTGCAGAGGTTGTCCTTTTGGATGATGGTGATCCCTTCTCCGTGTTTTTGATGTTGGTCTTTGTGGATATGTTTGTATCCTTGAAGAGTTGCCAGGGTGATGTCTGGAACTGATGCGGGAGTGAGCCAGGTTTCTGTGATGAACATCAGGTTGGGTTGGAGAGTGGTCATGTTGTCCCATACTTCCGTAGCATGTTTGCAGAGAGATCTTATGTTGAGAAGAAGGCAGTGAAGTGTTCTTGCATCATGCTTGGTCTGTGGTGTAGTTTGGTTTTGCAGGTGAAACTCCATTGGGGGCAGGTGAACGATCCTACTATAGTCTTGAGATTCATGCTGCAGCAGTTGGTGTCTCAATGTCTGGGAGCGAGGACCCACAGTTTGGAGGCTGAGTATAGGTGGATAGTGTAGGAACAAGGGTTGCTGGCCCTGGGTGTGGTGCAGGTATGGATGGGCACAGATGGGCTTGACTTTGGCACACCAGTGGCGTGGCCGCACTGAGGCCTCCATTAAGTAGTTCCTGGGGTGGGAGGAACACTTTAAGGTGACGGGTGCGCTGGCCGCAGGCAGGCATAAGGGCTGGAAGACAGTGGGAGTGATGCATGGGAACAGCGGGGAGAAGGCTTTGAGCACAAGGGAGTAAGCATAGGGGAGTGGGAGACATCCACACCGAACGCCCATATATGAGAAAGCACTGAGATGGAAGAATAAATACAAGGAAGTACTTAATAGAAGCAAAAGAGAAGGCAGGAAAAAGAAAAAAAAACAGAAAGGAAACACTAAGATGGAGAAAAAAACAAGGAGATACTAAGATAGGGGCTACAGAGAAGACCACGAAAAGAAAAAGCCAGAAAAAAAAGAAGAGTAGAATGGTCACGGAGAGAGAGCGAAGGAGTTAGGAGACAGAAAGCAAGGACCTAGAGCAACATGAGAGGTAAGAGCAGGGAAGGAAGTGAGAGACACACATCAGCAAAAACAGTGACAGGTGCTTAGAGGAAGCGCTTTGAGCAGCAGAAAGGGTGCTGAAAGGAGCACAAGACAAGTTTAGGAGGCCGGGGTAGCAACCAGAACAGTGAGGGGGGACATGGCCCAAGGTTTAACAAAACATACTTTGTCTAATTTGCCTTTGGTGATCAGCATAACAGAAAAACACGTTTCAGACATAATTCAGGCATCAATATGAATTTAGGATGTGAAACGTAAAGGAAAAGCACCAAGAGCAAAAACGAGAGAACAATCAGAAAATATATTGAAAAATAATGGGTCTGACATCATCAGTCTGGTACAATCATTAATAAACCATTAATTATTTATTTGTAATGCACATCACCACAAAATATGTCACTTCTTGATGCACAGTGCACATATTAAATTGCTTTGACTTACTGTAATCTGAAGACATTTTTTTTTACATAAAAATAAAACAAGGTGGGATAAAGAATACAGTGAAAGCAATTAGCAAATTTAGCAAATTATAGTCCCAGCCCACCAACTGCGTTTTATTTTTTAGGTGGATGAGCACATATAATCTGTCAAATTGCCACCACTAACAGTTCAAGAGAACCAATGTTTTATATGGGATGACAAAGTACCCTAGTATGTATGATGTACTTGGTAAAAGCGAAACTTAAACTACTTTTTGAATGAGTAATAGATGAAGAGGACAGACTTAGTTATTAGATTACATGAGACTGGCGATACAACTGATTCCATCCACACATAACACTTAAAAAAGGAGAAATTGAGGTGGCAGGTGATCCAATACCAATAATACAACAGTTACTAAAATTTCCTTTAAAATAAAAAAGGTAAGGGCAGGGAGAACACACGGCAAAAAATTAGAGATGAACATGTGTACATTAATGTTATTCTTAGAAGTTGTCAGGAAAACTATTGCCAGCGTTGTCAGTTCTTCCCTCAGCAAAAATGATTCCCCTTTTCCTTGTACCCACGTTCGTTGCAGCGGCGGCCTCACTCCCGGTGGCTCTTGCGGAGGCTGTTCTTAGAACTAGCTTCTTCAGGTTTATCTGCCACTCAACATGGTCTCAGCAAATCCTTGTGAGGTCAGCGCTCTAGTGTTTCTACATTAGTCTTGTGCTGAAGCTTCCCTCAAGCTGTTTCTCTCAGGGAGCCCTGCACTACAACTGTCATCCTGAGGAGAATGACTAGTGTTCTGAGGTGCATTGTTTCATAGAGAATTGTTCCAGTTTTGAGTAATTAATTCTTTTTCTTGTTACGCTGTGCACACCAGCTACTTTTTCCCTTTTGAAGAAGCTGAATTTTTCCTGTCTTCCAACAACTGGCGACGGGCTTTCTAAGTAGAATTTGTTTTGGCTTCACAGAACTTCAAGCAACTGCAATAAGGAATCCTTTTGTATGATTTCCAGACTTGGCAATATAAATATACACATATATGTTCAAGAACTCTCCGCTCTGCAGACTTGTCAGTCTTAGAGACAAATCTCAATGCTCAGACTAGGTCCTAGAGACTGTGATTGAGAAAACTGATCCTTTTGTTTCCTGTAAAAGACATTAGTAGTTTATATATTTGTAAACTTTTGAACTGTTCTCCAGAGAACCTTGGAAACCTCTGACTTCTGGAGAAAAGAAGATATTAAGTTAACATGGTTCTCTTAGAGAGAGGCTACTCTCTCAAAAGATCCAGGGTAGAAGAACAATAGAATTGGGTGAATGTCAATGGCTGAACAGTTGAATGCACAGTAGGAATGTACTTATCTATACTCTTATCACCCGAGTATAGGCCCTTTCACAAAGAAATCCCAATAAGAAAGGCACAGGTTTTCAGAGACACACACTGAATATCCTATCTTCAAGTGGGAAACACCGGCTGGAACTGAATCTGGATGTGGTTTCTCTTTTTCTAGTCCCATTCCCCTTTCCCTCTAGTGGACGCAGGGTTAGATAATCAGTTAAAGTCTGAGCACGCATCTGTTGGAGGGAGTTGGGTAAAAGGCATCTGCTCCTGTGGAAGTTTTATTTAATTAATCTTCAGACAGATGTTTCCAAAAATCAATGCAGTGCCAATCAGGAAAGGTTAGTTGGTTTACTTATAAGGGTCGTCAGTGTGTCTCTAGTCATGGCTTTTTGTGGGTTGAGGTAATAGATGCTTTCATGTTTTTCGCCTTTTCTCTGTCATTTGGTCTACCATGATGTGTGCATATCCAGAATGAGTTTAAGATACATGGTTTGTCTTGAAATGGCCCCATGCATGCAAAGGTTTCAAAGGACATGGGGTCTGGTCACTCTAGACTGGGCAAAAGTCACAAGTTCAGGACTACCGCAATGTCATGGTGGCCAGATACGGGTTGGTCTAGCTGGAGAGTTACCTGCTTAAGTCTGGTGCAGAGGAAGACAATTTGAGAGTAAAGACTAGGTCGATAGTTGTGGTAGTACTTTGCTGAAGATCAAAGATCCAATCATCACTGGAGGTTTACATGGGCGGTCGGTGTGGACTGTCATTGCCGTAGCCTTAAGTGTAGGTCTCATGTTGCTGATCTTTTTGGACGGCTGCAGTTGGCACAAAGAACAAATGCCACCAGAGCTTCACTTTGGCTTTCATCATGGGCAGCAGAGTTTCAGCATGAACAGGCTTTTTGTGGTTGCAAGGAGCTGAAGTTTCAGGATTTCCATCTTTTCTGTTTTGGAGCAGCTTCTTCTGATGCCAGCCAAGGCTCCGGGACCATGGGAGCAAATCTTGGGGAGCAGGACGTAATCCAGCAGAGGCCAGATGCAGGACCCAGGCAGGTACAGGCAGGTCTAGTTGGTGTTTGTGATCAGGGAAGTTGCAGAAAGGCTCTGGAAGCTTGTGTCCCTGTAGACCATACAGGAACTCTGCCAACTGACACTTGGATTTATTATGGATAGCTTTGGATCAAAGCAAGTAGGTCAAAACTTCCTTCTTCAGACAGTAAGGCAGTCCTTCAAGCAGCAGGGTAGCCCTCTGGCAGCAGGGCAATACTTCTTCTGACACTTCCACAAGTCCAGAATTGTTCTGGTGAATGTCTTTGGAGGTGCAATATTTATATGTGGTGCCACCCTTGTGTGGAGGAATCTCCGTCCTACCCTCATGCTGGCTCTGAAAAGTTCTTCCCCTTTCCCTGGTCAAGACTTAAAATTTTCTAGGATGACAAAAGACACACCATGCCTCGTGTCAGGTTCATTTGTGTGTGCTATGTGTATCGCTTTAAAGTGTGAGGCTGATTGTAGCAACTCCCCAGTAATCCTGTCAGAATGGCCCACCTTGTTGATACCTAAGCCTCTTTGGTGTCACTGTCTGGAAGTAATACACAATCTTCAACAGCAGAGCCGTTCACAGTTAATATACCCAGAACACTGGCAGAAGGCACAGTTGGTTGGGACAAGAAAATACCCACTTTCAAAATTGTAATGTAAAATCCGACTTCACAGTTAAAGTGGATGTTGAATTTTAATTAATTTGAGTGAAAACAGTAGATTTCTATCTGCTCCCTATCAATGTTAGCACCTAATAAATGTAATAAGGTAACCAAGTGTTACTCAATGGGAAAGGCAGGCTTTATAGCTGTGTTTTGGGCTACTAGGTCTCTTCTGACCCTGTGTAGTGGCCTTAGTCCTTTTGATATAATTTTGTTTCATTCAAAGAACACATACAGATACATCAGCGAAAGACTGGCTTAGGAAGAGGTCTAGTTGAGTAAAAAATGTGGTGCTTAAATAAATGTTAACAACATAAATGAATTGCGGTGCTTTAAAGAATGTGGTAGTGTGACCATATTCAGTCTCTATGATCACTGCTTCACTGCCACCTGAAAGAGAAACCACTCACCTGTCCTCAGAAGTTGTTCTCTCAAAACATATTTATTATCATGAGCAATGTTCCAATCACCTCTGCCTCTCTCTGCACCTTCAACTGCTCTGTGCAGGAAATACTCAGATATCACAACCATGATTTCACTTTCTCCCAAATGTTCTCTGTGTGGTGCGTAGGACATAAAGTGTGGAGTGTCAGAATCAGGGGAATACCTTTCAGAACCCTGAGTAGAATGTAACTCCTTGCCACCCATACATTGCTGTGGCAGCCTAAGTGTACTCTCAAACATCAACAGCCACAAAATTAATGGAATGCTGGGAAATGGAACCTGCTGAAGAGATAGTCAAGTCCTTCTCCAGTTTCTCCCATGATGAATAATTCAAAAATTAAGATAATTATCAATTTGCCTATCAGTGTTTGGATCAGAATTAAGATGTGGCTGAGAAATGTATCCCACTAGCTTCAGATGACACTGACGAAGAGAAAGTAGAGAGAGAGAATGCACTAACATGAATGCTAAAAACGCAAAGCAAGATCACGTTAGTAACAATACAAACCACCTTGTACTACTTTAGTATATTCTCCACTGCATACTATACATCATCTCTTTCTGCTTATTTTTACCAAGATTCTGATTTGTTATCTGTATCACCATCCTGCTGACTAATGTTCCAGAGTTGGCAAGGAATTCCAAAGCCATTTTTTTTCTTTGCAAATCTTACATCAGACTTGGCTCTTCAAACCCTGATATTAAAGTGTATATGCTCAGGTGGACCAAGGATGTCATCTCTGCAATTCATTCCAAGAGTCCAAAGAAGAGAGGAGTGTTCATCCATTGATTAACCTTATGACCTAAACAGAACCTGAACCATCTAACCAAAAAATGACATCTTGAGGAAAAAATAATCTAAGAAAGCTGCCCTCAGTTACCTACCACAGGTTCTCTCCCTGTCAGTTCCGTTTTCTCCTTCCATTGGTTCAGTAGCCTCGCTCCTCAAGTTCGGCACTCTCTGCTTCTGTGACCTCTATGATCTGAAAACAGCAGTGCCTACGTTTGGGTGTGGGTGAAGCTCCCCTTTATGTAAGGACGCCACCCCGAATGGCAGCAAGGAGTTGGTGAATTTGTGAATCAGTAGCATACGTTGGTGTGTTGGCCACTTCCACAATTGATTTCCCCTTGTCTGCACTTTTCGCTACGTTTTTAATTGAGAATGTGTGGCCTTAGTAGATGGCCGTGCGGCCCCTACATGAAATGTTTTATTCCCACACTAGAGATTTAGAATTCAAAACAGATATGCGTTTTAGTATGCTTTTACCAACTCACTTGGACTAGGGTATTTTATTAGTTAGAAGCCATGACGTCTGAGCTTCAAGTTTTCTTGATAAGTGACACGGACGGCGGATTCTTCTGCATATTTCTCCCCATTGCTCTCTATTTTGCACGCGATATGGCTTGATCTACGTCCTCCCTAACAAGTTTGACTCCACTCGCACTATTAATTTCGTTAAATATGTTCTGCTTAATATGTGGCAGACTCCTGGAACAACGTTTATCTTCAAAAAATTACTGTATTTATCTTCGAGGTTCAATCAGATTTATTGTTCTACTGCAAAAAAAGACGCCAAAAGTACTTCTCGACACCAAACCATGTTTCCGTCCCGAAATATGATTCACATGAAACCTCCTCAGGGCATCCACTCTCAACACAAACTTCCTTACCATTACCCCTTGTTCAGAAAAAATACGATATATATCTGTCCTTTGCATTGAAATCCAACACACTTAAATACAGCATTTGAGTTTGAGGGGTGGTGCTGTCACCCGAATCGAAATAATGTTTTTGTGTAAATATTATTGGTACGAATAATATGTTTATGCCCTGTGAGGTGTACAGCTGTGAAGGTCGAAGGTTGCCACGCCTTATTGAGGTAAATAGGTGTAGGCTATTGATAAATGTAAAATATTTTCTAGTTTTATGTTATGATAGTTCTCGTAAACATAACTTAGAAGTCCACAACAATGGTTAATATCACAATACTTTTGTTTTTTATGCGACTCTTTATTCGTGCTACTTTCCTCGCAGTGTTTCCTCGCAATTCCAGCAAATGCTGTTACTCCCACAGTTGTCCAGTCAACTCGCTTTTGAGAATTTACACTAGTTACACTGTAGGTATTAACCAACTCATTTTGGAACACACACTCTATGAAGAGAAGCCCAATTTTAAAGTAAAATAAAGATACATTGATACTTTTTTTTACCAACCCTAATATGTTCTTTTCTCACGCTACAAATATCAGAAGGTGTGCGCAGCTCAATTACTTTCTCCTGTCCTTTTTGAAAATGTTTTGACTGAGTGAACAGTATACCACATGCTAATTTGAGGAATATCTGATTACTTTATTAGTCAAAATACATTTTAGAAATGGACATAGGTGAAAAGCATGATTCGGAACAACGCTCATGCAAATGTATCCATCCTTTCCCAATTCTTCCTGATATGCATCCATTTGTCTACTACCATTTTGATACATATACATTTTCTACTTAATTTTAAGCTTAATCTGAAGTGTGCATGATACATGTTAAATCCAATTAGTGAGCTCTCAGTGCCATAGCGCTTCTCAGACATCACGTGTTTATGTGGGATACAATGAAACATGTAATATGTCTTCAACAGGAAGTGTTGTGTTGTCATGGTGATCATAAAATGTAAGGCATGCTCTTTGAACAACTGATAGTTTCAGTTAACAGGCTCCTGTTCTATTTGGTATTTCAATAGGATACACTAAACTTTGTAAAAAAACAACTTTATATTTTTCAGAAATTGTATTGCGCTCGCTTTTGTGATTTGTTTTCTAGAGCGTATGCCGAGTTGTCATCAAAGTTATTGGGACATTTTCAAGGGTGTCTTCTTATTATGTCACCACCAATCTGCACCAAATGACTGATCATTGATAAAAAAGACAGAACCACAAAGAAATCAGAGGTAATGAAACACCAACTATTTTGACAACAGCTATTAATCATGTTTGACTAATTTCTATTAAAGCTATACTGTTGGAAGTGACCCTTTCTGCAGGGTAATCCCCAGCCTTTTTGTATTCCTCCTCCTTATTTTTCTGACTCCTTTTTGCTGACTTTTAGGATCCTGGGCACTTTACCACTGTTTACCAGTATTAAAGTGCATGTGCTCTGTAATCTAAAACATGGTAAGATTGGCTTCTTCACAACTGGCATATTTAATGTACTTGTAAGTCCCTAGTAAAGTGCACAATATGTGCCTAGGGCCTGTAAATTCACTTGCTACTAGTGGGCCTGCACCACAGATTCTGCCGCCCACTAAAGTAGCATTTCAAACATGTGTTAAGACTGCCGCTGCAGAGCCTGTGTGTGCAGTTTTAAACTGCCATTTAGACCTGGCAAGCGTACCCACTTGCCAAGCCCAAACCTTCCTTTTTATTACATGTTAATCACCCTGAAGGGAGGCTCTAGTTAGCCCCAATGGCAGGGTGCAGTGTGTTTACAAATTGGGACCTATGCTTCCAGATAGTGAGAAACTCTTAATTCTGGTTTCACTATTACAAGACCTATTCCTCCCATAGGATAGCATTGGAGTTGCCTTAAAACATTTTTTAAGTGTAACTTCCAAATAGGAAAATAGAGAAATATGGAGTTAGTGTCCCTGATTTTAGACTGTAACTATGAAAATACCAATTTTAGAAAGTTGGCATTTTCTTACTTTAAACATTCTGTGCTTCTATCTGTCTCTGAATACACATCTTGGGTTGTTGACAGACGGACTTTGTGCATTCCCTCTAGACAGGCACACACAAATGGAGCTTGGGTGTGACATTTGCATCCTGGTTGATGGGCCATTAACTGGTTGATGGAGGCAGAGCTTAGCACTGCCTCACTTACTCCTGATTAGGGCTGTGCCTTTCCTTACACAAAGGGCTGCATAACCCACTGCATAGTGTCTGGAGCCAAAGAGGGCAGGTCAGGGACCTTGTGGACTTCAAAGGAAGGCCAGGAATTTTATCCCACCTTCTAGAACTATGGCATCAAAGTATAAATACTGGAGCCCAATCCCTGCCAAATCAGGTCTCTACTGGAACCAAGGACACTCTGCCATGAATGAGGACTGTTGTACTCCTGGGAGGGACTGCCACTCTGCACCTGCATTGCTGTGTTGGCCTATTGCTGTTGTGTGCTGTGCTGTAAGAGGGGCTGCTACTTTGCTTTTGCTCTGCTGTGTTGGCCTGCTGCCTGCTGTTTCTGTCCTGCACTGAGAGGAACTGGATTTGCTTTCTATATCCTTGAACCCAAGAGTCTCCAAAGGCTTGCTGGCTTGCCTCCTGTTCTTCTGCAGTCTTAGGGACATTAAATACTGCTTATAGCTGTCCTGGTGCAGCTGTACTCTGCCATCTGTGAGTCCTATCCCTACAAAAGGTTCCCCCCTCCAGTCCTGGGATTCAAAAAGTGGGTTCTGCAACTGCACACTTCAAAAAGTGACACATCACCCCGAGTGCAGCATAAGTATTGACTCATCATGTCCTCACCTTTGACTCATTGCTTCAACAAAGGTACTGTTCAGTGGACCCTGCGTGGATTCTGTAGCCGGTTTATCCTCCATCACCGTTGGCATGGGTTTTTGATTTGCATTTGTCCCTCACAACCTCAAGTAACCTTTTGACCACTAAAGACTTCTAAGCACTGTTTTCTCAGTTAATCTTTACAAATTCATATCTCGACTTCCACTGATTGGAGTTTTGTTGTTTTGGTCTTGTTTTATTGAGATAAATATTCTCTATTATACTAAACCAAAGTGGAATCTTTTTTTGGTGTCTTTCACTGTGTTACTGGAATTAAGTGTTGCACAAATACTCTATATGTTGCTTCTTAGGTTAAGCGTGACTTTTCTGTGCCAATCTACCAGGGGTTGAGCGCACCTTAATTTAGGGAGTGTAACTGATTAACTCTGACTAGGACTGTGGCACCTATATCAAATCCCATGATCCTAAATAATGAAGCCACACAAATATTTTTCGTATCTGAATTTGTTCATTCATTTCCAAGATGTTATTATGTACATGAACGTATTCAAGGACCTGTCATACTGCAAAGACCACTACTTGACAAACCTCAATATTAGAATGAGCAAATGAGAAATAATGGCACTATCACTTAGATTTGTGGAAGTATCACTGGCTTAGCACTGTCAAAATGAGACTATCAGTCCCCAATATCCTTTTATTTTATGTGGGTAGTGAAGTCAATTTTAAGAGTGATTTTCTGTTCTTGAATAAGGGAACACCTACCAATGACGGTCTAAGTAACAGCAGAGTCGGGCATCCTCAGTTCTGCCTTATGGCCTGGAGGTGCTCCTATACAGCAACCAATGGTGTGATGGCCTACATCCCAAGAAGAGAAAATCTTTAACACAGTCATAAGTCAAGTGGTCTCTTTAATGTTAGGAGTGTTTCACATGGGCAGGCAATGGCTACTTAGATGGATAAATGAAGTTCTCTACTCTTTGTTTGGTTACTTATGGGTCTCTTTATTTTATGTATATAAGTCTCATGCTTTGCTCTGCTGTGGTTGGATTCGTAATGGTTGTTTCCATTCTTCCTCTCCCTTCTAGTTTCAACCTGACTGGACCATGTGGTTGTCGCACCCCTCGGACAGCAGAGGAAAGAACCATAGGTACTGTATACTCTTTAATTTGGTCTCATTTTTAAGGGGGTGGTTGTGAGGAAGATAATCACTGTTTCCCTATCTCATCACTGTTTTGGCATGTTTGTTTCTTTTACTTGAAAACGTAGCATGCATGGCTTTTTCTATTTTCCAAATAATAAGAGGAACCTGTCTGGTTAATTCCGATAACGAACGAGACTCCTCCATGCTAACTAGTTACGCGACCCCCAGCGGCTGTTGTTGCTTTAATGGATACTTCATTTCAAGAATAAACTGAACCTTTTGCCTTTTATCCTGGTCCGATTTATGCTGGATGGCCATGAACAAGACACCAAGACACAAAATACATGGATAATTGAACTTTAATTCATGAGTGCGTTTACATCTATTTGCCGAGGTTTTTTGTTTCTTTGCAGAAACATAGGAAGGAGTGTGGAGGATCCTCCTGCCAGGAGCACCGTACATACGCTAATTTGTTGTTATTATTGCGAATTTGGTGATTCACTGTGAGCGCTGATTCCTATGTCTTTCTGAATCAGCTCTTGGTCCGTCCATCAGTCTGACAATGGTAACTGGTGGATTTGAAGTGTGCCATACCCAACTTTTTCATGTGTTTAGTCCAGATGTGTGATCGAACTTGAGACACACTATTGCCCTCACTACGACTTCGATGGTCTTGAAAAAAGACCGCCTAAGCCGCGGGAGACAATATACCACCAGCATGGTATGCTTGGCCCCCTATTATGATATTTTCACTGGCCCAGCGGAAAAGTCACATCAACATTGAAGCCGGCTCATAATAGAGCCAACGGCAATGTTGATGTGCAGCGGGTGTAGCAGCACCCTGAGTCCCCCTTACCACCAGCCACCGCCATGGACAGGCTGGCGGTTGGGGACTCATAATTCCCAGGGCAGTGCTACTTGCAGTGCTGCCCTGGGGATTATGACGCCCAGGCGAAAGCCTGGCGGTATATTGGAGGGACCGGCGGTATGGCCGTGGCTAATGCACTACGGTCATAGTACACTGGCAAAACACCACCAGCCTGTTGGAGGTATTACAGCCAATGTTCCGCCGACCGCCAGTGTCGTAATGAGGCCCTATAAGTCTTATTTGGCAACTTAAAGTCCATGGAGTTGAGAGATGTCATTCAAGAAAACTTGAGCTATGTCTATCACTGGGGAAAGTTTCTTTAAAGAAATGAAGTGACCCAGTTTTGAAAAGTAAGCTGTGTCCTCCAGTAGATTGGCAAATTTTTATGAATTGTTCAATTCAACCATAAAGCCCATTGAGATATTTGATGGTTTTTGTGGCCTGAATAGAGGCTGAAGGAATCTTGTTGGGCTACTATGACGAGCTTTTGCCTGGACACACACTACTTTCCACATGCTTCTTGACAGTCTGGCTAGTGAAAATGCCAACTGACTGTTTGTGCTACTTCCATTGAACTGTGAATTGGAGAGTAATGCCATTAACTTGATCTTTCAACTCTTTACAATTTACATGGGAGATACAAAGCTACATATTAAAAGAGCAAAGCCCTTCCTGATTCTTCTATTGTTCCTGTTGCAACCATTGGGTGTGAATCACAGAGCACTGGGCTCCAGCTACATGCTCCAAACATATGTTTATGGCATACCTTAGTGCAGAGGTGATTGGTAATATAATCAAAATCTTGGAAGGCTCTTTTTTAACTGGTCTTTTGTGACAAAGCACCAGTTGTTCATGATGGTGCCAAGAATGAGAGGTAATGTTGTAATGGAAATTATAAAAAAAAGAGGGACTAAGGGGTATGACAAGGACAGGTGCAGTTCATCAATATTAAAAATAATAAATATCATAACAGATCTTATGCTGTCTACCCTCACTTGTTTATGACTGAAATCTTCACATTCTGAGGATGCCTTTACTTAGTTTTCATAGCTAGATGAGTAATTAGGCAATTCTCAGGGAAAATATTATGCTGACATGTGTAGCAACGCAAACAAAAAAAGGCAATAAATAGCTAATTTAAGGGTCCACTTTAAGAATAGATGTAAGGAGATTAAGCTTGTGATAGAAAATATATGAAGTACAGAATATTGTTCAAGGGACCAAAAATTGGCAAGGTAAATTTGTAAAATGCCTCCAGAATCAAACCTCTTGAAATCAGTCTAATATCTATTATCAAGAATGTCATACTAATCACCAGAAATACAGTTTCCTGGTTTATGCCTTATGCATTGAAGTGTGGTCTATAGAATTGACTCAAGCAGGCAGGACCAACAGATAATGAATGTTGAAACAGGGTAGAATGACAGTGATGTAGGCTCTGGGCAATGTAGGCTCTGGGCAATTGTAGCCTTTTTTGTGATTTTGTACCTGTGACTTGAAGAATTTGAAGGATCTGTGGGAAGCAGTCTTACAATGAGGCTCTCTTTGAGGCAAAATCAAAGGTAGATGAAAGTATTTTCACTTCGTGGTCTGGGCCTCCAGCTGAGGCAGTTTTGATAGGGAAGCTCATATGAAGCAAAATAAGAATTTTAAGCTGACTCTGCAGCAACTTCTCACATATTCTTTCTTGCCAAGTGAACGTTGGTGAGTTGCAAAAACTGTAAAAAGTAAAGACGGTGCAATAAAAACGAATTCTTCTAAAGAGCTCTTGGATTGTGTGTGATTTTTCAAAAATAAGAAAAACACAACCTTAAAGCTTAGGAACTGACTTGCACAATAGACTTCAGGCAGGTCTACATTAAAGAGCTTACTACTGCATTTCCCAGCACCAGCATTGATAGTTAGCAAGGCCTCTGATTCAGGAAAGGACATTCTCATGAAGAGAATCAAGGGTGACCTGTTCTGCTTCCTCCTTCCTTGACTTTTTACCTATTGTGTGTGTCCAAATAATGCTCTAAAGTTTATTATTAGGTGAGAGGTGAAATTGGGTCTCAGAGCAGTAATGTAAAACACATTTGAAAGTGTCTTAGCCACAGTATGCATGAAATGACATCACTGCATTCAAATTAGGCATGCAATGTCCTATGCATGAAAAGCCACAAATCTAAAATAGATAGCACAAATCTGATTACAGGTTTGAGAGATGCAGACAAAATTACATTTAGAATTTATTTGTGATGATTATCCCATCTACAGTGAAGTAAGATGCTTATACAATAGATATGTTGCACATAACATACAGTCCATGTCCAATACAGTCTATAACTAAGTGAAAGAGACATATTTTAGGGCTGGCCTTTCCTGCATCCCAGTTTCCATGATACCTCCTGTCACGGCAGCGTAGGGTGCCCTACAATAACTCTATGGACTTCCAAAAACTTCTTCACAACATAAAGAGATGTTGATACAATTTCATTCACAGAAAAAAAGGCCCTGTCAACCATGAAGGAGGCTAGACAAGTTGACTGAGTTGCTCATATCCTAAAATATCTATGATTGACACACTGTAGTCTTTCAAACTTTAGAATTACAGCTATGCTCTTTTTACACATATATTAAATTAAAATGGGGTTACACAATGATGTCAGTAGGGTACCTGACCTTGAAAACTAATAATACTCTGATCCTACCTATCTCTCTGCCTCCATTAAGCTGTTTTTTTCAGATGTGAAATGTTAAAAATAGAGCTGCTGCTGGACTTGGTGGGAGCTCTCTTCAGGCAGTAACCACAATCTTAATCAAGGTAGGGCACAAGAAATCCTATATCAACCCCCTGGTAGCTTAGCACAGAGCAGTGAGGGTTGACTTAGAGGCAATGGGTGATATATTTGTGCAGCATTTCAAACAGTAAAACAGTGAAAACACCACATAAAAAGATCCCACAACAGGGTAGAAAAATAGAGCAACATTTACTAAATTAAACAAGACCACCATGTCAAAAATCCAATCAGTTAGCCTGAGTTGTGATTTTTTAAGAAGAGACTGGAAAATAGTGCCTAAAAGCATAAACCGCCAATCGGGATGTCTGGTCGTGCTGGACTAGGTCAAAGTCAAAAGTTCAAGCTGACTGCGATGAAAAGTAAGTTGGTTATAGTCCCAGGTTAGTTCCGCTGAAGTTTACCTTCTCAGGTTTTGTGCCAAGGGTCCCGTTCATGTAGAAGAAGTTCTCCAGAACCAAGGTGAGCATCATTGGCGATGGTCTGCTTGGCACAAGGAGCAGGCCAGATGCTGCAGATGGGTGGACTAGAGCCTATTGTTGACAATCCACGCAGGCAGCCAATGCTTGCTGTGTAAGGAGATGGAATTGTGGCAGCTCATGCTAACTTTCTGTGTGAGCTTCACGGTTCCATTGAAAACTGGCCAATTTCCGAAGAGTTCAGAAGAGCCACACCAAAGACCCAAGACCTGAGAGGGGCCTCTTGGGTATCAGGAACTCATTGAAGACAGGGCCAGGAGCTATGAGGAGTTGGTTATGTCCCTGAGGCTCAGATCAGAAGGCCAGCAGACTAGCCCTTTGAGTCACTCTGAGGTTCTGGGTTCAAGATGGAGTTGAAGGTCCAGTTGTTCTTCCCCAGGAACCAGGCTAGCAGAGCAAGGCAGGTGCTCCATAGTAGCAGAGTAGAAGTCCAGCAGAGTGGCAATCCTTTCTGTAGTACAGCAGTCCTTAATGGTAAAGAATCCACAGGTCCAGAAGATTTCTGATGTGGTGGTGTCTGAGGTTTTTCACACAGTTGCACATTTGAAGTGGTGAAAAGCTTCTAGAGGCTTGTCTTTGAAGTGCACAGATGCCCTGCCTTTCCTGGCTCTTAATCTTCTACTGCGTGTATGCAATCCTTTGTGTGGAGACAGGACACAGCCTATTCAGGTGTAAGTGAGGTTGGGCCCAGCTTCCCCCCCCCACACCCTGCCAGTAATGGTCCATTCAGTCATACCTAAGCCCCCACTGTGTGTGGCATCTAGGAGGAATATACAGAGCTCAATTGCCAACTAACCCCAGTCATGTGACCAGAGACGGGCTGCAGGCACCAAATGCCTAAGGCAAGAAAATGGCAATTTAACGAAAGTGGCATTTTCAGAACTGTAGCTTAAAATCTGACTTCATCTAAGTTAGGATTTTAAATTATGATTCCAGATACACCAAACATGAATCCGTTATTTCTTCACATTTCGCAATGGCAATTACAAAATGTAATAAGGCACTTCTGATTTTTTCATATGAGAGTTACAGGCCTTGCAGTAGTGAAAAACAAATTTAAGTTTATCACTACCAGCACATGTAAAACTTAAAGGTACATGCCTTTCTTTTTAAATACATTGCACCCTGCTCTCTGGGCTGTCCAGAGCCTACCGTAGGGGCAACATATGTATTAAAACAGAAGGTTTAGGCTTGGCAAAAGGTTTATTTTGCTAGGTCAAAATGGCAGTTTAAAACTGCACATACAAGTTCTGCAAATGGCAGCACTGAGCCATGCTTAAAGGGCTACTTAAGTGGCTGACACAATCAGTGCTGCAGCCTCACTAGAAGAATTTAACTTACCAGCCCTAGGCACATGTAATGCACTTTACTTGGGACTTTAAATTAATTAGGTCAGTTGTGGATAAGCCATTATTACCACATTTAGAGGAGAGGGCACAAGCGTTTTAGCACTGGGTAGCAGTAGTAAAGTGCAGAGTCATAAATCCGAAAAAACCCAAATTCAGCAAAAATAGGAGTGAAGGCAAAAAGTTTGGGGGTGATCCCACAAAAAAGGCCGTTACCAACAGGATATAACAGGAGGCATGGTGAATTATGGGACCTGTCCATCACTGCCTCATAGATGCTGGCAGCCAAGCAGGAGATACTTGGGATTTTAGACATATGACTCCCAGTCTCAGAGCATATGCATGCCTGCCAAATATGCCACAAGTGCAAACTGCCTTGCCAATAGTGCAAATGACACCAGGTGGTTTTGCCATATCTGCCCTCCACCTTCAGGTGTTGGTAAAAATGCCCCTCAAACCTTGGACTTTTTTGAAGTTTTTAATGTGAGAACCCTATATACTGAGGAAAAAGCCTGGCCCCAGGAGGCAGTATTCGAGCATTGAAACAAGTCAATGAAAAGGAGAAACAGAGTCCATTACTTGGCCCTCCTGTTTTTAATCTTACAGTAGGGAGACACCAGGAATTTTTTTTAGGTGACTTGCATAAACTTTTAAGGTAGATCTGACATTTAACAAAGGCAGAACCTAAATTTCGAAATAAGGGACAAGGCTTTACCAAAACTGGATAACCCATTAATAGCAAACTATACAACCAGTGCGCAATGTAACTCTTGGATACTTGCCAGTGCTAGGTGTGGAACCCACAGAGGAAGGGTGCCACAAAATGTAGGTGAGGGTTCATCATCCAAAATGGATACATGTAGGATATTGTAATTACTTAAGGGGTGTGGCTGTTTCTTGCAGGAGCGTTCTACATCTTGTAAGTTTATGTCTCTTTACACTGGTGTAAAACATTAACTCTTCTTACTAGCTCTTTTGTGTGATAGCTATCTATGCTGTAACTGTTCTGTTTATTTGAGTGAACTGTTTGATATTCCTTCTGCTACTGCCACTTGTCCTTTCCATATTCTTTTTTTTTTAAAATCTGTTTATTAAACATTATGCACACACAACAACATGTTTAGTCACTAATAATTTTTCAAATTGTTTACACGCATTTGTAAGTCACTACAGCGCGGTTGCGCAATACAGTTCCAGAAGCACCATTGTAAATTATGCAACTAATTGATTAACAAAGGTCACAGCTAAACACCGCTGGTATTATTCCTAATGCTGGATGCCCCAACCCCAAATTGTGGGATGAAATAGAGCGAGGGCCCGATTATTGTACTTGAAGATCAGGACAACACCCTTGAGATGTTAGTTGTGAGGTATAATAGAGTATAGAGCCATTTTAGGGATATCCAAAGCCAAACATGCAGTGCATGAAGGCGTGGTCCCTGCGTAAGCAACCAAGAGTACCACCACATGCCGTTAGGAGGGGGCGTGAGGGGGTTAATGTGCTGAAGGATTGTGGGCGGGGGGCATAGGGAGGGTATGTGTCATCCCTGTTTTCGATCGCTACCACAAAAATGTCCCAGACTTCGGGGCCATCCTGTATTAGACCCTTGTATTGCAGTAAGCGTAATGTCTGAGCTTCGGCCTGCGAGTGATTGTGCAAGTCACGAAGCCAGGCAGAGTGAGATGGTACGTGTGGGGCTTTCCAGTGCGTGGCTATTAGGCGCTTGAAGACAGCAAATGCCAAATCAATAAATCTATGCAGATGTTTATCGCCTTTGGCGCGTTGACGTATACCAAGTAAACATGAGTCAGGGGTGGACGACTAAATGTGAGATGTAATGTCTGCTGTGGTATTTGTGACCCGATGCCAGGCTGAGTTTATGGGGTGACAGCTCCAGACCATGTGATAGAAATCTGCTGCCGGGGCAGCACATCTAGGACATGTCGAGTTTGCATTCGGGTATATTCTTTGGATGCGGGCCGGAGATAGATATGCTTGGTGAATATAATTGAATTGGGTGTAACGCAACCGAGGGTTGCAGGATATTGACTTAATCATTGTAAGAGCCGCAATCCATGTTTTTTGTGATAGTGGTGTAGGGAGGACAGAGTCCCAACGTGCTTTAGCAAGCGGTAACGCGGTGCAGACCTCCGTCATCAGTACTGTGTATAATTTAGTTATGATGCCTTTTGCGCTGCCCATCGTAAGGATAACAGTAAGTAGTTGGGATTCGGGAGGTTCATTATTGCCGGAACCCCAAAGGTTGTTAAGTAGTCGTTTAATAGCATTGTACATCAGGAAGGCTCCTGTGTGCATAACCCCAGCGGCCACTAGGTCCGCGAAGGTGCGTAATTTAGAACTCGAGTAGTAGTCGCCTACGTTTAGAGTACTTATGTCCCCCGTATCATGATTTAATGATAATGTTTGGGTATTTGGTAGCTGGAGCAGTGGTAACAGGGGGGAGTAGGGGGATAGAGGGGACTTACTTTGAACGTATCTGCGCCAACAGAAGCGAGCTGCCTCTAGTAATATAAGTTTTGAGAGTAGGCGGTTAGGGCCAGATAAAAGTGAGGACAGCAATGTTTGCGGGCCAAATATGTCTGCAGCATTATGCCTTCAGAGGAAGGGGTCTCTTTGAGCCATGTAGACACCCATAGCAGCTGAGAAGCGGCGTAATATCTCTCAAAGTTGGGCATGCCCAAGCCCCCCGCCTCTTGCGGGTATTGTGTTGTAGTTAACGCTACCCTGCGTCTGTCTCTGCCCCAGAGTAAATCAGTCAATAATGAGTGCAGTTTGTTAAAGAACGCGCGTGGCAGACACAGCGGCAGGGCAGTAAAAAAATATAAGAACCTTGGAAGGATGAGCATTTTAGCTATTGCTACTCGACCCATGGGAGATAAGGGGAGCGAGCCCCAGAATGACATTGAGCTGCGAGTAGAGCTGAGTGCTCTATCAATATTGCCTTCTTTCAGGTCAGTAATGGAGTGATAGATTTGGATCCCGAGGTACTTAAAGGTATTGTGTGACCATGGGAGTTGATATTGCGGTAGTGTCATGTGAAGGTCTGTTGGTATGGGGGTAAGAGGAAAGATACTTGATTTGGACCAATTGACGCGTAGACCAGAAGCCAGGGCAAAGGAGTCGAGCATTGACAGAACCCCAGCCATAGAGGTGGAGTGTTTACGCAGGTATATCAGGGCGTCATCCGAGTATAAGGATATAATATGGTGTGTGTTAGACTCGGAGATGCCCCACAGGTGCGCGTAACTACGTAGTTTAATTGCTAATGGTTCCATAGCTATGGCGAATAATAAAGGGGATAATGGACATCCCTGTCTGGTGCCTCTGCCTATGGGAAACGCCTCAGAGATAACACGACCGTTTTTGACTCGAGCTGTGGGTTTAGAGTAGAGCGTTTTGATCCATTGTAAGAAACCGGAGCCAAAACCAAACGCTTTAAGCGTGCGTAGAAGGTAATCCCAGCTCAGTGTATCAAACGCTTTCTCAATGTCTAAGGAGAGGGCTACAGCTTTTGGTTCTGTGTTATTGTGCATTATGTGGAGCAATCTTCTGATATTTAAAAAGGTGCTTCTTCCAGGGATGAAACCAGACTGGTCTGAGTGTATTAAACTTTCTAGGTGGGGAAGTAATCTATTTGCTAGTATTTTCCCCAGTAATTTACAGTCTGTGTTGAGAAGAGAGAGCGGTCTGTATGATGTAACATCTAAAGGGTCGCGGCCTGTTTTTGGGAGAACAACTATTAGAGCTTCGCGCATGGATTCCGGTAATAGTAATTTATTTCGTGCTTCATTAAATACTTCTATGAGTGGCTGCAGAAGATGTGTAGCGTGGGAGTGAAAGTATTCCACCGGCAGGCCATCTGAGCCAGGGGTTTTGCCACGTGCCATTTGTGTTAGTGCCACGCGCAATTCTTCTATTGTAATGGGGCCGTCCAAGGTGGTATCATTGTCTATAATATGTTGGTTGTGAGAGACAAATGTTAATATATCAGTTAGGTGCTGCTCTGACGGGGGGAAGGAGGTGTATATAGAGTGCGGTAGTATGTTAAGAAGGCGTCGTTGATTTCGGATTGAGTATTGACAATGACGCCGGAGCTTAAACGTATTGCACCAATAGGTGATGATTGCGAGGGTTGGCGGGTCAGCCACGCCAGTAGTCTGCCCGATCTATCTCCTTCGGCGTGTTGCCGTGTCATGTAGTGTCTGTAGTCGTGCTTACCCAGCCTAGTGTCTGCTTCTTTGTAGGCAGCTTTAAGCGAATTCAGTCCAGACAATGTGGCCACGCCACTGGAAACCTCGATCTCCGCTTTACGGAGCTTGACCTCTAAGTCTTGTAGTTCTTTAGTGAGTATCTTCTTTACTCCCACTGTGGCTGCGAGGCAATGGCCACGTATCACCACGTCCTTTCCATATTCTTTGTGATTGGGAAGGTTATGCTGCTGCTTTCCTTGTGGTAACTTCGCTGTGTTGTGAAGCTTGATATAGAACTTTCCCCCATATAAAAACATGTGCATTGCCAATGCTTGTTTAGAAGCATGGAGTGAGTGAATTTGTGAAACCTCACAAGACATGCAAGAAAAGATTTTACGTGTGAAACTAGCACGTTTTGAAATGGAGTAGACAACTCTGTAAAATGTGTAAATATAGCAGACAAGTGGCCCATGACATATATACCAGCTTGAGGCAGTTCTAGCATTTTAGTCAACCGCAGTGTGCATGCTGGGGTTTTGAAATGCAGCATGCTGTTTGGGTGAAAAGCAAGTTATGGGTGATGGTGTCATATGTCATAGTGCATCTTTGCAGACATGTGAAATGCAAAATAAAATGTAGCTTACTTTCTGCCTTTTCTCTTGTAGGCAATTAGGAGTTAAACAGCACAGTGAAAGGGCAGAAATGTCCTTTCAAATGCAAATAGGAGCACGTTGCTGCTGATGGCTAACAATTATACACCTTAAAAAGCAAGCATCCTAAAAAACGATTTTATTTATCAGATCAATACGACCAACAGCAGCAAGGTATGCCTGAAGAGACATTGAGAAAGGAAAAACAACGTACTGACACCCCTCTTTGTAAGGAGAGTTTGAAGTGGTGGAAACCCTGTAACACCAGTGGGGTGCGCCCTCTCTTGAATCTGTACAGCACGCACTGAAGGTGCAGCCTCGCTAGGGCCGCCAGTGCGTACAGGCCATCATACAAACGTATCCTTCATTGAAGGCTGTTCCGAGATACTAGTTGAAAAGCTTTCAATTGTAATATGCAAGAGAGGTTTCAGGGGTAATAATGATTAACATATGCTTTCCCCTTAAAACCACTGAGATTTAAACAACAGCATCCTATGTAGGTGAAATGTTTAAGTATTTATTCTCTTTAAAAAGAAAAAAAACAGTCACATTACATGAACATGGATCCTGTCAGCATACCATCGTACATGTTGTATAAACATTTACATTTTTAGACAGTAGAATATAATATACACACCTCTTTTTCGGTAGTGTACACCAAACCTGCAATTCTTGTGGGGTACTAAATTCACGAACAGCCATTGAATGGGGCAACTTCATAAGACACGTTTACCAAACATTTGCAAATAGGTCAATAAAACCGTGGCCCACTCTTAATTAATTCAAAGATGTGAAATAGTACAACAGACGTTTGGACACAAGCCAGAAATGTAATAGGATATTTTCAACTTTAGGTGTAACTGAACATATTCTGAGAAAGATGACATGCTTAGTAGATCTGAAGTCTTAACACTGAGGCCAGTTCTCAGGGCATCACTGGAGTGTGATGGGTTACATATGATGCAAATTATTCGTCTTGTCAATGAAATTTAACTAAAGCTTCTACTTGTATTACATTTGACATAACGCCACATTATTTGTCGTTTATTAACTTCATGTGCGTATAAAAATTAACACGGAACAGATCTGCTAGGTCCCAATTATATGTGTGTTTAGGACCGTCCAGCTCACACGCTGCCACCATGCAACACTTTGTTTCACCACTCCATACATTCAAAGGGAAATAAAAGCTATTAATCGGTGAGCAGTGGGCTGAGCTGGATTCCCATGTATTGAATGGGTTTACAGCTCGTTTGTGATTGATCTACGCCGCAAGAGTCCTTAGGTGGCTCCAAATTACTTTGGTTTTGGTATGGGGCAGGGTTGGGGTATTTGCTGAGTCGATTCCCGGAAGGGTAGCGGCCGAAGGAAAACCCCATCACAGCCCCATCGTCTACCCAGTTCCATTCCCTACTTCCCTGTACCATCACATGGAGGCAATTTTTCAGTTTTTGTCAGGTCTGGTGCCTATTTGACTTTTCCAATGTTACTTGTATATGTCGTACTATATCTTTATTTAATATGCATCATTAGAAACAATTTCAAAGGCATATTTCTCGATCAACTATCTAATGAATGTACACAAATGGAAGTGCATGCCCTTTTATTATATTAAAAGACCAGCATGCACTATGATTTTTGTTTGTTCCTATTAAAACCACTGGCTCTCCGCATTTAGGGCAGATCCACCTAAATGGGACCTTTATTTATCCAGCAGAAAATACTTCATCTTTTGGTAGACATGTTGATGTTATCATTGTCCCTAGCACAACCTGATGAATAGTTCCATAGAAAAGAGCGTCGGAATCCACATTTAGATCTAGGAAGCTGGAAAGGGTTACCAGCCTACCTGTCACCTATCCTGGTCAGAATTCAATAGGTTGTGACACTGCCTGGATATTCTTGAGCAATACAAATTAAAGATCTACAACAATTTCTGGATGACAAATCATGGTGGTAGGTTTCCTACTGCGATGGGGGGAGGAGGTGCATCGTCTAAAGTGAAAGGAGAGTGAGGTGCAAAGGTTGCATTTACTCACATCAGCATGTAACAGTTCTATCAGAAAATGTGTGCCATATGAAACCATTTTTATTTGGTACATAGGACAGCAAGCAATTTTGATGAATTTCAAATACCAGCTTGGGTATAAATGATACGTGTTAAGAAAGCATGCAGTGAATGTAAGAAGGCAAGCACAAACAGACTGCTAAACCCAACACAACTCATAGCATGTAAAAAAGACACACATAATGGAGCTGATACCTCAATTTAAAGTGTGTATGGAAAGTAGCATGTTCACACTGGTATGTACCTCCGTGGGATGGCTAGTCTTCACTACTTTCGAGCATTATGATGTCAGCTTTTAGTTTTGTTTTAATTTTCAGATATATCTACAAACCGTCAGAGAATGTTCGATTTCGCGTAGTGAAAAATCGGCAATTCAGGCATTTGGCATTGCTTTGAGGTTATTATCCAACAGCCAAAAAAGGCATTAAGAAAACACATGATTAAAGGTATAGATGCACTAATATCCACGTAAATTCCCCATATGTTGGCTTAACAACAACACCCTCTCTTTGTTTCGCAATCACTTCCTTGATATGAAAATAAGTTTTGTTTACCGTATGACGACACTTGATCAGACATCATAATTTTATAAAGCAGTGGTTTCATTCACATCATTGTCATTTTTATAAGGAACTGAAAAACTGTGCATCTCTTCCTGTGGGTGTAGTGTAGTCTATATTCATCTTATTCTTCAAGTGCAGCAAAAATAGGACTAGATTAATTATTTGCAATAACGTTCAGTGTTCCCTCAATTAAAATGAACAGAAAAACCCCACCCTGACCTCCCAAGGCCGTTTAAAAAAAACTAAAGTTGATGTGGGTTGAATAAAAAACAGATTTCTTATCACTAAACGTGTACAGTATATATATATATATAGAGAGAGAGAGATTTCAGTTCTGTAAAGTGCAATATTCATTTGTTATAGGGAAACTCTTTAACTCAGAGAGGTGAAAAAGATTTGTCAAATCCGTATTAAAATAATATCCCTTCATTTCAGTGCATGACAAATACATTGAGTGTTGCCCCATAATATATGTGGTTTAGAAAAGATCATATAATCTTTATTTCTTAAATTAAACATACGATCTATTTTGAATCTGGTTAAACTCAGAGCGTATTGCAAGGTGATGCTAGTTCAATAGAAATGCCTCTTAAATCATTTTACTCACATTATATCTCATTTTTTGTTGTTGATATGTATGGCTGCTGACTTAATAGCCTTTCCTGTGCACCAACAAGTCATCCAACATAGATTTTAATTTGCGACATCATTTCATGAACCTAGTTAGAAACAAAGTCACAGAAAAGAACATAATTAGCAAAGAAACAAGTGCTCTTGACAAGTTTTATCCAACAGTACTGACAGTTAGAAATGCCAAACAATATTCAAGAATAATGTGCCAGTTGTCTACTTCATAGTGCAAACGCCATGCTCTTACTACAACCGAAACTGCTGCTTCCGAGGCACAGACATGACAGAACATTTCCTTCTTAAGCCGGAATTTTTCCTTTAATATTAGCATCACCCTAAGGTGTTGGACCCTTGCCTTTTATAGATTATTTTACATTTATGTATATAGGACTGCACAGTATACTTGTTGCAACTATTCATCAGCTCGCAAAGGGCAAACACAACAGCTTAGGAGTGTACAGACGTCTGTATGTGCACGTTTGTCCACGAGCCTGTATAAACTCTGTCAGTTTGCTTGTGCTTGGTGGACTTACTGATCTGGTTTTATTTCTGTAGTGGAAAAGTTAAACTGAACCAGTGTAAAAATGAACGAGGGTGATAAAGTATAAAAGGGGATGAGGCAGGAGGGGGGGGGGAGGGAGTTCAAATCAAAGACCAATTGACATATATAAAAATGATGTATGTTTCTTATACAGTCCACAGGGGGATTTTTGCAGGCTTGCTGTGATCTCTACAAATTGCCTCAGGCGAACTCGGCTCCGGGATCCCTTTGGTCTGTTTATCACGGAAACTGATGTTCGGATGAAGCTTTTCTGCTCACTTCTCTGTTTTTATTTCACAGACCTGTTAAGAACACATCCCTCTCATGTCCTCACCCCCGATAGAAGGCCGCTGGAGGGTTAAGTGACCAATAATCAATTATTATTGAGGAATAATCAATTGGCAATTTCCATAATTGTGCACATCTAAACACCGCCGAACAAGGAAAAGAAACAGAGCTGCACTCCGAGCATTGCCTTGTTAGCAGTAATTTGTTAACACGGGCTCTGAAAAAAAAGCTGCCTGCAGCTGGTACCGCAAATGTGTTTCCAGTGTTCAGGCCATCAACGTGACTCGCCGCTAAATGTATAGAATCAGCTTCTTGCTAAAAACTACAATTACAGGTGATATACAGATTGAAATCACAGGGCTGGTTTGTCGAAGAAAATTGTGCTAATGATGGGTTTTCGGATGGGGAATGCAGCTCTTTTCTTTCAGTGTGACGGGTACTGAAGGCAGCTGCACCTGTCTCTGTGCTGTGCGCTCCCGCACTTAATGATATCATCAGATATCATTAGGCAAAGTGTTCATAAACAGATGTTGAGTCTGTGCCTAAATGCTGTCAGATGAGCGCTTGCTGGCCTGAAACAGTGTTATTTATATAGAACATTTACGTTTGTTATGTTAATAACCCCACTATTAGCTCTCTGGATGTTGCGATAGGAATGTAAATGCAGTTAATATGAATAACAGCCTCTTTACTCTTTGTGCTGCAGTTGAGTATAACTTTTAGGCTTTTGAAGAAAAACAAAGCTACCCCCCGCAAAGTCTTTTTAATTTCCAGATTTTTTTTCTCCTTTTTTTGGCGCCATTCGGGATTCTGATCAGTGGATAAATATTACGATTCTTCAGATGTGACCTGTTAAAGAAGAGGCGTTAATTAACTCTTCCCTTAAAAGCACAAAGGCTGTTTGGGGGGGTTAAATTGACTGAGAAAACCATTGTCGTGGGTGAAGAAGTGATTTATTCATGTTAACTTGTCTCGACGCGATTTATCATAATCAAGTGTTAAACCGTTTGGATCTGTTGTGTCTACCAGGTAAGAATTCCAGATACATCATGCGTACAAATAACTGGACACTTTTCAATGACTTACATCATCCCTTCCTGGTATGTTTCAGCAAGCTACATGACCCTTTAGTTCTGCAACCTCCCTCTCCCTAAGATTTGCAATATGGTTCCGTACACTGCCGCTGGCCATTTTTTCCAACCGTTTCTAGCGAGGCCAACCACACAACGCCTTTACACAGTCCAATTGTAATTCACGCATTGCAGTATCAAACAAAGAACTAAACACTGCTGAAGGTCATTAACACACAATATTATTGCAGAGCACATCTGATTCCCTGTCTTCTCCTCTCCCCCATACAGAACAGAAATCTGTTACCGTGCCACCAGAGAGGAGATACGCTTCAGTTGATTTGGCAAAAGAAAAAAATGGGGTTTATCCTGCGAGAAAGCAGACTGTCCAGGGAGAAAACAAACAAGAGGCAGTTATTGATGACTGAGATGTACCTAATTAGCCAATGATAAATGGAATTTTTGTAAGTTATGGTGGCAGAATAGCCAACCAAATATTGAAGCGTCTAAACGTAATTTCATTTCCGGGTTGGACCTAAACTGAGAGCACAGTATGCCCAGAAGTGGTTTCCCGGCTCACTGTGTCAGCAGAACTAAGCTATAACAGGCTAAAGAACCCTAATTAGGACGAGATGGGTCCTAGTTTGCATGTGTTCTGGTTCAGGGAGGACCAGGCCTGGAAGTTTGGGCTGTACTGTTGATGTGAGGAACAGGGTTGAGACTGATTTGCATATATCTGAGTCCAACCTGAGGTGTCATGGTGGGTAAACAAATGGTGGAATGGGATGCGGCCTGAGCGGTCACCAGTGGCAGAGGTTAATTAAAGCTTTCCATTCATCACCTTGGGGTTCTGCATTTGCCACCCTAAGTACACCAGTTTTGCTCAGGCATCAGGGGCAGCTCCTTTGACATGGTGAAGGATTGTTGGCCCCCCTGGCTAATCCAGGAGCTGAAAGATAAAACAATATTTCATTATTGTTTTATCTTTCAGCTGCTGGCTTAGCTAGCAGTATGTGAAGGGAAGGGCAGGCTGGGCTGGTTAAGGGTTAAGGGTTAAGGGTTAAGGGTTAGAGAGAGAGAGAGAGACCCTCAGTGGTCATGTTTGTTTGTCCGGCTGTCTCAGGCTTGCCAAACACACATGCAGGTTTAGATGTCTACAGCCCGGCTTTGTTGAATAGCCGGGCTGGAGAAACTGCACAGACCCTACGGTTGTGTCCGAACATCAGTCCAAGCCACTCGGACAAATCCCAATGCTGCTTTCATGTTAGGTTTAACATGAAAGTAGTGCCAGGATTGCTGGGGAACTAGTGCTGGTGTCCCAGTGAATGCTTAGACACCACATCAAGGGAAGAGGAAGAACACGCGAGGAGGTGGCAGCAACGACAAAAGGTACGTTTTTTTATTTTTAAATCCCCCCGGTTCCCATCCCTCCCCTTGAGATTTGCGGTGGCAGCTGCTGCCAGGTATGGGTCCCAGGCTCACTGTGCCACTGGAACCAAGCTGTACCTGGGTGAAGAATCCTTACAAGGATGAAACCTGTCCTAGGTTTCTTGTGTTCTGCTTCAGGGAGGACCTGGTCTAGCAGTTTGGGCTGGACTGTTCCAATGAGGAGCAGGGTTGACACTGATTTGCATATGGCTGGGTTGGAACTGATGTAGCATGGTGCTAAAAAATTATGGATTGGGATGCAGCCAGAGAGATCTCCAGTGGCTAAGATTAATTCATGCATTCCATCCATCACCTTGTTGTTTATGCATTTGCTGCCTTAAGTGCACTTGTATGCCCAGACATGGGTCCCAGGCTCACTGTGGCACTGGAACCAAGCTATACATGGCGGAAGAGTCCTAATTAGGGCAAAACTGGTCCTAGTTTGCTTGTGTTCTGTTTCATGGAGGACCTGACAGTTTGTGCTGGACTGTACCCATGAGGGGCAGGTGCGAGACTGATTTGCATATGGCTGGATCCAAACTGAGGGAGCATGGTGGAAAAACAATACATGGCTTGGGATGTGGCCCAAGTGATCACCAGAGTCTGAGATTATATCAAGCATTCCATCTATCACCTTGTTGTTTCTGTATTTGGTGCTCAAAGTGCGCCATGTATGCCCAGATGTTGGTCATGGGCTCACTGTGCCACAGGAACCAAGTTATACCTGGTTGAAGTGTCCTAACTAGGGTGCAACTGGTCCTAAATTGCTAATGTTATGGTTCAGGGAGAACCTGGACTGGCAGTTTGAGCTGGACAGTCCCCATGAGAAGCAGGTTTAACACCGATTTGTGTATGGTTGGGTCCAAACTGAGGTGGCATGGTGGGCAAAAAAACAATGGATTGGAATTCAACCCAGAGTGATCAGGAGTGGTTGAGATTGATTCAAGCATTCCATCCATCACAATGTTGTTTTGTCATTTGCCTCCCTAAGTGCACCAGGTATGCCCAGATGTGGGTCTCTCTCTCACTATGCCACTGGAAACAAGCTACATCTGCCTGAAGAGCTCTAACTAGGGTGAAACTGGTCCTAGATTGCTTGTGTTCCAGTTCAGAGATGACCTTGCCTTGCAGTTTGAGCTGGACTGTTCCCACAAGTGGCAGGGTCAAGACTTATTTGCAGGTGATTGGGTCCAAACTGAGGTGGCATGGTGGGCAAAAAAAACAATAGATTGGGATGTGACTCTGAAATATTGATGGTGGTTGATATTACTTCAAGTATTCCATCCTTCGTCTTGTTTTTTTCATTTGCAGTCCTAAGTGTACCATGTATGTTCATGCGTGAGTCCCGGGCTCACTGTGCTACTGGAAACAAAGAATACCTAGCTAAAGAGTCCTGACTAGTGAGAAACTGGTTCTAGGTTGTTTGTCTTCCAGTTCAGTGAGGACTGTTCCTTGAAGTTTAAGCTGTATTGTTCTCATAAGGATCAGGGTCAAGACTGATTTACATATGGCTGGCTCCAAACAGGCTGGAGTGTTCCCATAAGGAGTAGGGTCAAGACTGGTTTGCATATGTCTGGGTTCAAACTGAGATGGCATGGTGTATAAAAAAATGATGGATTGCAATGCAGCAGAGTGATCACTAGTGTCCAACCTGAGGTGACATGGTGAACTAAAAAAGGATCAATTAGGATGCAGTGAAAGTGATTGTAGGGGCTGAGATTAATTCAAGCATTCCATCCAACACTTTGTTGTTTTCACATTTGCCACCCTAAGCCAGATGTGGGTCCCGGGCTAGCTCTGCAATGGGAACCAAGCTATACCTGGCTGAAAAGCAATAACTATAGCAAAACTGGTCCTAGTTTGCTTGTATTCCGATTCAGGGAGGACCTTGCATTACAGATCGGACTGGACTGTTCCCATCAGAAGCAGGTCAATACTGATTTGCATATGGTTGGGTCAAATCTGAGGTGGCATGGTGGACAAAAAAAAATGATGGATTGGAATACGGCCCGAGTGATCACCAGTGAATTAAATTAATTCAAGCATTCCATCCATCACCTTGTTGTTTTTTCAGTTGCCATCTTAAGTGCGCCACTAATGCCCAGACGTAGATCTCGGGCTTACTGTTCTCTGGAAAGAAGCTATACCTGGCTGAGGTGCCCTAACAAGGGTGATGCTGGTCCTAAGTTGCTTGTGTTCTAGTTCAGGGAGAACCTGGGCTGGCAGTTCCAGCTGGAATGTTCTGAGGAGCCTGGTCAAGACTGATTTGCATATCGTTGTGTCCAGGCTGAAGTGGCATGTTTGTCAAAAAATCAATTAACTGGGATGCAGCCCTATGTGATTATCAGTGATTGTGATTAAATCAATCATTCCATTGTTCACCTTGTTGTTTTTGCATTTGCCACATTAAGTGCTCAGGGAATGCCCAGAGATGGGTCCCGGGCTCACTCTGCCACTGTCACCAAGCTATACTTGGCTGAAGAAACCTGAATTGGGTGGAACTGGAAGCCCTAATTAGGGCAAATCTGGTCGTAGGTTGATTGTGTTTCACTTCAGGGAGGACCTCCACTGGTAGTTCAGGATTGAGAGTTTCCATGAGGAGCAGAGTCAAGACTGATTTGCAAATACCTTGGTCCAGACTAAGTTGGCATGGTGGGAAAAATAATATGGATTAGGAAGAGAACCGGGTGATCACCAGTGACTAACATTAATTCAAGCATTCCATCCAGTACCTTGTTGTTTTTGCATTTGTCCCTAAGTGTGTTGGTTATGCCCAGACATGGGTCCTCGGCTCACTCTGCCACTGGAACCAAGCTATACTTTGGTGAGGAAACCTAACTAGGACGAAACCGATAAGAACTTGCTTGTGCTCTACTTTGGGGAGGGCCTGGCCTGGCAGTTCGGGCTGGTCTGTTTCTATGAGGAGCAGGGTCAACATTGATTTCCATGTGGCTGGGTCCAAACTGAGGTGGCATGGTGGGCCAAAAAACAATGGATTGGAATGCGGCCAGAACGATCAATAGTGGCTGAGATTAATTCAAGGCAAAAAAGGTGGGCACAAAAAAGCTGGATTTGGCTGAAGCCAGGGCGATCAGCGGTGGCTGAAATTAATTCAAGCATTCCATCCATCACCTTGTTGTTTTTTCATTTGCCGTCCCAAGTACACCAGATATGCTCCGACACCAAGCTATACTTGGCTGAAGAGCCCTAACTAGAGTATAACTGCTCCTAGGTTGTTTGTGTTCTGTTTAGAGGAGGATCTGGCCTGGCAGTTCTGGCTGGACTATTCCCATGAGGAGCAGGGTCAACACTGATTTTCATAGGGCTGGGTCCAAACTGAGCTGGCATGGTGGGCAAAAGAATTATGGATTGGGATGCAGCCCCAAACGATTGCCAGTGGTTGAAATTAATTCAAGCGTTTCATCAATCACCTTGTTGTTTTGTGTTGCTGCCATCACGAAAGCGGTATTGAAGAAAAAACGGAAAGAGCTTGGCTTGCAAGCTTCTAGAGCCACAGATATTTTAATAGTTAGGGATATCTGTGGAGCTGATGGCTTGTATGAATCGTATGCAACCACTAAAGGCCAGCCCTATCTAAAAGCACCTCTAGGAGAGCGAGCATTCCAGAACATCCTGCAGATGCACTTTTTATCTTTACCTGCCTGGGAATACCGATGGAAGTGGAAAATCATACAAGGGCACATGCATGAATGCACATTGTGTAAACACCATACTGAATCGATGAAACATCTTGTATGCTGTTGCCCTTGCTTTGCTTCTGAGCGGCGCCTCCTGTTAAAACCTCTGTTCTTGAAACATGGGGTAACATATAATGAAGCTCTAAGCCTTATTTTTACCGCAGTGGTCCCCATGGAACTAACCCGTTTTGGAAAATTCTTTCATAAGCTGTGTTCGGCCTTATGCCCGGCAAGGAGACAAACTAGCATGGGTATCTGTGGAGGGAGGGCGGCCCTCAAAGAAACGGCTTTGACGAGATGGCTCCTGCCATCCTTCTCTGTGACCCAATGGTCCTGGATGACAAGCTGGGAGAGGCTCTTTACGCACAGCAGCCCCCTGGCTAGTGCATATCTTGTTGCACTGGTACTGGGGTTTGTTGGAAATGGGTCTGGGTCAACAGGTGAACAATTAGTTGGTGCCCGCAGAAGGTTGTATTACGGGTACCTACTTGTGTAACAGCTTGTGATTAACACCTGGGGACCTCAGGGTGGGGCGATTTTGTGGGCTTTATAAAATGTTAATATCTTTGGGTAGAAGGTGCTACGAATAGGCATCCGCTTTGGCATCTGAAGGGTTATTTTTGATCTTTACTTTTTTTTTTTGGCGCTTTTATTATTTTAATATGTTGTAATGATTTTAATTAATCAGGCAATAAAGATTCATTCATTCATTCATTGCTGTTTTTGCGTTTGCTGCCCAGTGTGCGCTGGGTATGCCCAGACATTTGTTCCGAGGCTCACTGTGCCACTGGAACTAAGCTATACATGGCTGAAAAGCCCTAAATAAGGGAAAAACGGTCCTAGGTTGCTTGTGTTCTGGTTCAGGGAGGACCTGGCCTGGAAGTTCATCTGGACTGTTGCCATGAGAAGTAGGGAAAGACTGATTTGATATGGCTGGGTCTAAACTGAGGTGGCATGGTGGGTAAACAAAAAATGGATTGGACTGAAACCCTGAATGATTGTCAGTGGCTGTGATTATTTCAAGTATTCCATCCATCAACTTGTTGTTTTTGCATAAGCTGAGAAAACAGGCATGCATACATCTGGTTGTCTGAAATTGAACAATTTCTAGTTGAAGGAAAGTTTTTCAAATACATTACTTGATGGATGGGAGAGACCAGCATGCCCTCATGGGCAGTGCCATTGCCCATGGGACTACTTTAGTTCATGTATGCCAAAAATAACACTGCTGCATTAGTTATGGATTTCTAAGCTGTTTCAAATAGACAGTAGAGATCAATGCAAGCTCTGTAAAAGTTACTATTTAGCAGTCTTGTCAAGTAACAGTGGGCAAGATATATCATCACGGCCCTTTGGGAGTCGGAAATAGCGATTTTTAAGAAATCGATATTTCCGACTCGCAAAGTGCCATGTATTACATTTGCGATTCGATATTATCGATTTCTTAAAAATCGCAGATGCCATTACCGAATCGCAAATTGCGATACCGGCCCCATTCGCAGCTATGGGCCTATCTGTGAATTTTTTGCATTTCCAAAATTGTGATTTCTGAACCAGAAATCGCAAATTTGGAAATGCAAAAGCCCAGGGTGCTGGGGGCCTAAGGCCCCCTCTGCTGCACCCCATAAATGTTTTGGGGGACATGTAAGGTGCACCCATGCCAAAATGGCATGTGTGCTTTACATGTTCAATTTAAAAATGCATTTTAAATGCATTGTTTTATTTTGCACCAGGTTACCATATGGTTTCTTTTCATGGTATTTTGCATGTGCAAAATGCCATTCTGCGAAAAATCGCAATTTGCGATTTTTTGCAGCATCTCCTTGCGATGTGGATTTTGCGAATCGCAAATTGCGACTCGCAAAACCAGGTCGCAACGCAAGATATCGCAATTTTTGCGATTTCTTATTTGTGCTCTGCGAATGCCTTTCATGCATCGCAGACCACTTTTTTGCACTCGCAAACGGACGAATTTTGTGATTCGCACCGTAGGCGAGTGCAAAACAATTTCATACATCTGGCCCAGTGTTTCTTGTGATTGTGTGATCATGTGTAGTACTAATCATTTTTAGCACACTATTAGGAATACTGTTGGTAGCTCAGCCAATCGGAAAGCTTTGAATGGTACTTTGCATGGTCACACTAATTACTTTGCTGGAATTATAAGTTCTGTGGCAAGGACATGAAACAGAGGGCTCTACCTCATTTCTGTGAAAAAACAAAAGGCAGAACACAATTATGACAATCCCCAAAACGGGACAGCCCCAATTTGGAAATTTGGCAACATGAGGAACACCCTCATCTCTAAAGAGGTAAAGAATTTATACCAAAAATCAGGAAAATGGGGCACTGAGAATATATTTAAATTACACAAGACAACAGGTGTTGTGATAACGAACAGAAGTATTATTGAAGATACAGGAGATACCAGTATATAGGCAACACCTCTAGTCTACATGCATAGAGGAACAGATTAACATATTGTAGTCAGATGTACAGACGCTAAGGGGCATATTTACAAGCCCCTTGAACCACACTAGTGTCATTTTGTTTTATGCAAGTATGCATTAAGGAGGCAATGTCCGTGCTGCATATTTACAAAGCGGCACAATGCATGCATTGCACCACTCTGTAAACCCTTGTGCCACATTATGCCTGTGCCAGGCATAATGTATGAAATGGGGCGTTCCCACACAGGGAGACCAAAAAAATGGTGCAGTGAAATTTACTAGATTTCACTGTGCCAGGGCAGGCGTTAAAATATGATGCACCCATAATCTCCTATGGGCCTCCCTGTGCTTTACAGATTTGTACTTTTTGACGCACAATTGCGCTAATGCATTTTTGCGTCAAAAAGTTTAGCGCTGAACAGCACCATTTTTTAACACCACCCGGGCCTCATATTTATACTATGGCGCTTGGTGGCACTAAAAATAGGTTAGAGTCAAAATTCTTGACGTTAACCATTGCAACTTCTCATAAGGCAAAATGACGAATGCTGGAAAAATTACTCTAACCCTTTTTACAACATGAAAACATGTAGCAAAATGGAAATGCACCCTTTTTACCTGCATTAGTATCAAATACAGATGCTAACAGAGAAAACAGTGCAAATGAAAGGCAAAATTTAGCCAGAAAGCCAGGAGAGATCCCAGGGTGACCCCAATCAACCAGGAACCAGCCAGGAAGACACAGACAAGACCCAGGGGAGGGAGAAGAAAAAGCAAAAGTGTTGTTTCAGTGCAGAGGAGCACGAAATATTGGAGAGAGAGCTGACGGAGCATCAACATCAACTCTTCATCACCTCCAAATTGCCAGTTGGCATGAGTGAGGCAATCTGGCAGCAGATAGTAGACAAGATAACAGTGTGGCAGAGGTGAGGAGAACGGTAATAGAGTGCAAGAAATGCTGGCAATGTTGTAAGTGAAGAAAAAACTGGCAAGGATCAGGAAGGCAGCACTGCAAACTGGAGGTGGCAGTTCAGCACCGCAAGAGGATTTGGATGAGATGGAGGAGATGGTTGCAGCAGCCATCCCAGTGGAACGGGTCACTGGAATCGTAGGACAGCACAGACTACCAGGAAACACCACAAATGCAGGGTAAGTTGCATTGGGCAAATTAATGGTAAGTTGCCAAGTGCAAGAGGTGAGAGGCACATATGACTCACACAATGCATGTCAAAGGAGCGCAGAGGGACACATTGCGCATGAAGCAAGTTGCACCATGCTGATGTAAGCTACACATGTACCTACGCTTTGGTAGTGCCATGCACCACACCACATACACAACCTGGACATATGTCAATTACCAGGCCTAAATACCCATGTGTACACATGCAGCACATGGGATGGATGGCATGTATAATGACTGTACCTCCGGTCGTGGCATCACAACATCCCTTCTATAATGTCATATTAACCCTACCAACCTGACCAAGACTTCAGAGACTAGGCAGACAGTCAGTACCATTCCTGGGGTGACGTCATGGTTGTGTGCCTTGCAGTAACACTTGCAACTGCCTTGACTCATTGCCCAAACACGTGTGCTGTACCTCACAGCATAAAAATTCATTGCAACTGTCCAAACAGTACTCAGATATGTACTGGTAGCACCACCACCCCGCACATTGTCCACAGAAGGAAGCCACCACACCATCATGCAGTGAGGATGCCCCCTGGGTGCAGGTAAAAATAATCTGAGCTGGCCCTGGGGGAATAGCAGGCTAGTCCTGTATCACTGGAAACATGTTACTAACCAGACCAACTAAATTGGTGAAGTATGGAACCACACATCTTGATGCTGAACAGAAATGTGCCACTACAGAAAATATGTACGACAGATAGCAAACTGTAGGTCACAACAGTTACAGGCTGAGACCACAACTACTCTGACACAACCATGTGAGACACATAGGAATGGGGAAATAAACACACACATACAACACATGGTGTATGACTGTGAATATAATGCTGTATTATTCCACATTGACGGGCGGGGGATAGTGCATGGGCAAGTCTGGTGTTGGTAAGACTGCCAGTGCAGTGTACCCTTTGCGGTTGGCATTATGAATCATACCTTGGGATGGTGGGTGGAAATCTGTCTGCTCATGGTAGCTCTGTGGGGCACTTAGCACCACATTGTTGATGGATCAAATAGAGTCAGTGCCAGTCTTGGGGTGCATTGGGTGTGACAGGACATGCTGCATGTAGCCCTACAAATCAGGCAATTGAAAGGACAAAGGGGCAGGGAATAGGATCCCCGGCACTGCCCATGCCAGGTGCATGGGCTGTGCAGGGTCACCCAGGGGCACACCACACCACATCACCACCAACCTTTGAACTGGGGTTTCACCATCATGCAAAGGCTGGTGGAAAAGTGGGAACAGACCTGGAGTGTAGCGTTGAACATAATACTGGTCTGGTGTCACAAGACAGGTGGTATTACTAGCCTATAAGCTGCTGGAAACCTGCCAGTGCCAGGCCATTGGCCCATGGGGCATTGCCCATTGACAACAGTTGCCACTACCACCTGTGCTGTTGGGGGTGATCATTTATACAATGGCAGTCAGGTGGTCATAGGACTGCCACACTTGTAATGAGGGACCAGTATAACTTTATTGCAGAATCACAATCAAACTAGCTTGAGGCCCTGACCTAAGTTCAACTCCAGTTAACTGGCTATGTCCATAAACTCTTTTACCATCAGACACTGTCACACACATAATGATGAACACAGCAAAAAATTACACCCATGCTGGACATCCTTGGTCTACCCCTGTGCCTGTCTCAGATTAGCTGCACTGCAACCACGCTGCATCTCTTGTATCATACTGCAAGGCTGGCTGCATAGAGGGGGAGAGCAGAGGTGTGTAGGAAGGCACACCTACCTGCACAGACAGAAGATGAAATTCAACTCTGCTAGGTCCATGTTTGCTGTGCAATGTAGCACACATACACATACATCAACATGAGGATCTATCAAAAGTAACAACAGCATAGTGTCCTCGTAATGCCATGGTGGTGCAAGGTTTCAGTACCACATGGGGGTATGTGAAACATGTAAGACAGGGACAGGGGCATATTGCCATGTGTGGTGCTGTGGCTTGAACACTACAAAACCCATAGCAAGGCCCCACTATGCAGATGGATGCATGGGAGAGTTGACAATTGCAAGATGGTGTCAAGCCACAAAAAGGATATACATCAAGCCTAGTAGATATTACGCAGCCAATTGTGCCACCTGAGCTTCCCCTCATGTGACACTCAGGTGGGGCAAAGGGTTGATAGAATGCAACCATGATGTACAGGGACAATATTTGGGAACCAAGATGACAATGAGCCTCTAATAGCAAGTCAGTGACGTGACATATCAACTTCCACAACACAGAAGGATTGATTTTACTCCATCTCATTGCAGAGGATGATGTCTCTCCTGCTGATCTGCTTGTCCTGGCGTACCCTGATGACCTGGATGACCAGCTGACAACCATCAGCCAAGAGACCCTCCAAGAAGTCCTTGTATACCTCCAGATACCACCTCCAGTCACAAGGAGGAGTAATAATGTAGCATCCATTCCAGATGCCCCACCCAACACCCCAATAGTATGACATTCCAACACCAATGCAGCTGAGGACTCCAAGGACTAGGGACCAGCTTTGGGAGGATAGTGGTAGGAGTCCAGCCGCTGCTGGCTAAGGACGTGCAAATTGGGATGCAGACTATGGCAGCCAGCCTCGAGGGTATGGGCACATGCCTCATTACAGCCAATGAACAGACTGCAGATAAACAAGGCACACACTCCCAAAGCATGGAGTCCTGCAGTGTCTGAGGGACATAGCTGCTGCCATGAGGCAGAGAGACCACAAAAACTTCCCTCCCAAACTAGAATCAGCAGCATTATTGAGAACAAGCTGGATTCCCTGCATGGGAAGTGGCCTCCCTCAGGGCAGATCCTCAAAGATCAGCAGTTCATCCTTGCTGCAGTGATGCCATATGTTGTTCCACAGATGGCAGCTGCCAGGAATTGGGAATCCACATCTCCAACCACTGAAGTGTGTGTGGCCCCTTCTATCTCCCCATCACCACCATCAAGGATAGAGGAGATAACACATACATCAGAGGATGAAGATATGGAACCGATCATCTTCACCCTTAAGAGAACCCAGTAGCACCAGCACATGCCACATGGCCAGTGTATTCCCTTTTCCTGTGCTAGAAATGATGCCAGTGTTAGCACAGTTGGATATGTTCACTCTTCAAAGACACACTGTTGACCTGTCTGCTATGGACTGTCATTGTCTCTCACCTACAAATTGGCAAATTGGCAAATCATGTTCCTCCACACTTAACAACACTTCTCCCAAACATGTCCCTTGACATGTCCCTCAACCCTGGACTTGTGTTGTGTCACAATTGTATGGATTTTACTAATGGCTCACTGACCAGAATATTGGAAATATTGCACTACGACACTTTTAAATAAACACCTCCTACACAAACAGCATGTATTTGTGTATTGTGACATATCTACTACGTTTAGGAATTGTGATGTGTGTAACTATGTCATTAGTCACAGTACAAGAGTGCAGGAATATGGGGGCACATATCTACACACAAGGTTCCTACATGATAGACAACAATGCTTGTCTAATACCCTACAAGCAATACACTGAGTATGGCAAAAATGTAGAACACATGTATGTTTCACTCACTACTTAAGGAAGGAATGGCTGTGAAACAGTTATCGGCCAATATCCTCAGCTGGGAGCACCACTAGAACACATTGGTGTGAAACAGAGGTACTTAACCTCATCTGTAATTGCCACTGGTCAGTTTCGGAGGATAGATTTTAAATTTAGGCTGTTGTCAGATGTGCTACAGTGCCCAACATTCCTGCACAGGCCCCTAACACTGACACCAATACAAAGTAAACATAGTCACCTTGAGTGGTGGGTACACTGGATGGCAGATGCATAGACAAGTAGATGTGATGTTGCTGTCAATGTGACAACTCAGTTGTACACAGGTGATGAACATGTCAAGAGAGGGATTTGGAGGTAGGACAGAATCCCTACGCCAACACACAACTTGCACTGTGCACTAATGGGAAGACCCTAAGACACAAGAACATGACACAAAAAGTAAAGAAGCACGTGAAAATGTTTGTTAATTATGAAACTAAACTAAAAAAATCAAGAAAACCTATCCTAACCTAAATTAACCTATTCTAACCATACCTAACCAACAACTAAAGCTAACTACACTATGCTAAACTTACCTAACACATTTAACACCACACTCTAAACATTGCACCCCAACCCCCTTAAGTTATGAGACACATGCACGAAACATATACTTACACTACACATATACTAACTAAATCTAAAGAAAAATATATATTTTGTATTTTTTTTAAATTGTATTTTTTTACACATATATATACCCCAACATGAACCCCCACCCACCCAATTAACATGTAAAAACAAAAAAAAACACCCTCCAAAATCACTTATCCTATCTAAACTACATACCTACACTAACCTAACACTAACCCCCTAAAACCCGCTAAAAACATTGATAAAAATTAGGAGGGAGGGGACAGTACTGGGAGGTGACAGTTCTGAAGACACTCATAGTTTGGCCTTCTTGAGGGTTTTTTTGATAAATGTAAATCTCTTTGTATTGGCAGCCACCTCCTTCTCCAAACTGTCCAACCATTGCAACACGAGGAAAATGTCCCTCTGCAGATCCTGCAACATTTTAGGGTCCTTGGTAGTAGATGGTGTGGGCTGTTGTAGCAAGGCGGAAGGTGTTGTACTTCTGTGTGTTGACGTGGTGGCAACTGTGCCCCCCTGCAGTGCTGTGGAGCTGGGTCTCTTCCGTGTGGCCTCTGCCAGTGTGGGGCCCCCTTGTGTGAATGTCCGCCATTTCCCTGTTGATTTCTCAGCATGATGGCGGCGGCCCATCCTCTGGAACCCAGATTCTACTGCCAGGATGTGGCGGTACTGGACTTCCCTCTTTTGGAATGCACGCAGTTCCTCATTGGTCATGTTGGCAGCTGTTAACCTCTTAGCTGCTGGGCCTCCCCCCCCCCAGTGCTGAACCCTTTTTTGGCTATTTGGGGTAGTTCGCACTTAGGCCTTCATAACCTTTTGTCCACATAAGCCATACACGCCAAATTTGCGTCCTTTTTTTCCAACGTCCTAGGAATTCTAAAGGTACCCGGAGTTTCTGGGTTCCCCTGGAGGAGACCAAGAAATTAGCCAAAATACACTTACATTTTGTTTTTTTCCCAAAAATTTGAAAAAAGGGCTGCCGAAGAAGGCTTGTGGTTTTTACCCTGAAAATGGCACCAGCAAAGGGTTTGTGGTGCTAAAATTATCATCTTCCCAGCTTTCAGGAACAGGCAGAGTTGAATCAGAAAACCAAATTTTTCAACACAATTTTGGCATTTTACTGGGACATACTTCATTTTTACTATTTTTGGTGCTTTCATCCTCCTTACAGTTAGTGACAGGAATGGGTGTGAAACCAACACTGGAGTTCGGAAAGCTAAGTATTTCTGAAATGTAGACAACATTCTGAATTCAGCAAGGGGTCATTTGTGTAGATCCTACAATGTTTTCCTACAGAAACAACAGCTGAAAAAAATAAAATATTGAAATTGAGCTGAAAAAAACAGTCATTTTTCTCAGTGTTTTACTCTGTAACTTTTTCCTGCAATGTCAGATATTTTAAAGCAATATACTGTTACGTGTGCCTGACTCTTCTGGTTGCAGGGATATATAGGGCTTGTAGGTTCATCAAGATCCCTAGGTACCCAGAGCCAATAAATGAGCTGCACCTTGCAATGGGTTTTCATTCTATACCGGGTATACGGCAATTAATTTATTGAAATATAAAGAGTGAAATATAGGTATCAAGAAAACCTTTGTATTTCCAAAATGGGCATAAGACAAGGTATTGGGCAGCAGTGGTTATTTGCCGATCTCTGAATTCGGGGGTGCCCATACTAGCATGTGAATTACAGGCCATTTCTCAAACAGATGTCTTTTTTACACACAGTCTTACATTTGGAAGCAAAAAATGTAGAGAAAGACAAGGGGCAATAACACTTGTTGTGCTATTCTGTGTTCCCCCAAGTCTCCCGATAAAAATGATACCTCACTTACGTGGGTAGGCCTAATGCTCGCGACAGGAAAGGCAACATGGACACATCACATTTTCACATTGAAATCTGATGTTATTTTTGCAAAGTGCCTAGCTGTGGATTTTGGCCTCTAGCTCAGCCAGCACCTGGGGAAACCTACCAAACCAGCAACATTTTTTAAACTAGACACCTAGGGGAATCCAGGATGGGCTGACTTGTGGGGCTCTTAACAGGTTCTGTTACCCAGAATCCTTTGCTAACCTCAAAATGTGGCCAAAAAAACACCTTTTCCTCACATTTCGGTGATAGAAAGTTCTGGAATCTGAGAGGAGCCACAAATTACCTTCCACCCAGTGTTCCCCCAAGCCTCCTGATAAAAAAGATACCTCACTTGTGTGGGTAGGCCTAGTGCCCACGACAGGAAATGCCCCAAAACACAACGCGGACATATCACATTTTCACAAAGAAAACATAGCTTTTTTTTGCAAAGTGCCTAGCTGTAGATTTTGGCCTCTAGCTCAGCTGGCACCTAGGGAAACCTAGTAAACCTGCACAGTTTTAAAAACTAGACACCTAGGGAATCCAAGATGGGGTGATATGGGGGGCTCTGATCAGGTTCTGTTACCCAGAATCCTTTGCTAACCTCAATATTTTGAAAAAAACACCTTATCCTCACATTTCGGTGATAGAAAGTTCTGGAGTCTGAGAGGAGACACAAATGTCCTTCCACCCAGCATTCCCCCAAGTATCCCGATAAAAATTATACCTCACTTGTGTGGGTAGGCCTAGTGCCCGCGACAGGAATAGATCACACAACGGTCAATGTTGGTACTTACATGAGGCAACTGTTGACACTGAGGTGATCCATTCCTTACGCAGGCACTAGGTAGAGGCACTCAAGTGGGGTAGTGTTTTTATCAGGACATGTGAGGAATCACTGGGTGGTAGGAATTTTGTGGATCGCAGTATATTCCTGTAGTTTGTGTGACAGAAATGCAAGAAAAATAGAGTTTTTATTCAACATTTCAGCTTTGCAGGGTATTCTGGATAAGAAAACTTTGGGGAATCCACACAAGTCACACCTCTGTGGACTCCCCTAGATGTCTAGCTTCCAGAAATGTTTGGGTTTAGTATGTTTCCCTATACAGCCACCAAAAAAACAGGTGCCTGCCTTACAAAAACAGTTTGTTTTGTGATAGATAATTTTGATGTCTCCACAATACAATTTAGGCAGTGGAATTTGGGGCTGAACTAAATTGGGGAGTTCCCAAGAGAGCACCCTTTCTGTGCTTGCCCCTGCATTCACCTGCTCTCTGGGTTGTGCTAGCCCACTATTGCCCTGTTGCACAGGCTGTGCTTGCGAAGGGACAACAGGACTGCCCTCATCACCTCCCTCATAATTTACTGGAAGGAGTTATCCAATGGGACTCCTCCAACTGAAAAATCACTCCCAGAGTCTGTGCCATTGTCCTATCCCTCAGATGCTGTCTCAGTATCTGCTGTCTCAGTCTCTGATCCTATGTCAGAGCTGTCATCTATAACCCGAGTGACTTCAGCAGCAGTCATCCATCAAGATGCCATCTCTGCTATTGGCTAAACTGTTGCTCTAAAACACTAGCCTACATAGACAGTCACAAAATTGCTGGTGTGTGTGTGATATGTGCAACAGTGGAGGCCACCTTACCTGCACTTCTTCCCTCAATCAGCACGTTCTTTCAAGACACTCAAACAATGTCACATACCATTAGTCACAGTCTTTAGCGCCTCCTGCGCCCAGTCCAACAATCATTATTGGTGCTCCCACTCCCATGTCCTCCTCATCGGATTCCCTCATTACCACCCAGCAAACATGCTCTTCATCTCTCCATAGCCACCCGCACATACATTTCATTTGTATTATAGCGCAGGTAGTGGCTGACTTTACTAATGTAGTCAGCTATTTACATAACATACAGATTTGCTCTTTGTAGTAGTCATATAAACCTTCTACACTTCTTTATGGCACTAAAACTGCCACTAGACAAAAGTCTGATCCTTTTGTAGCAGAAACATAATCACAAGACTTACTTGACTTTTTTTATTGCTACCTAAAAGCTACAGTTGAAAAACGTCAGCTGAAGTATGTGCACTGCTTTGAAGACGCAAGCTGCAACTGCAAGACAACTGGTGGCAAATATATATATATATATATAATATGTATATAGATCACTTTTATATGTGGGTCTGTTTTTCCTGGGGGCCGATCGCAGCCCTCAGGGAAACCACACATGCACTGACAAAAGTGATCTATATATAGATATATCCATGCAAAAAACAAAGGAGAACTCTGGGAAGTTCCCAATTTTAGGTGGAGAGCTGCTCTAGTAAGGAGCACCCTGCAACACCAGCGACACTCTAGATTTGCTCATCTCAAATGTCTGCTTATCTAGCTTAAAGACTTTGCTAGATAAGCAGACATTTGAGATGAGCAAATCTAGGGTGTCGCTGGTGTTGCAGGGTGCTCCTTACTAGAGCAGCTCTCCACCTAAAATTGGGAACTTCCCAGAGTTCTCCTTTGTTTTTTGCATAATTTGTGCGTCGCTCTATCCCTGAAAGGGTTTTGGTTTGACTTATACTGGGTGCTCCCTTGTGTCTGGACAAAGCTATACTCCTCTGAAGAGCTCTAATGAGAGCGAAACACGTGTCAGGGGTTGCTTTACTCATTCCAGGTTGGCTTGGATGGTATTTGACCAGTCCAAAGCTGTAATACTGTGCCTGGAGTGGTAAATGGCTTTTGTCATTTTACAGCTCGGCAAGGATGACACTATGTCAATCCTATGCTTAAAGATTTTGCTGTACAAATGGCAAAAGACTTTGTCACTATCTAGCTCTGCGAGGATAGCACTGTGCTAATCCTATGCTTAAAGACTTTGCTAGATAAGCAGACATTTGAGATGAGCAAATCTAGAGTGTTGCTGGTGTTGCAGGGTGCTCCTTACTAGAGCAGCTCTCCACCTAAAATTGGGAACTTCCCAGAGTTCTCCTTTGTTTTTTGCATAATTTGTGCGTCGCTCTATCTCTGAAAGGGTTTTGGTTTGACTTATACTGGGTGCTCCCTTGTGTCTGGACAAAGCTATACTCCTCTGAAGAGCTCTAATGAGAGCGAAACACGTGTCAGGGGTTGCTTTACTCATTCCAGGTTGGCTTGGATGGTATTTGAGCAGTCCAAAGCTGTAATACTGTGCCTGGAGTGGTAAATGGCTTTTGTCATTTTACAGCTCGGCAAGGATGACACTATGTCAATCCTATGCTTAAAGATTTTGCTGTACAAATGGCAAAAGACTTTGTCACTATCTAGCTCTGCGAGGATAGCACTGTGCTAATCCAATGCTTAAAGACTTTGCTAGATAAGCAGACATTTGAGATGAGCAAATCTAGAGTGTCGCTGGTGTTGCAGGGTGCTCCTTACTAGAGCAGCTCTCCACCTAAAATTGGGAACTTCCCAGAGTTCTCCTTTGTTTTTTGCATAATTTGTGCGTCGCTCTATCCCTGAAAGGGTTTTGGTTTGACTTATACTGGGTGCTCCCTTGTGTCTGGACAAAGCTATACTCCTCTGAAGAGCTCTAATGAGAGCAAAACACGTGTCAGGGGTTGCTTTACTCATTCCAGGTTGGCTTGGATGGTATTTGACCAGTCCAAAGCTGTAATACTGTGCTTGGGGCCAGATGTAGCAAAGGGTTTTTCCCATTCTGTGTCAATGGGAAAATGTGTTCGTACATATGGCCCTTGGAGTAGTAAATGGCTTTTGTCATTTTACAGCTCGGCAAGGATGACACTATGTCAATCCTATGCTTAAAGATTTTGCTGTACAAATGGCAAAAGACTTTGTCACTATCTAGCTCTGCGAGGATAGCACTGTGCTAATCCTATGCTTAAAGACTTTGCTAGATAAGCAGACATTTGAGATGAGCAAATCTAGAGTGCCGCTGGTGTTGCAGGGTGCTCCTTACTAGAGCAGCTCTCCACCTAAAATTGGGAACTTCCCAGAGTTCTCCTTTGTTTTTTGCATAATTTGTGCGTCGCTCTATCCCTGAAAGGGTTTTGGTTTGACTTATACTGGGTGCTCCCTTGTGTCTGGACAAAGCTATACTCCTCTGAAGAGCTCTAATGAGAGCGAAACACGTGTCAGGGGTTGCTTTACTCATTCCAGGTTGGCTTGGATGGTATTTGACCAGTCCAAAGCTGTAATACTGTGCCTGGAGTGGTAAATGGCTTTTGTCATTTTACAGCTCGGCAAGGATGACACTATGTCAATCCTATGCTTAAAGATTTTGCTGTACAAATGGCAAAAGACTTTGTCACTATCTAGCTCTGCGAGGATAGCACTGTGCTAATCCTATGCTTAAAGACTTTGCTAGATAAGCAGACATTTGAGATGAGCAAATCTAGAGTGTCGCTGGTGTTGCAGGGTGCTCCTTACTAGAGCAGCTCTCCACCTAAAATTGGGAACTTCCCAGAGTTCTCCTTTGTTTTTTGCATAATTTGTGCGTCGCTCTATCCCTGAAAGGGTTTTGGTTTGACTTATACTGGGTGCTCCCTTGTGTCTGGACAAAGCTATACTCCTCTGAAGAGCTCTAATGAGAGCGAAACACATGTCAGGGGTTGCTTTACTCATTCCAGGTTGGCTTGGATGGTATTTGACCAGTCCAAAGCTGTAATACTGTGCCTGGAGTGGTAAATGGCTTTTGTCATTTTACAGCTCGGCAAGGATGACACTATGTCAATCCTATGCTTAAAGATTTGGCTGTACAAATGGCAAAAGACTTTGTCACTATCTAGCTCTGCGAGGATAGCACTGTGCTAATCCTATGCTTAAAGACTTTGCTAGATAAGCAGACATTTGAGATGAGCAAATCTAGAGTGTCGCTGGTGTTGCAGGGTGCTCCTTACTAGAGCAGCTCTCCACCTAAAATTGGGAACTTCCCAGAGTTCTCCTTTGTTTTTTGCATAATTTGTGCGTCGCTCTATCCCTGAAAGGGTTTTGGTTTGACTTATACTGGGTGCTCCCTTGTGTCTGGACAAAGCTACACTCCTCTGAAGAGCTCTAATGAGAGCGAAACACGTGTCAGGGGTTGCTTTACTCATTACAGGTTGGCTTGGATGGTATTTGACCAGTCCAAAGCTGTAATACTGTGCCTGGAGTGGTAAATGGCTTTTGTCATTTTACAGCTCGGCAAGGATGACACTATGTCAATACTATGCTTAAAGATTTTGCTGTACAAATGGCAAAATACTTTGTCACTATCTAGCTCTGCGAGGATAGCACTGTGCTAATCCTATGCTTAAAGACTTTGCTAGATAAGCAGACATTTGAGATGAGCAAATCTAGAGTGTCGCTGGTGTTGCAGGGTGCTCCTTACTAGAGCAGCTCTCCACCTAAAATTGGGAACTTCCCAGAGCTCTCCTTTGTTTTTTGCATAATTTGTGCGTCGCTCTATCCCTGAAAGGGTTTTGGTTTGATAGATATATCCATGTAGATAGATATATCTATCTACATGGATTGATATATCTATATATAAATCTCTCTCTCTCTCTCTCTCTATATATATATATTTATATATATATATATGTACTTTTTGGGTAGTTGTAGGGTTTCCTTGGGGGCCAAAATGGCTAAAATACAAAAAAAAGTATTGCCCCCACAGGGGGTCACCCCGCCCACGGACGACCCCCTGTCAATTTCTTTAATTAAAAAATAAATAAAATTAGCCCCTGGGGGTGGCGCGATACCTGTTCCGATGGGGAATACAACACTGTGACTTCAGCGCGCTTCGCGATGCGCTGATGTCACAAAGGGGCGAGTGGGGCATGGGGGGAGGCACAGAAAAGCTTCCGTGTCTCCCAGGCCTTTACCCGAGGATTTTCGAACCCCCTCCCTGGTGTCGGCCACTGGTCGTGACCCGCACTAAAGGGGTTAAATCGAGACAGGCAACCATCAGTATCAGCATTTTGTGGAGTATGTACAGATTATTAGCTTACACTTTGACATCTAGGCCCGTATTTATACTCCGTTTGTGACGAATTAGCGTCGTTTTTTTCGACGCAAATTCGGCGCAAAACTAACGCCATATTTATACTTTGGCGTTAGACGCGTCTAGCGCCAAAGTATGGGCAAATAGCGTCATTTTTTTGCGTGAACGCCTTCCTTGCGTTAATGAGATGCAAGGAAGGCGTTCCCGTCTAAAAAAATGACGGCGACGCAAATGCGTCGTATTTATACTCCCGGGCAAAAATCACGGGAGTGGGCGGGGCAAAAAACCCCGCATTTGCGCCACTTTTTAACGCCTAGGTCAGGGTAGGCGTTAAGGGGGCTGTGGGCTCAAAATGAGCCCACAGGTGCCCTCCCATGCCCCCAGGGACCCCCCCTGCCACCGTTGCCCACCCCAGGAGGACACCCAAGGATGGAGGGACCCATCCCAGGGACATTCAGGTAAGTTCAGGTAAGTATAATTTTTTATTTTTTTTTAATTTTTTTGGTGGCATAGGGGGGCCTTATTTGTGCCCCCCTACATGCCACTATGCCCAATGACCATGCCCAGGGGACATAAGTCCCCTGGGCATGGCCATTGGGCAAGGGGGCATGACTCCTGTCTTTACTAAGACAGTAGTCATTTAAATGGCGTCTGGGCGTCGAAAAAAATGGCGCAAATCGGGTTGAGCCGATTTTTTTGCCTCAACCTGACTTGCCCCATTTTAAGACGCCCTAACGCCATTTTCCCCCTACGCCGGCGCTGCCTGGTCTACGTGGTTTTTTTCCACGCACACCAGGCAGCGCCGGTCTGCTAGCGCCGGCTAACGCCATTCCATAAATACGGCGCCCGCATGGCGCTAAATTTTTTGACGCTAAACTGCGTTAGCGCAGTTTAGCGTCAAAAAGTATAAATATGTGCCCTAATTACACATCCACTCAAACTCACAATCCAGAAAAGACAATTGCCGTAATAAATGTAACAACAACGCTGCCTTAGCACCAGTTTATTGACACTAAAGCGACACAAAACAAGAATATTAACCAAACACATAAGGGTGTGCATTGCTTTTGCGTAATATGTAATAATGCGAAGGCAGTGCAAACTTCATATAGATCAGACCCAAACTTCCTCATCATCTGTGTCAATTTTCAGCCATATATCACCAGTAACTTGAACATGTTATTGGGAGGATGGGATGATGTTGGTAACCATAAGGGGTCAAGGCTGATAGGTACACATGCAAGCCTGATCAATATGACTGTCACCTATTCTGTGAGCATCACATCTACCTAAAAAAAATGTATTCCCCTCCCTCTGTGCCTAAGGGGGGGTGGCCATGCAATCCATCATCTCAACTGTCCTGGTCACCCACCAAGACTTGCCCACTCATTCATGGAGTCAGGGAGTGGACCATATGTTAGGAGGGCTGACAACTAGGAAGGCGATATTCTTAGGTCTATCACATCTACATTCATGTGTTCCGGCGTAGACACCCATCAATACCTGGTCTGCCTATACAATTCCTTACACACCCATTTCCATGCCAGCAAACATTTGGCCTTGACCTGCATGCACGCCAATTATATTCCACATAAGTGTTACATACATGGAGTGCAAAATATGGAGCGCCATACTGGGGGACAATTGACAGCCCAGCCCTCCATCTTCTTGACAATACAGGGATGCACCAAATTGGGTTCAAAATGGCGCATCTCTGTGTTGAGAGAATGACAGAGTGCCCCACTGCCAATATTCTCACAGTGTTGTACTCTGTCATTCTTAGTCACATATGGCCCTACATGTGGCTTGTCATCACCTTGTTTATACAATGCTGGCCATTGAGCACCACAAGCCTCACAAGAATTGACCCTCTGGTGGTGCATGGGGATCCTTTCGATAGGACACAATGTCACCATCCAGCTTACTTTGATAACCGATTATTGGACAGCTTATCACATCCATCATTGTATGCAACACACATGACCCAGTCACACCAAACCCAGGATTATTTCACAGGACACATATTATCACACTTACTGGATGCCACTGGGTCTTCAAATTGTGCCACCTCAATAATCATGTAGGGGGCAGGTAAGATATGAATGGTAAACCATGCTTAGTGTCATATCACTGTCACTGCTAGTGGACAACATATTTCAGTGTGTACTATTTGAGACAAGTGAGCTAGTTATCCTAGTGTAAAACAGTGTAACTGTACACTTACACTGGGCCAGATACTCATGTAGTACTGCACCATGCTACAACCATATGTGGGCAATCTGTAGAAGATGGAACTACATGGTATAAGGGGCAGTTGTGCAATAAATACATGACACCACCCGGGTGCTTTGCAAGACATTTGACTCAGGTACTCAAGCTTCTCCTGCAAGGCACCCAGAGGCACTTAGTGATAGACATGCGGCTCAATTATAAGTCTGCAATGATCATGCATAGAGTAATCCATGACTGATGTGGCAAAGTTGTCTAATGGTATCGAGTGCCCCATTTACATTGCCACCTAAGATGGGTAAAACCCCTTTGCTGAAATAATGACAGGGATCATGTGCATGGAATTATAACAAAGTTGCGCTATGCATGCATTGCCCAATGTGGTAGACACAATCCATGGAAAAATGTTAGGCTGGCGGTGCCTTGACATCTCAGACATGACACTATGCCGGGGCACAGGTGTCGCCATGGCCCCTGAGATGTGTGACTTGGTGATGGTTGTGCGTGACTTACCAGACATCTGACCTGCATTGATATCATGGTTGGGCATGTGAACTCCATGTCTAGACTGGCACAGTTACACTTTATTTTGCTTTCATGCAACCTGTCCACAAGCATTGCATGCAGCACTCCAACTTGTCTGCTACTGTCATTCAAGAGCAGTGAACAGTAAATAGTATGCCAATGGGACACTCACCAACACGTCTGCTGATCTCCACACCAAGATGATCGAGCATATCCTACTTCTTAGCCACCAGATCTGCCAATTGATGCTTGAGCTGGTGATCATTCCTGGTACTCTTGTAGACCCCACCGCAGCCGCCTGGCCTCGGTCCGGTAGCCCTGGATTATCTGGTCCCCCCATCTCCAGCATCACCAGCAGGTAGAGGGTTACCAGCCACACAAATCCGCCCAATTCCTCCTCTCCCATCCTGGTCAACCTCCCCCTACCAGACATGTTGTTAATGGTGAAGGTTGACCCCAAAT